>NW_003852461.1:6079868-6220544 GCF_000181295.1 Otolemur garnettii | reverse complement strand
GGAGACTGAGCTGGGAGTGGAGGGAAGAGGGGACTGAGCTGGGAGTGGAGGGAAGGGGAGGAGACTGAGCTGGGAGTGGAGGAAGGGGGACTGAGTTGGGAGTGGAGGGAAGAGGGGGAGACTGAGCTGGGAGTGGAGGGAAGGGGCAGTCCAAGGAAGGGGTTGAGGGAAGGGGCAGTCGAAGGAAGGAGTAGGGGGATGCAGGGCCACCTCCCTTGGGCCACTGCCCAAGAAAGCACAGGAGGGGGCATCAGCCACACCTGGGGCCCTGCTGAAGGAGCCACCAGAAGGTGGCTCTGAGAGACAGGTGCTCAAGTGCAGTCTCAGGTAAATGGGATCTATATTAGACACCAAGTCAGAAAGAATGGGAACCACTGTCAGCGCTTCAGTGAAGAGGGACGTGAGAACACAGGACCCCGTGGCCTACAGGGAACAGGAGGCAGGAGCTCCAGTTTCCAGTCCATTTCTGATAGAGAAAGTGGAGACAGTCAAAGAAAAGAATGGGGAGAGAAAATGAAACAAGAAAAATTAAATAGCAGAGGAGGAAGTAAAAACAAAAGATGGAGGGACGAAGAGACCAAAGAAAAGCGGGAGGAAGAGAAAGGTTCACAAGACGTGAAGGAAATGGGTGGGCAACAAGAGCAGGGCCCTGTCAACGTCCTGACAAGACAAAGCCCGGGGCAGGGAGGGCAGAAGAAGCCTCGCTAGCAGTCTGCAAGCTGCCTCTCCCCTGGACAATGAAGTCATGGCTGATGTCACTGCCTCTGAGTCACACGCCCCCCAAGAGAGGTGGAAAGGGCCCTTTCTGGTATTCAGCCCCACCCTCCCGGGCAAGTGGGGTTAATTCACTGCTTTATCCTCGGTCACTGTCTAGTCTAGTCCTGAGATGACTGAAGCAGGGACAGCTGCTCTGTCTACCCAGGGAAGACACTGCAGCCTCCCAAGAGCTCTGGCCTCCTCTTCTACAGGGTTCTCTGGTCCCGGTCTTGAGATGGGACAGTCAGAAAAGCTGAGGCAAACAGCTTCTGGCTTCACTCTGATTGTGGGTGGGGAAACTCACTCCATCTCCTGAGACCCCCAAAGGAAATCCCCCCAATGAACAGCATGGAATATAGACAAGGGACGTAAAGGAATATCTGCGTGACGCACAGTGCCACCTTCTCACGCCCTGAGGTCTCGCCACTCCAAGTCTGCAGCCCTAGGAAGGTCTCAGCTCCCCAGATTACCACCCAACGACCCTGACAAACTACCCCACCCCAACCACCTGTCACCTAACCCCAAAGCACCTGCTGGCCCCCTGGCCTGCATATCACTTTCCCCCCTCACCTCTCTACCCTAACGGGGCCATATTCCCAGAGTGGCCCAAATGTCCATGCCACTAACACCCCACTGTGACGTCATCTCTTTTGTCTCCTTTCTAGAATCTGGGCACCTTAAGGTCAGAGACTCCTTTTTGTCTTGACTGATATACTCCCAATATTTAACAAAGTACCTGAAATAGAACAAATTTTTAATAAATATTTGTTGAACAAATGGATGACCTTGAACAATGCTGGCAGCACTGCAATATTCTTAGAACATTTCTAGAACACATGCCCATTCTCACAGCCATCCTCTGGAGAAATCTGGGAGGTACAGATACCCTACAAGGCACTACGAGAGCCAGTGAAACACTCCTGGAAGCATCTCTCAGGGGTATCACGGGATGGACTTACCTTCTCCCTGACTCCTCTCCTCTCCACCCTACCCCGTTCTGCCACACAGATAGAGAGCCTCCCTCAGCCCACTCCCACCTGCTCAGACAGGAACGATACCCTCTCCCCAGTTGTTGCAAAGATTAAAAAGTACCATTTTTTTAAGTGTTTGCCCTAAGAACACTCCATTTCCATTCACTTTTACATTCTTAACCGCAGGTCAAATATACGAAAAAAAAAAACACGCCTCACTCACTTTCGTTCCAAATACCAACTTTTTTTGTCATCACCATCTGAAAATCTAGCACTGCCACCAGCTCTCCATAATTTGCCTTTTGATTCATACAATTACCTTATCATCAACACCACTTTATAGACAGGACACTAGGCAGCATGGGTGAAAGGCAGATACGTGGAAAGCCTGGCCCCGTGAACTCCAAACCCAACACTCGCTCCCCACTGCCCACTGCTGCTTCCCAGGACGTGGGAGGTGCTCAGTAAACACTTGCACCATGACTCACGCCCTTTCTCAGGTCCCCCGGCTTGTCTCTGACCTCCAGCCAAGGCCTTGGGCCGAGACAACCGCTACAGGCCTCACTCAGGTCCCTGGTCTCCTTGCCCTCTCATTCCCAGAACGCCAGGCAGGAGGAGAGCTCCAGCTGCTCTAAATCCCAGACCATGGGCTGGTAATGGTCCAGGACCAGCAATTTTCACTGATCAGTGGTGAAGTAATAAGAAGAAGAAGAATTACCAAAAAATACAGTCCTATTACTAATAACATTGCGAACAGTTAATCAGTAAGGTAAGAGGGAGACCTTATCTCCTGATTGCTGCTTTGGTGCACTTGGTAAGCTCCAACCCCCAGATGTGTTAGCAATGCTGGGGAAATGAAGGCCCACACCACAGCTCCTACCTTTCTCAAAGGCATGAAGGGAAAGCAGGTTCAGCAGGGCATAGCCCCTTGCTCAGGCAGCTCTCTGACGTCCTCTGACCACCCCCTAGCTTTACATTTTTGAAGACACAGACCATTGAGATTATAAAGCCTAAAGTCACCAAAAAAACAGCTTTGTGAGAGGCTGCTGATCCCTGTGTATGGGAAGGGGGGCACATAGTTAACATCAGACTTGCTTTTGTGACTGAGGCCCCTTCCAAGTTTTACCCAATTCACAGTCTCTCCGTGCAGGGAGGGTTCAGACAGACACTGGTCTTCATAGATGTCCCTGAATCACTTTGCCATGGAGCTGGCAGAGGGGGTTCTGTCCACACAGGGACAAGCTCCACTGAGATCGCAGCTGCGTAAGAACTTTAGGACTTCTGAGTTTGGGAGACGAAAGGAACTAGGCCCATCATTTATTCATCCTTTCCTTTCCAACTACAAATACTTAAGGGGGGATGCAAAAACGAACAAGAGGTCAGTTCCTCAAGAGGCACAATGTACGACAGCACAAAGAAAAGCGGCTGTGGGCAGGAATGCGCGCCCAGACGCAAGCGTGATTCTTTCATTCCGAATCTGATTTCGGACGTCTAAACCTTTGATAAACCTTAAATTTAGATCAGACAAATGTGTTATCTGGGATTTGAAACTCAAACAATGAGAACTGGCTTTCCCTGTCCAGTGTCTTATCTGCAGAGGAGACAGAGGCACCTCGCCTGATGAAGGCTGGAATCCGACCAGCCAGCCTTTACAGTGACTTTTTAAATTATTTCTTAAAAACCAGTGTTTACATTCCAACATCGTCAGAGGTAATCATCTATGAGACAGTCCCCCATCCTCATCTTCTTCATCTGTAAAGTAAGTGGTAACGCCTACCTCCCAGGATTTCCGTAAGAAGGAATGAGACAGAAGAATTCAAGTGCACGGAAAATATTTAATCAAGTCGAGTGCAGGTGTCAATGGATGAGACAGCAATCAAACAAGGTCAATATCTGCACTAGAACTTATTAAATACTTCAGAACAGTATTTGACTTTTAATATGCCACAGTGTAACAACATCTTAACTTACCCCCAAAACTAACTTCAAGGACAGAAAATGATAATGGCAGACGGCAGACAACGGTTCTGAGTATGCACTATTTCGACTTTTTTGTATGATTGAAATTCTCAATAATAAAATGCTGGGGGGAAATGGCTTTCCTAGCCTCTTGCTCTTGATCCTGGACATGGGCACTCCCGGAGACAAAGAGTAAGACCAGCTTCCTCCTCATCCCCCATCGCCCAGCACAGAACATTGTTTCTAGATGAAAGTCTGTTTCACTGATTAAATGAATGTAACCTTACAATAGCAGAACAGCTATTTTCATTTTAGATGATAGGGGGAAAAGTAATACTAACCTTGATGGTCAGAAAAATGAGATTTACGAGGTCTGACAATTAAGTTCATGAACTTATCTTAGAAAAAGTGTTTTGAAGGGTGGACTAGGCACTGGCTTAGGCGCATAGCTTCCCAAGGGCAGCACTCTGAAGGTGACAGTGGTGATATTCAGCAATAAGGGATGTACCATGTTTCCCTGAAAATAAGACCTACCCCCAAAATAAGCCCTAGCAGGATTTCTATACATTTGTTAAATATAAGTCCTACCCTGATAATAAGACCTAGTGATGGGTCTTATGCAGATACTCTGCATAGCCACGCCTTGCATTTCAGCGTGGATCAGTAAGGAAGACTGGAATACCTTTTATCTGCCGCAGCTCCTTTCTCCAAGCCATTAGCATGTGGTAACCGCA
The DNA here is from genome assembly GCF_000181295.1 of Otolemur garnettii. Lineage (NCBI taxonomy): Eukaryota > Metazoa > Chordata > Mammalia > Primates > Galagidae > Otolemur > Otolemur garnettii. The sequence continues at coordinate 6,216,124 of NW_003852461.1, read as the reverse complement.
GTCGCAGGCATCCTATTGCGCACGTGCGAACGGCTAGGGGAAAGGAGTTCATGCATCACTAGTGCCAGCCCCACCAACAAGGTCAGTTCCCCCTGAAGAAGATGACTTAACTATATTTGAATAAATGTAGATTGTTGTATTATACTTAATAAAAATAAGACATCCCCTGAAAATAAGCCCTAGTGTGTCTTCTTGAGAAAAAATAAATATAAGACAGTGTCTTATTTTCGGGGAAACACGTAGCACTTTTTCTAGGATGAGCTCTCAAACTTAATTGTCCGACCTTGTCCCTACCCTCCAGAAGAATCCCGTTTTGTGTCCTCTTGGGCGTTCAGCCCGCTGCCTTCCTCGCCTCAGTGAACACCAGTTACCCTGCACCTCCAGCCTTCCAAGGCGACACTTCGTGGGCTCTGAGTTACTGTACCGAGCACCCATTAAAGGCACTGTCTTTTTTAGTATCTTTTCTAAAGACAATATTATCCTTTAATAGGTGTGACCCCCATTTTCACCACAGTGAAAGAATAATTTTGTTCAATTTTTGTTTAACACAGAATCAGACAATATGGGCATAGGGCCAGCCTAATTTAGCAATCTTTTCTATCTCTGATTACACTGCAAACTCTTAGAAGGAGCCAACATTCCTACACAGCAGTCAAGAAGACTAACAAGGAAACTGAGCCTGGGGTCTGCAGTGCTACGGTCATAGGCTGCTGCTGGATGGCCAGGAGACCCGGGTTCATTCAGCAAGTGTTTCTGGAGTGTGTTTTCAACACCAAGCACCGTGCTTAGCCCTGGGGTACAACAATAAGGGATGTGGAAACCAACTTGGTCCCCACTCTTATAGAGCTAAGAATCCTCCAACCCAAATGAGGAAGGAGCGTGATACAGCAGAAAAAAGGGCCTTCCCTAAGGTTCAGTGTTGATACCCGTGAACAAGCCATTTCATCTCTTCAAGCTTTATCGGATTCATCTGTAAGACGTGGGAAACAGCAATATTTATCTTATGAGATCACGTCATAGATCACATAAAGAAAATTACTTGTGAAAGTCTGCCATAAGCCATAAACTAAAATTAAAAAAATAGTAGTAGAGTAATAGCTGACATTTATTAAATGTTACAAGGTATCTGTCCAAAAACTTTTTTGGTCTGTATTTCAAAATCACTTTGTTGGACTATAAACTAAAAGAACACAGTATATTTGGCATAAATACGTGCAAATACAAAGATAATAAGGAAAGGACTCACTGCCCAGGTAGAAGCACTGTCTGTATTTAGTTACGAAGCCCAGTTTATAGGCAGACCACCCCAGAGAGAAAATCCACAACACACGCCCTAACAGCAGCTGACACAACATACGCATCGCTCAAAGGCTGGAGGAGTCCGGTCTGAGATACGGGGCCCTGGGATAAACATTCTAAAGAGAGGTCTCTGGACTTAGATAAGCCTTAGATTCTTGTAGGGGGGACGGGTGCAACTTAACAGGGTATCCACAGCAGGAGTCCAGAGACACAGAAGGGAGGCCCAGAAGAATTACTGGAGCTTTCACTCTGCACGTAAAATAATCTGTGACTCAGGTAACAGGCCTGCAGCCAAGGGGCGGCTCTGGGGTGGAAAGGAGCAGCAGTGCTCCTCCAAACCTCGTTTTCCACAATGGGGAAAATTAGTTTACACTGGCCGTGCAGCGGACCTTCACTTTGGAATGGAAAGATCAGACAGATACACCCAGCAATTGAAAACGGCATGAGAGATGATGTAATAACCTCATCCATCCATCCAAATATGGACTGAGTTATTAATGTTAGATGTTAAGTGGTGCTGAAGAGGCACTGAGCTAGGTAAGGCACAGTATCTTGTAATAAATTCAAGAACAGAGGTGAGTGGAGAATGGGACAGGGGACAGGTGGCAGGACTCTAACCGTACTAGACACAGAAGGTCAAAGAAGGCTTCCTGGAGGAAGTGATGGCTGAGTCTTGAACATTAGTAGAAGTTTTTCTGGTGAAGGAAGAAATTATTATAAGTTTGCCAGGGAGTAGGAAAAAACTTGAGCAAAGAGCCAGAGGTGTGAGAGAATATGGGCACAGAATCACTGGAGCCACCAACCAAGAATTCGCCATCTGGAAAGTCTTTCCATGTCTCCGAGCACTTGTTATAGGAAAAGTAATGATGGATTCCTTGAACAAATTCCCGCGCCTGGGTCTCACATTCAAACACCCAGAGGGGTGGGGCTGAAGAGGGAAAAGAGTGAAGCAGGCTGGGGTGGGACGGTGGCTAATGAAGAAGGCCAGCCCATTCCAAAGCGGGTGGCCCCTACTCAGCTCCGGCCCATTCCTTCCGCATGGAAATGTGGGCCCTGTACTGCCAGGTTCTTTCAACATCTTTCTTCTGGAGAAGAAGGGTGGGTCAGACCCAACTGTGGTGGCCAGATTCCGCCTGCAGCCCCGGCCAGTGGCAGGAAACAAGCGCCTTTTAAGAACAGGCAGGGAGGGGCAATGGCGAGAGTCCAGGGTCTGGCCACAGACCAGGTGAGAGTCGGGCTCCACAGGGCAGTGGCTGTGTGGCTCTGGAAATGCTGCCTACACCACCTGCGTCCTGGTTTGTCCACATTGTCACACATACTGTCAAACTATGTCGCTGAGGGGCTTAAATGAAGTTCAGCCTACGAGATCCCTAGTAAGATGCTTTTAAGGAAAGTAAGACCCCAAAGAAACAATTCCCACACTAAATCATGGGAGTTGTCAACCAGAAAGGTTAGCTATAAGATATTTTTTTTTAGTGGAAAATTACTAAGAAGAAATTAAAGCATAGCACTGTGCTATGACAGGAGCAAACTGTGCTAACCCTGGACAATGCCCCATTATTAATGGTTTTTGTGTATAGGGCCAGTCTTTTTTTTTTTTTGTATACTAATAATTTCCTAAAAGAAACACATTTGTAAGACTGTTCATTTGGTCGTCTTTCCCCTCCCCCAACATTACAGCATAAACTTTGTTGTTGCTACACAAATATTTACTACCTACTTAGCACTTCTGCCAGAGTGATTTTTTTTTTTAAGTCATAAAACAGACTGTGTCACACCCATGCTTAAAATCCATCCACCATTTCCCACTGCTCTTGGAATAAAATCCAAATTCCTGCCATGGGCTCCAGGCTGGGCATGCTCTGGCCCCCACCCACTTGGTCCAGCCCACCTCCTACTGCTCTGTGCCCTGCTCACACCCGCCCATCCAGGCTGACCTCCCCCACCACCCCCAGGGAACGTGATGCTTCTCCTTCCCGACAATCTCATCATTCAGGTCAAATAAAACTTCCCAAAAGAGATCCATGCTAGCCATGCCAAATCTGTTCATCTCTGCTTTTCTTCAACAGAAAACAGAATCACTGCATGTATGTGTGTACTTGTGTGTGTGTCTCCTTGGCTAAATTCTGCCCCTCCTCCTAGACTATGTGCTCCCAGAAGCTCCTCCAGGGTCCTCGTGTCCCCGCAATGCCTATCACCCAGGACACACTCAAGACTTGTGAAATGAAGCAGTGAACCAACTCCCCCTTGCTCACAGCTTCAGTCCCGCCTGTCATCTGCCAGTGTCTTCCCTGAGCAAGTTTGTACAAAGCCTGCAAAGCAAACACTTGAAGAGGTAGGTAGGAGGGCCAATTGGGAATGAGCCCATACTCTGGACATGAAATACCAAAGTTTAAATCCCAGCCTTGCCACTTATTAGCTGAGTGACCTTGAGCAAGCTGCTTAAAAGTTTCTGTGCCCGATTCGTCTCCTGTAAAAGAAGAGAATCAGGGCCTTGGTAGGGTAGATGTGTGAAACAGATGAATTAACCTGGATAAAATGCTTAGACTAGCACTTCCCAGATACATAAGATACATAAGCTACATACTTCAGAGCCTGTTTTCATTTGTTTTCTCGTTCTGTTCTTACTGCTTTGTTGATCTGTACCTTTATTGTTATGAGATTATAATTCTCGATGGCAGAGACTACTTCTAGATTCCCACACTGAACTGCACAGGCTCCCAGAAGGTGCAGGATAAGGAGACGGAGCTACGGTGTGGTCCCTGACATGGGCTCACTTACATGGGGTGAGACAGCAAGTGAGTTCTTGAACAGTTTTGAGCTTCTAGTTCCTCACCTATAAAAAAAGACACTATCTATCTCACAATACTGAGGTGGATTAAATAAAATAATCCTTGTGAAATAAAATAAATCTGGGGCTGAAGGCATGGGTAAGTTTTATTTAAAAAAAAAAAAAAGTAGCAGGTACTCAAGCACCTTCTAAATCAATCAGCTTCACAGCGCAGGGCCGGCTACCTCCTGGGATAGGTCTTCTGCATCAGATGCAGATGCTTCAAATGCGTGAATGGTTCTGAAAATACGTTTCTCGCCCTGCTACCATCTACTTCCCATGATTGTCTCTGACAACTTGATGGTAGTTTCTAGATGTTTTCCTTAGCTACTAGTCAAAAGAAAAAAAAAATACACCACTCATTACAGCCATCTCCATGAAATAAAATATTCCAGTATTTAAAATTCTCTCAATTGGTAACAGGACTTTACTGAAATGCCCCCCCCTTTTTATTTTTTTTGAGACAGAGCCTCAAGCTGTTGCCCTGGGTAGAGTGCTGTGGCATCACAGCTCATAGCAACCTCAACTCCTGGGCTCAAGCGAGTCTCCTGCCTCAGCTTCCCAAGTAGCTGGGACCACAGGCACCTGCCACAACGCCCAGCCATTTTTGTTTTTTGGTTGCAGCCGTCATTGTTGTTTGGTGGGCCTGGGCTGGATTCAAACCCGCCACCTTAGGTGTATGTAGCTGGCACTTTAGCCACTGGAGCCACAGGTGCTGAGCCTGAAATGCCCCTTAATAGAGACAAGCATTTATAAATAAAATGGCCTTGAAAATGAAAAGTACCATTAGAATGTTTTCTATATAAACTATTTTACAAACTTACAATAATTCCCTAAGACTGATAATAATATCCTCATTTTACAGGTCAGCACTTTAAGACTCAGATCAGTTGAGTTGGCTTGTCCAAGGTCCCATAATTGGTAAGTGATGGAGGAAGATTTAAACACAAGTGTGTCTGACTTCAAAGCCCATGCTTCTGGTTGTCGTTGTTGTTACAGAATTGTGTTGTATCTCCCAAAGTTCCTCAATATCTTACATTAGCTTTAGTGTTGAGACCTGATGAACACAGGGGAGCATTAGACCTATTCAAAAAATTTTAAGCCATAATAACTGAGAAAGACCAGAGTTTCCATCATAATGACATTTAAAAAAACAGAGACATTTCAAAGAAGGAAACTTAGAGTGCTTATCTCTCATAAAGTTCCAAGACTGAAAAAAGCCTTAAGACAGAGAAAGGATATTATTATATTATCAAGAAGAATAAACATATAGGGCCGGAAAAGGCATTAAAAATAAGTGGGGGAGTGGGTACAGTTGCTTATGACTTCAATCCCAGCACTTTAGGAGGCCGAGGCAGGAGGGCAGGAGCACAGGAATTTCAGGCCAGGCTGACAACATAGCAACCCCTTATATCTACAAAAACCAAAATAACTAACTAAGTAAATAAATAAATAAGGGGGGAGGTAAGCTTCTTATGTAATAAACTAGACCAGAAGAATAGTCTTTACTGACCTCAGCGGGGTTTTTTTCCCCCACAGTTCTTATTGCAAAGGACTCAACTGACGCTCTGCTCAGCTGGCAGGAAGTTATCAAACCACCTCTCTAAGCATCCAAACTCCCAGGTTCCTCCAAAAAGTCCACATATACCAGGAAAGGTACAACAGGACTAATCAGACAGTATTCACTCACTTTCCCTGTCTGTACCAGAACAGAAGCAGAGGGGTATGGACGAGGCCGATGGGACAGATGGACATATTTTCTTAGCCCATTGCCAGAATCCTCAGACCTTCCAGTCAGTTGGTTCCAGGACTCTGGAATGAACAACGAAAATCTCAAATTTACAAAATGATTCACTTTCTGCTCTGCTGACAATGGCTAAAGAAAGAAATGAGTTAAAAGACTCCTGGGTGAACAGCACGACTACAGCTTGGACTTGACCAAGCAAACACAAACAACGTAACCTAATTGTACCCTCATATTAATCTGAAATCTTAAAAAGTTTAAAATTTCAAAACAAACTGGTTGGAATATCGCCCCCATCGCACCTCCAAGCCACGTTAATTACTTTCCATTAACACTGAGTTGTCAGGAACAGCATCAGCCCGTTAACTCTCTCGACCTTCCTCCGTCTGCACCTTGTTACCCTATAATGTTTCACGTTTATAGAGCTAGGAGACTCCAGCTGCTCTAGCCTGACAGAACTTAATTTACATGTGCCCTTCATTAAGAATGAGAGTCAGAATCATTGAGACCAAATGGAAAAACCGGACTGCTGGGGGTTATGAAAAATTCAAATGGCATTTTCCCTTTTATCTGACAATTCTTATTAAGGAGACAGACGTCAACCCAAAACACATAAACCTTAAATGGAAAGGACGTTATTAAAATTCTATAGTGCAGGACGATGGCCCAAGAGATGCTGACCAACACTGGTCCTAGTATAGCTCTTCTGGCTTCAGACAGAAGACGGACCTCCACACACTGCCCAGACTCTGACATCTGATTCTAGGCTAAGGACACGCAAAACCTGAATGACAGCAATGCTGAAGTGAGTGGTCAGCTCTGACTCACCCCTCACAGCCAATCCGTCTCAGTGTCCTCTTGGTATTAATTATCCTCTAAAGATCTCCGGAACCCATCTCCTCTCCATACCACAGTGCCTAATTTAGGTCTCATTAGTTCTCACCTGGAGTACTGTGACAACCTCTTATTGGGTCATTCCAAGTATTCAAAAAATATGTATTTCGCACTATTATACATCAGCCATTTAATGAGGGATAGGAGTACAGCAATGGGCGAAATGGATAGAGCTGCCCTCCTCCTTTAAATCACAGTGGCTGACGGAGGAAAGCGTTATATAAATCATCATACTGACGTATCATTACAGTTTATGAAAGATACAATGACGCAAAATGAAGTGGGCACTGACAGGAGACTTCCTGTTTATTCCAGCCTCAGGAAAGCCATTTTTAAAAAAGCAACAATAACATGGAGACAAAATGATCAGGAAAAACAGGTGGTGAGTGAGCAGAGGGAAGAATATTCTGTGCAGAGCGGGTGGCGCTGTCAAGACCAGGAGTCAACAAACTTCTTCTATGCAGGTCTAGATGGCATACGTGTTCTGCTGGGAGGACAGAGTCTTTGTCTCTGAGTAATGCAAAAACATCCATATACAATATGTAAAAAAATCAGTGTGGTTGGAGTCCAGGAAAACATTATTTATAGGCACTGAAATTTTAATTTCATGTAATTTTCACAAGTCACAAGGTATTCTTCATTTTTTTATTATTTTTTTGGACACAGAGTGCCATGGCATCAAAGCTCACAGCAATCTCAAACTCTTGGACTTGAGCAATCCTCTTGCCTCAGCCTCCTGAGTAGCTGGGACTACAGGTGCCCACCCCTACACTGGGCTAGATTCCTATTTTTAGCAGAGATGGGGTCTTTCTCAGGCTGGGCTAGAACTGCTGAGCTCAAGGGATCCACCTGCCTCAGCCTCCTGGAGTTCTAGGATTACAGGCATGAGCCACAGTGCCTGGCCAATTCTTCTTTTGATTCTTTTTCAACCACTGGAAAATGTAAAGGCCATTCTTAGCTCCTAAGCCATCCACTAACAGGCAGCAGAGGACATTCGGATGAGGGGTGAGGCCAACCCCAGGCCAAGATCTAAGTGGATCCCTGAGAGTGGGTGAGAGTGAGCCAGGAGGTGAAAAACCCATCACAGGGGAGGTGGGGTGAGTGACATCACCGTCTCCAGGCCATCTCACAAACGCTCCAGAGTCGTTCTCTAGAACATGTGTCCTGTCTTCTCTGCTACACAAAAACTCCACTCCTATCTTGAGGCTCATGTTAAACTACCCCTGGGAAACTACTGATTTTCTCCACAGTATTCCTACAGCACAACGCTCAGCCCATCTTCTGCTCGCTCTGTTTCGAACCTGTCTCCCTCCACCAGCCTGTTCCTCTGCTCTCCTACCTCTGTCCCCAGGTGATGCTGTGCCGCTACTCCAGGGTAAGGTAGAGTCCGTATTGTCCCGGTTCCCAGAACTGTTTGGACTTCACTAATTAAGGAATGAACAGAAAGCAAATAAATGACATTCGAAGAACTTAGAACACAAAACCTCCTGCTTTCATTCTGAACGAGCACTTGAGCGGCTTCTGCTGCAGTATTAAGAGGAAGGTGCTGTGTCCTCATTCTCTGTAAGTGGGAGCCTGTCAGGTGCAAGAGCAGGAGTCTTTGGGATTAAAAGTGATGGAACGAGTCTCCAGGCCAGCAGCAGCAGCAGCACCTGGCAAAGGGTTGGAAATGCAAATCTGCAGATCCTCAGTCCCTACCCAGAGCTCCTGAGTCAGAACCTGCAGCTTGAGGAGATCTCCAGGTGATTCACTTACAAATGAAAATTGAGAAGCACCACAGCCATCATGGCCAGGCTGGAAGGAGTTAAGGAGAAGATGCTAAAACTGATTTTAAAAGTCTTTCTCATTTTGAATTTGCAATCATGCTAAAACCAAAGGGATTCCTAGCAGGAATCCTTGTGTGCTTACTCCTTGAAGAAACTCAAATGGGTGGGAGGCTTAACCTGCACGTAAATACAAAGTGAGCCAATGTTTAGAAACTTAGAAAAGTCTGAAAGGGAATTGATTTTTTTTTAAATAAATAGAAGATGCTCTTAGAAGGTCACAGCCGCTGCTGTGTCATCTATAACTTAATTATTTCTTATGGGCTTTGCTGAGTGTGGTTTGATCTCAGGGGCAAGACAGCAAGCACCCTGAGAGGGCCCTGCCAGATGTACACTTAGATCTCCCGGGACGTGCAGCTTGACAGGGTCTCACTCTGGCTCACACTGGTCTTGAACTCCTGAGCTCAGGCAGTCCACCTGCCTGGGCCTCCGAGAGTGCTCGGATTGCACTGGACCCAGAAGACACTGGTTTATGACTGGTAACAGCCACATCAATCAAAGACTTGGAAACTCAAGTGCAGGTGAGACGACAAAGGGTCACCCTAAAATGTCAACAAGGCCAAAGAGGAATAATGTGGGGCCAAGAGTACACAGGAAAGGAAGGTCAGAAGGTCAGAAGATGTGGATTTAAATCCCAGCCCTGCTGCTTCCCAGATGGAATGGTAATTAACCTCTCTGAAATTCAGTAGAATACTGGATAGTAAAAGAATTGATTTGGGAGTTAGCCAGTCTTAGGTTCAAGTCCTGACGTTGTCAAGTACTTACTGTGTCACTTTGGGTGAGTTACTTTACTCTCTGACCTTACAGGTACTAAATAAAGACCTACTGATGAAGTGACGACCCTCTGCCCAATCCACCTCACTTAGTACAACTCTGTTGTCTTGTGTTTTTTCTATGTTGACAAGAAAATGGTAATATGTCCAACACATTTCTTTTCTTGCAATAAAGTTTACCCTGGCCTAAACACCACCACTGCCCTCGTTCCCCAAGTTGCCGGCTTCGGGGAAGAATTTTATTTTTTATTTTATTTTTATATTTATTTGTGAGACAAAGTCTCACTCAGTCATCCTGGGGTAGAGTGCTGTGGCATCACAGTTCACAGCAACCTCAATCTCTTGGGCTCACGCAATCCTCTTGCCTCAGCCTCCTGAGTAGCAGGGACTACAGGCGCTTACCACAAGGCACGGATAGTTTTCCTGTATTTGGTAGAGACAGGGGTCTCACTCTTGCTGACTGGTCTTGAACTCCTGAGCTCAGGCAACCCACCTGCTGCAGTCTCCTAGAATGCCAGGATTACAAGTGTGAGCCACCATGCCAGACGCAAGATTTTATAGCAGTAATGCACGACATGATGGAATGAGCTGGGATTTAGACCCAGCAGACACTGTTTTAAATTCTGGCCCTGTACTCTCTTTGAGAAAGCCAGATACCCCTCCCTCAGCCTTAGTTTCCCGTGCTGCCTACCAGGCAGAGTTTGATAGGATGAAATCAGTGGATGGGAATACAACACAAAGCAGAGCGTGGACGCAGGGCAAAGCAGTTCTGTATTCTGATTTGTGTCTCAGTGTGAACTGAAGTCAGGTTTTTAGAATGACCTAATCCAACTCTCTATGAATGGAAAAAGTGAGGCCTGAGATGAGAAGGGCTTTTCCCAAAGCACACAATTAGAGTCACAGTAGAGTTGGAAGATCCTTGAAAACTCCTAAGAAACTTGTGTTTTCAAACTCTTAGCAACCACAGAAGCCCTTCCGCAGACCAAAACTTACACAACAGCTGAATCTAGAAAACGAACACGAGGCAGCCTGCCTGACGCAGAAGCCCTTTCCTCTTACCCCTCTCCTGCCCCACGGTGGCAATCGTGGGGCACCTTCTTAGCTACCCCTAAGCTCCCTCATCTCCATACACAATTTGAGCAACAGAAGGCTCAGCCCGCCTGAAACCCCAGAGCCAGTGTGGGAATCACAGCAGCGCTTGCTCTCAGACGGAGTCTCTAGTCACCAGACCACCGACGGGTTTTCAAGTCCCTGAGGTTCCCAAAGGACCTGAACTTTCTCACACACCCATCTCTAACGGGAACCATGAAGTTGACATCACCGTTCTCCACACTTCATAAAGGAGTCCTAACATCTGGAAATGGGAACCATCTGCAGGAGGTTTGACCGGAGATGGCCACATCATTCAAGGACCTGGAAACTCGTGCAGGTGAGATGAGAAACGGACACCCTAAAATGTTAACAAGGCCGAAGAGGAATAATGTGGGGCTAAGAGTATACAGGAAAGGCAGGCTCTGGTCAGAAGACCAGGATTTAAATCCCAGCTCTGCTGCTTCCCAGTTGGAATGATAATTAACCTCTCTGAACTTCAGTAGAGTACTGGGTATTAAAACAACTGATTTTGGAGTTAGCCAGTCTTAGGTTCAAATCCCGACTTAGTCAAGTACTTACTGTGTCCCTTTGGGTGAGTCAGTTTACTCTTGGAGCTTTAGTTTCCTTGTCAACAAAATAGAGACCCTTAAGCAAACAAACAAAAAACCCTACTTCATAGGGTCCCTGTTAACATTCAAAGAGATAAAGTACTTATCCCAGGGCCTGGCATGAATTCAGCACACAGAAATGGGTGTGACCTAACTGCAACCCGACCAATAAAACAGGATTGACCTTCTTCCTAGAGCTGCAGACTCTGTGAAGGGAGATGGACTTCAGCAGGCTGCTTGGCACATGCAGACTCACCATCTAAGGAACCCCCCCAGGATCCTCAGCCTCCTCTCTTCCATCAATGCCATGCACTCACCTCTTTCAGCCACAGCAGCTTCGGGGCCTGCATTTCCACCGACATCACGCCCCCGATGTACCGCAGGACGCTGTGCCGGGTTGCGTTTATCCTGTGGACCTGACTGACAGCTCGGTGGTCCAGCCACATGATGATATTTCGATGGGAATCCCCTAGTGGAAAGGAGAGATAAGGACGGACGTGAATTGGGGCCTTCAAAGTCAAGGAAACAATTATAGATTCCCAAAGGCAAAATGCTGTGTAACTTCTGTAATTTCTTGTACCAAGTAGGAGCACAGCCAGAGGACATCGGCCAGGCCAATGAGTGCGCAGTGTCTAAACCATGGGGGGGGGTGTTCCCCAGGATTGAGGATCTAGGTGAAAACCAGCCAACATCTACCAATTAGTTATGGTTCCATTCATTCTCTCTCAACTTCTTCCCCTTCTTTCCTATCCCTTCAGTTCTAAGAAAATCTTCTGGGCACACATTCAGGGAAAGAGCCTGTGAATTAAGACTGAGACAATACTTCATCTGTCAAAGATGTCTCCCTCAAACAGGGACATTTACCTTGAGAAATAATAGCACATCTAATAGCTACACAATAGCATTTATCTGCATCTATTCTCAGTTCTTCTGGGAATTTTAATTAAGATTAGATCATTTAAGTGTTTTGGAGGTTTGGTTTGGTTTTGAGACAGTCTCAGTTTGTGACCCTCAGTAGACTACCACAGCATCACAGCTCACAGCAACCTCAAACACTTGGGCTCAAGCAATCCTCTTGCCTCAGCCTCCCAAGCAGCTGGACTACAGGTGCCCGCCACAATGCCCGGCTATTTTTAGAGACAGGGTCTCACTCTAGTTCAGGCTGCTCTCCAACTCCTGAGCTCAGGCAAGCTGCCCACCTTGGTCTTTCAGAGTGCTAGGATTATAGGTGTGAGCCACCGCACTAGGCCTAAGTGTTTTTTTTTTTTAATTTCAGAACATGTTTTATTGATGTGCTTTGTTTTTATACAGATGGAGTCAAAGTTGTAAGTGTTCTTTTCCTCATCTACTTGGTTTGTTTGGTGGAACAGGGAACAATTAAGTTTAGGGGTTAAGCAGACCCAAAGGTGGAGATACCCTCCGAAAGGTACCAAATGAAAGATTGTGCACTGGAAGATACGGCAAGCCCTTTCCACAAAGGAGGTCCTTAGGGGCAGTGAGTTGTAAGAGCAGAATTTAAAGCCAGTTGGAAAAGGAGCACCCTCCCTCCCCTGCCTCTAGCACCTGACACACACATGGCAACTGCCCCCTCCCTTCCTCCAGCCTCTGCTAACCTGGCACATACTGACAGGGAAGCCAGTGAGCCTTGCACAGCCCTCTGACTCTTCTGATGGCAGGATGCAGAGGATAGCAGTGATCAGAGATGACCGGAGAAAAGGCAAAAGAGCACCCAGCAGTCACTGAGCCAGGCGTTTTCACATATTATTTTATTTATTGGCAAAACAACTGCATATAAGAGGCTCACTAAGAGGGCATGTTTCTAATGTTAGCCCTGAGCTGAACACTTTATACACGTTATCTCATTTAATCCTCAAGATAATCTTCCAATATGGGTATTTCTACCCCCATTTCTCAACAACAGACTCCTGAGGGCGAAGACATGTTCAAGGTCTCCCAGCTGGGAGATGCGAAAAGTGCGTTGTAGAACCAGATCTGCAGAGAAGAAACAAACTGATAACCAGAATAAACTAGAGTTACACATACTAACATGACTGCCAACACTAGCTGAGATGTTTCAAAACGCAAAGTCCTCCTCCCTCCATACCTGTGGGTTCCCCATCCATGGATTCAACCAACCCAACTGTGGATGGAAAATATTTTTAGAAAAACAAAGAAGCAAGTGGTGGGGTCGCATCAGTACTGAACATGGTACAAACTTTTCTTGCCATTATTCCCTAAGTTATACAGCATTACACTTATTTATATAGCATTGACATTGTATTATACGTAATCTAGAGACGACTTAAAGCATAAGGGAGAGTATGTGCGGGTTATATGTAAACACTACACCAATTCACAGAAGAGACTTGTGCATCCTTGGGCTCTAGCCTTGGAGGGAGGTCTTGGAATTAATCCCCCACAGATAATAAGGGATAACTGTATATTGTTTGTTGTTGAGGGTATCCACATATACAGTAAAGCACACACACAAAAAGGCTTTATGAACAGCGGAATGGTTACCTGCAGGAGGTGGAAGGGGAAGGATGGGCTGAAGTTACAAATACTTCTTAAAAAGGAAAAAAAAAAGATCTGAGGCAGGGAGGTGCCTATGGCTCAAAGGAGTAGGGCGCCAGCCCCATATACCAGAGGTGGCGGGTTCAAACCCAGCTCCAGCCAAAAACTGCAAAAAATAAATTAATTAATTAAATAAAATAAAAGATCTGATGCAAATAAAGTTTATTGTTTATCCTCAGTGTAGGTAGATAGGAGGTTATTTTACTTTCTTTACTCCTCTACATCTTTGAAAAGAATTTTTTATACTAAAACTTTTATAAAAGCCAACCTACGAAGATATCTAAATAAGGTCATCGGCATAACAGGGTAAGGGCTCTGTCACTGGCTTGGGTAAATGGAAAGATTTCAAGTCTAACAAAAGCTCTAAAAACAATGGCAATGTCTTGCGAATAAGACAAAGTACATGAGACCTTCCCCAGGCTGATATCAGAAATTAATTTTTTAAACAACAGAGTGGTTTTACTGTATAACAGAATTGCTCACAGCTCTGGTTCTCAAAACCAGTAGCATACGAGAATCACTTGGGTAACTTCTAAAAAGACTGATATCCAGGTCCCATTCTAGAGCCATCAGTGACGCAGGAGGTGGGTGTGCGCACATGCATACGCCTGTACATGTGGGCGGATGGTGCTGGGGGGGGGACAATCTCAGTGTTGTTTCTGAACTATTATACAGAATGTATCTATAGTTGCTTCAAGGCAGAATCGCCGGTTGCAAAACTTACACCTACAGTAAAAACAGACACATCAGCTGCTCCTGCCTCTACATAAAGGGCCCTCGAAACGTAGCCAGAACATACAATGAAAATCATACAGAATCCTGTATCCCAGCACTCTGGGAGGCCAAGGAGAGTGAATCACTTGAGCTCAGGAGTTCAAGACCAGCCTGAGCAAGATTGAGACCAACCCCACCTCTACTAAAAATAGAAAAAAATAGTGGGCATTGTGGCGGGTGCTACTCGGGAGGCTGAGGCAGAAGGATGTCTTAAGCCCAAGAGTTTGAGGTTGCTGTGAGCTATGATGCCACAGCACTCTACCCAGGGTGACAGAGGGAGACTCCAAATTGTACAGAATCACTCACTTTATCGTATTTATTAGAATTATTAACGAACAATTTTCACTTCAGAAAAAACCTGAGAAGTTACACATTTCTCAGTTCCTAAAGAAGACTGAAAATAAACAACTCAACGGAAAACTCGTCTAATCTCTTACTGGGCCCCTACTACACGGCAGGCAGTCCTGGGTCCTGGGCTGCCCAGAAGCACGTATGTCTGCCTTGCAGGAACACATGCGGTCCAGTTGGTGTGTGCTGACTGGCTGCCAGAACGGAAGCCCCACGTGCGAGAGGGCAGTGGAAGAGCGCAGGGAAGACCTGTTAGCTGAGCCTAAGGCTGCACACACAGCTTCCAAAAGGCCGGACAGCTTTATTTACTTCTGCAAGTCGCTGGAGAAGAAGAGTGATGGAACGAGTCCTGCACAGCAGAGACAGCAGGTGACTCAGGGCACAGGCCAAGAAGACGTCATCCTGTAGGATAACTGGAAATGGAATTGGAGCTACCTCAGTTTCCCCAGGGTAAGTCTTTTGAACACTTCACCAAGATGTGGTCCAGGAATACTAGTAGAGAGGAGAAAATTACTACAAATCAGCCAAAAACATCTAAATGTTATGGTTCTGGTGCACAGAGACGCCCAGGTCTTAACTTCCTCTCCCAGCCCCAGTTATCACTTTGGTTCCTCCCCCTCCCAACGGCTTCCCTGGCTGGGCTGACACCACAGAGTGGGCTCTGAGCTCCCTGGGCTGCTGCAGGGGCAGGAGAGCACCCAGAGCCTGCACTGCTGTCCACCCCGCACTGCTATGATCTTCAGGGAACAAAGAAGAATCAAGCAAGTAAACACAGACGAGGATGAGACTGTTTTATCACACGATGACGCTTATTACTCCTAAACCGTTCTGCTTAAACCGGCCAGTTTCTGTTTTTCATGCTTTGGGTTAACATCTAACAGTGGCAGTGCTCCTGCCCGTCTGCTTTGGTTCTAATGGTGACTGGGGTCGTCTGTAACCTCCCGGATCCCACTCCCTGCTCCTCACAATCACCCCCATTGACCAAGCAGGCCTGGGTCACTGCCACACAGGTAGAAGCGGTCCTTAGAGATGCTTTATAGCACCTTTAGATTATAATTTCATTTTCTAGCACAGCATAATCCATTTCAGATAAGATCTAACCTTCATACAATCTGTTGAAAGGTAGGAAACTGATGAGGGCACCTGCAGCTGGACGCATGTGATGAACGGGCACAGTTTACCCTTTTCGGTGGAGCACAGTTATTTCAACACTTATAATTAGGGCTGTAACTGAGCTACCCTCTCAAGAGAGGGCCTGTTAACAGGAGGCCATTGCACCTACAATGAAAACAAAGATGGCATCGGAGCTCTCCTCTCCCACTTCAAGCTGCTGTTCCTAGTATTTTAACTGTCCATTCATCTGTGCCCCGTGAGTCTCCACGTACCAAAATTTCCAAGGAAACATTTTAAAATTATCAATCGCCAAAATTATCAATGTCCCTACCCAAGCCGACTGAATACAAATGTTGGGGGTAAGGCCAATGAATTGGTAATTTTTTAAACTACCAATTAAATGTTATAATTCATTTATTTCTACTTTGAGACAGAATCTCGTTCTGTGCCCAGGCTAGAATGTCATGGCATCAGCCTAGCTCACAGCAACCTCAAACCCCTGGGCTGAAGAGATCCTCCTGCCTCAGTCTCCAGAGTAGCGGGGACTATAGGCACCCACCACAATGACTGACTAATTATGTGTATTTTTAGTAGAGATGGGGGGGGTCTCACTCTTGTTCAGATGGGTCTTGAACTCCTGACCTCAAGCAATTCACCCTCCTCGGTCTCCCAGAGTGCTAGGATTAGAGGTGTGAGCCACTGGGCCTAGCCTGAAGTAGTGATTTTTGAAAAAGATCTCCAGATGATGCTAACACACAATCAGAGGGGGAAAAACAAACATGCACTTCAGTCGATCAGAAGGTACAGATGCCATGAAACAGGACTCCTGACATCTAAAGTCCCACCCTAATCAGGCTCTCTACAGGGGCTTTACGGAGCCAAGTCTCTTCCTAACCCCCACCCCCGCCAGCCACCCCATTCATACCAATTGCTCTTTAAGCTTCTAACTTCTAAGACATGATCCCTGGCCTCCATGGGACACTTCTAACTCTCACTAACAGTAGCAAGAGACAGCAGCCCCAATGAATAATCGCCTGACCTCTACTTCTGTAAAGCCGATTCTAACTCTATCACTGGCAGGAGGCACCTGACCCACAGCATCCCCAACAGACAAGCGCCTGACCTCTACTTATATTAAAGCCAATAAAGGAAGCCCTGACAGCCCCCCAGGGGGCCGAATCCCTGCCGAGCACACCTCGTCATCTGTTAGAGACAGGTGCTGCCACTGAGCTGAGTCTGACGGCTCAATACCACTTCTCTGGACTCTGAGGCTGCCCTGCCCTGGGCCTGAACAATACCAATGGGGCAAGCAAACGGCCACTGAGAATCAATCAGGGCCACTCAGATTCATCTTGGAAGCCCCGGCACTTCCTAAGGCAGACCTTGGCATATCGTAGCTGTTAATAAACGTGGCAAGAAGTTAGGGGTGGGGAGGAGTGTGTGTGTGTGTGCAAGTTGTCATCACCACTGTGCTCTGATCACTCATCTGTTTGCACACCTTTTCAGCACAGGTCATTTATATGACAGTAATCACCATTTGTGCATCAGGGCCATGGAAGTTAGTGGGACATACTCTCTTCACTTGAAAAATTCAAAATCTGATCAAACTCGCTTTTTGAGCATTTTCAGTGTTAGGCTCTCACTTAATTCTCACAGCAAAGCTATTGCTTCAGGACTCCAGTTCTTTCAGAGGAGGAAACAGTGACATGCAGACCTAAGGGACTCACCCGAGGTGTCACACTCGGCAACAGCAGACCTGTGAACCAGTCCCTGCCTGGCTCCAGCTCTGTTGTGTCCAGGTGTGCTCTCTACCACGTCACAGCCAACAGTTGAGAAAGGTGCTGCTGCAGCAGGGTCCAGAACTAAGGTTCTTAAACAGACTCTAGCACCAAACATGTTTGCAATGGTTGCTATCTTGGCAACAGCTGGATGACAATGGTGGCCTAGAGACACCCCCCCCTTTAGATAGGGCTGTAATCTCCAGTGCACTGCAGGCTCCGTCACTCCCTAATGTCTTCCACCCATTACAAGGTTAAACACTGATTGAAATTTATCTTTGCACATGTGCTGTTGTTCTCAAACCTAACTCAATTTACTCACTTGAATCACCTACCTGGCGACTGCAGAATGAACACAAGCCCGCTGCTAGCATTTCTGGCTAAAGTCCCCCAGAGAGACATGACCTCACCTGCCCTGAACTATCTTGAGGACAGGCCCAAGTGGCACTTTACATTTCTGTAGTCACAATGTCTATTAGAACAACATGATCAAATGTGAACAATTTTTGGTCTGACCACTGAAAAGAGAGAAGCAATCTGCTTCTACTTCTATGGGATACACAGGTCACGATGAAAGTTCTAAAACAGGCTGTGTGATGGTCCATTATTTCCCTTCCTAGAAACACAGTTGACATGTTTCTGTTTTGACTCACCCATGCACATTTCATCTCACTCAGCTTACAGGTGTTGCTGTGAGGGCTTCATTTGTTTCTGTCCTCACGGATTTTACATTTCTCAATTTTTGTGTATCTCAAAACTTTCATAATGACCCATGTACATGATCCTATCTACCTTGTTCCACGTCCTTTAAAAGGACTTGTCTCACCCATTCAAATGAACATGGACTAGGCACTTCACACACACAGTGGCTGAAGGCTCTGCCATCCCAGAAACATCCAAACCACCTGTCTGCTTCCTGGCTACTCACTCCGAGCTAATGACCCTGTGTCTCCCTTCATCAGGCTCTCTGCTGTGGCTCCTGTGCTTTGTGAAGTCACGTCTCCCCTCACCCAGTTCCAACACCACCATGCTCATGCCAGTTACTGTCCAGCGTTTTCACTTCTGGGACATGATTTCTGTTCCCTTCCCTCTACCTCTGAACCTCACTGTCAGAGGCAAGAAATGCCTGACCCAAGTTTCACCTGGATTCTCTGATCTATCAACCAAGTCTGCCCCGGCTGATCCCCCATCACCAGGAAAAGGAAGAGGAAGGGTCCTACCTTCATGGTTCACTGGTAGAGGGCGAAACTGCTTATCCAGGATAACCAGAGAACACGTGGCATCAAACCCAAGTCCTCGGATTTGGTTTAAATCGATCCCTTGTACAACTTTCTGTTTTAAAACAAACAAAAGCATAAATCAGAACACCAGGGTTTGAAATGTTGAAGGACAAATTACAACTAGAATAAATCACAAAAAAGAAAAAAGATTATAACATTAAACAGATAAAAGTTATTATCACTAAAATACCAAACGATCTTAAAAATTAATAAGAAAATAATCACCAATTGAAAATTAAGCAAAGGACCCAAAAAGTCACCTTATAAAATAAAAAGAAATGGTTGAAGAGCATACGATAATATTCTCAACTACAATTAGGTAAGTGCAAATAAAAATATACCAAAATTTTTGCTTTTCATATGGCAAAAATGTAAAAGATTAATAGTATAAGTTGCTATCTCTTATCCAAAATGCTTAGGACCAGAAATGTTTTAGATTTCAGAAATTTTGGGTTTTGGAATATTTGCATATACACAATGAGATATCTTGAAGATTGAAACTAAGTCTAAATAGGAGATTCATTTATGTTTCATATACACTCTACATACATAGCCTGATGATAATGTTCTAGAATATTTTTAATAATTTTGCACACGAAACAAAGTTTTGTACACTGAACCATCAGAAAGCAAGCGTGTTCCTGTCTCAGTCACCCATGTGGCACCACGATGGGGCCCCAAAAGTGCTACTTTTGATGCCGCTGTGAACAGAATGATTTTCTTAATTTCGTTTTTGCTATGTAGTTGCTAGTACGTAGAAATACAGTTAATTTTTCTATGTTAATCTTGCATCCTATATGATCTAATGGACTTTCTTATTAGTTCTAGCATCTCTTCTTTTGTAGATCCTTTCGCTTTCTTTTCTGTTTAGCCAGTATGAGGTGTCAACTTCACTGGATTGAGGGACGGCTGCGTGGCTGGTAAAGCATCGTTTCTGGTTCTGCCTGTGACAGTGTTTCTAGAGACTGACATGTGTGTCAGTCCCCTGGGAGAGGAAGACCCACCCTCAGGGTGGGCAGGTGCCATCTGGTCAGCTGCTGGGCCGTGAGAACAAGGCAGACAGAAGAAGGGGGTATCAGCTTGTTTAGCTTCTCCACTCTCTCCCTTCCGGGGCAGGACGCCTTTTCCTGCTGTTCCTGAACATCAGAGTCTGGATTCTTTGGCCTTTGTACTTGGGGCTTGCACCAGTAGCCCGCGGGGGCTCTCAGCCCTTTGGTCTCAGACTAGGGGCTGTGCTCTCAGCTTCCCTAACTTTGAGGCTTTCAGACCCGGACTCCGCAAAGCTCCTGCCTCCCTGGGAACCGTGTTGCAGGCTTCCCTCACTCTCCAGCCTGCGGACAGCCTGGCATGGGTCTTCACCTCTAATGGCATGAGCCAATCTCCCCCCATCATACGCGTCTCCTGCTGATTCCATCCCTCTGGAGAACTCTGACTAATACGCTCAGGAATGAATTTCTCAAAGTAAATTTAGAACCTTTACCCTGAAAACTACCAAATATTGCTACAAATGGTAGAAATATACCATACTCATAAAATGGAAATACGTCATTGTTAAGATGGCAATCTCTTCAAATTAATCTATAGATCTACACAATTTCTCTTAAAATCCTAGTAGATTTTATTTACTTATTTTTTGGGTGGACACCCACAAGCTATTCCTAACATGTATACAGAAATGCGAAGGTCACAGAAGAGCCTAAACACTTTTGAAAAAAGATGAACAAACTTGGAAGGCTCATGTCACCTGATTTAACAATTTGCTATACAACTAGCATTACCAAGTCAATGTAGTGTTGGCATAAGGATAAATGTATAAATCAATAGAACAGAATAGAATATAAGGAACAAATCAAAACATCTACGGCCAATTGGTTTTTGATAAAAGTGCCAAGACAATTCAATGGGGAAAAGAGAGACTATTTGTCCTTCTAGAACTAAATGACTACATTAAAAAAAAAAAAAGAACTTTAACTCTTAACTCACACTCCCTGTACAGAAATTAACTCAAATTGTATCATATTCCTAAATGTAAAAATTAAAACTATAAAATCTATAGAAAAAAAGAGAAGGAAATCTTTATGACTTTGGGTTAGACAAAGATTTCTTAAAACAACTGACAGATTTGACTTCATCAAAATTTTAAAATTCTCCTCTTCAAAAGAAATAATTATAAAATGAAAATATAAGCTATAGACTGGAAGAAAATATTTGCAAATCATACATCTGATCATATACTTACATATAGAATATAAGAAGAACTCTTATAAAGAACGCTTACAAAAAAACCCCACACAATTAGAAAAAGGGCAATGACCTAAGAAGACACTGTGCCAAAGATGACATATAAATGACAAACTCCACGTCGTCAGTTATTAAGGAAATGCAAATTGAAATCACAATGAGATACCACCGCACTCTTTCTAGAGCAGTAATATTTGACAACTGATGACACCAAGTGTTGGAGAACTGTGGAAAAAGTAGACAATGTAACTGAAGAAAAACTTGAGCAGGTTTTTAAACCTAACTTACCACACAACCCAGCAATTACACTCCTAGGTGTCTACCCAAGAAAAATAAAAACATATGTAAACATGAAGACTTTATGTGAATATTCACAGCAGACCTATTTGTAATATCCCCAAGCTGGAAACAAACCTAATATCCATCATAGTCTAACAAAAGGTTAGACAAAGTGTGGTATGTCCATACAATGGAATACTACGCAGGAAGAAAGAGGCAGGAACCACTGGTATGTGTAACAACACAGTCGACCCTTGGAAACACAGGGCTAAGTGAAAAGACACAGACACAAAAAACAAACCTTGTATGATTTCATTCCCACAAAAGTCCCTTCACAGAGCAACTCTAAAGACGGAAGACAGATAAACCATTAACTATGACTAAGGTTAGAGATTATGCAAACAGATTATTATCTTTAATAATCTAGAGGATTATTGCAAACTTTTAGAGCAATAAAAATATTCTACATTGGAGTATGGTCATGACTGCACAAACGTATAAATCTACTAAGATCACACATTTACAGTGGCTAAATTTTATGGTATATTAATGATGCCTTATGCTGTTAAACATTTTTTAAAAAGCTATAAAATAGACATCCATGAGATATTAATAAATTTTTTAAAAAAAGAATATGTTTCCTCTGAGGGAGGAACTGTAGGTGGAGGAGTTAGATTTTTCATTTGTTTGTGTGATGTTTAAAGCTGTAGAGTAATAACATTTACTGATTAATTATACTTGATATTTTTATTTCTATGGTTTCCTTTTTTGAAAAAGAGTGAGTGACCATATGGATTCCATTAACTTAAAATATGACAATAACTTTTAATATCCCATAGAAGTCAACCCAAAAACGTCCATCCCCATTTAGTGAAATTCACCTTAAAATTTATAACCCTTCTTTTTTCCTACTTGGGAAAAAGACTGTAACTTAGAATTCCATTTCTTACTTTTTAACATGTTGCTTAAACAAGAGTTACACGTAATTATTAGAGATTTATAACAAAGAAAAACATTTGTTAAGAATATTAACAGTAAATATCACACATATTGAGCATCTGAGCATCTCCTATGTGCCATGTGCTTTCCATAGATCATCTTATTTAATCCTTATAAAGCCTCCAAAAGAAACATTTAATATAAAACAAGTGAAGAGAAGGGTGAGGGACAGGCACAGGGAGGCTAAGGAACTGGCCCATGTCACACAGCCGGCAGATGGCGGGGTCAGAACTCGGAGCCTGTGTTCCTTCGTTTCACCATACCACCTGCCTCTGTCGTTAGAGAATCTCAGGTTGTCCTCACCCTGTGGAGAGGAGACGTGCTGTAGGGAAGAAGGTGTGCTGGGAACACCTGTGACTCCCAGTCCCAGGTAAGCGTCCCGTATGGCTTTACTGCTCTGGACATGCAAGAGCAGAAGGCCCAAGCCCATTCCCTGACAGGCAGCATAGCCTCGTGGCAATGAGTCACGGTGACCTGAAATGAAACCCTAGCTCTGTCACGCTGGCTATGTGACCGAGGGCAGCTTACACAATCCAGCCATTGCAGCTCCTCTCCTGCCTGACCAGTTCCTGCTTCCACACACTTATAGGTGCCTCTGCCTGGAATGTCCTTCCAACTCGGCTTGGAGATCACAGGGTAGGAACTAAGAGCAATGGTTTGGGGAGCAGACTGCCTGAGTCTGAAATCTCACTCGGCCATTTATCAGTTATATAACTGTGAAGTTAGAGAGCCAGCACCCTGGGTAGCACACGGCTATCACTCCTACCGGCATTTCTCAGTGAAATTATGTGAATCTAGCAAAGTAAGATGCAATTAGCTCAACATCTGGCATTCAGTGCACAATAAATGCCATCTTTCTTTAGAGTAAATGAGCTGCTTCAACGCTTCCGTGAACAGGTGCGATGTCAATCAATCAATCATCAGCCATGCCTAACTTCTACTTGATACGTGGCCAGACTGGCCTCCGTGCCCAGAGAGTGCACGCCTGACTTGGACAAGCCTACCTCACACAAGCCCCGGACTGGGTAAAAACATGTAGGTAACTCAAAAAATCTTCCTAGCGCAAGGCAGCTTAGGAGTAGAAACAAACATAAGAACCAGGGTCCAAAGAACCACCGTCCGGTCCCAACTCCACCACTTCCCGGTCAGGTAATCCTACCTCATCACCTCTCGAAGCCTCAGTTTCCTGAGAGTGAGAGACGCCTCCTAGGTGAGGATCCAAGGATGCTATAGATTTGCAAGTGCTTTGGAACCAATAAACCTTTACAGGAAGCATAAAGCATAGAAAACCCACTCAATGCCATACTAACTATGCCTATGTACAAAGTATGGCATGGTCTCTGTGTCATCAAAGCATATATAAAAAGTGACAGGCAAAAGGAATAGCAATTAAAAACAATTGGATAGACTTAAATCTTTATAAGAATCACTGGGTATCCAGGCACAGTGGCTCACACCTGTAATCCCAGTGCTCTGGGAGGCCAAGGCGGGAAGATGACTTGAACTCAGGAATTCGAGACCATCCTGAGTAAGAGCAAGACCTCTGTCTATACTAAAAATAGAAAAATTAGCCAGATACCTATAGTCCCAGATACTCAGGAGGCTGAGGCAAGAGAATCGCTTAAGCCCAGGAGTTTGAGGTTGCTGTGAGCTATGATGGCACAGCGCTCTACCCAGGGTAAAAGAGTGAGACTCTGTTTCAACAACAACAATAACAAAAAATTGTGGGGTGAGTAATTCCAATAGGAGAAAGGAAACTATTTCCTTCAATCTATTCTGAAGAGGTCTGTACTCTAATGTTGGCCTTCAGTCACAAAGACGCAGTGTCTCAATCTCTAAGATAGAGACCTCTCACCCTGGAAGAATAATTATGACACACATTTAAGCCTGATTTGGCTAGGGAGCCACTACTATTTTCCTAGCCCTACAGGGAAAGGCCTCCTAATCATGCGTAGCCACAGCTGAGCGCCACCCCCATCTCACCATCCTCCCCATCACCTAATCCATCCCAGAAAGATGAATGTCAGGACCCTACCAGAGGCCCTGAGGCTTGACCTGCTGACCCGAGGATTCTTTTTTATATGCTCATTAATGGAAGAAGAAAACAGCCTAGTAAACTCAATCCCAACAGCCTGGCCTCAAGAGAATTTCCCTGGCTAGAGAAAAAGCACATTGATTTTCTAAAGAATTTCAAGAGAAGGAGATTCCTGCAACCTCATTTCGTAACCTGGTCCATATCTACCAACTGTCAACTCGTAGCTGTGGGGCAACAGACAAATATTTGGGGAAAGGGTTGTGTATGGCTTCATTCTCATGGTGAGAACTGGTTCAATCCTGTACGTGCTTTGAATCAGCAGTCTCTGCCTCACTGGGTGGGGAGATAGTGTTCCCCAGACACCCTCCAAGCTGAGAGCTGGAGCGTCAGGTGTATACCTAGTTCTATCTTTAGCTCTACTGAGAGCAGTGGTTCTCAACCTGTGGTCGTGACCCCTTTTTAACAATGAAACACATTGTGGCATAAGGAAGGTTGAGGACCACTGATTTAGAGCAAAGGTCAAAGCCTGTGGTCTCCCAGACAGAATCCAGCTCACAGTGGCGTTCTGTGTGGCTAGTACTATACTCCTCTAAATCTTGATTTGAATGCCTTTGTCAGCTTTGGGGGGTGTGGAGTTATGAATCTCAGCTCCCTCAGGCTCCTGCCCTCTCTCCCCCCTCCCCAATTCATCCACTCATTCACTCACTCACTCAGTTCTTAGCAAACATAATCTACACCCTTTTAGGGTCAGCCTATGTACTCTTCTAGGTATTTGGGAAGCAATGGAGAATCAAACATTAGGAGAAAAAAAAACTCTTCATCTTTGGGAGATTACATTTTAGTAGGGATAGACAATAGCTAATAAATCAAATAAATTACATAGTACGGGTAGAGTGTCCTGGAGAATGATTAGTCAGGGAGATCAGGAATGCCAGAGAAGGGGGACGTGGTTGTTAAGAAGGTGCGACTGGAGGAAATACGTGAAGGACACGGGAGTGGGCCCTCTGGAAATCTGGGGGAAGACTGTCCCAGGCAAGAGAACAGTAGACACAGAGGCCAGCAAGGAGCCTCATTCAGCCTGTGTGGGGAGTGCATTGCCTGGACAGCCCTGAAGGCAGTCAATTTCGCAAAACCTGCTCTAGGGATTAGGGCAATAAATAAACCCAGTCCTTGTGGCGGGCGCCTGTAGTCCCAGCTACTTGGGAGGCTAAGGCAAGAGAATCACTTAAGCTCAAGAGTTTGAGGTTGCTGTGAGCTATGATACCAGGGTACCCTACCCAGGGTGACATAGTGAGACTCTATCTCAAAAATATAAAATAAATGAATCCAGTCCTGAAAATTTACCCATGTAGCACCTGGCACAGGTATAGTGGTGTCCCTTGAGGATAAGATGAGGAAATAGAGGCCAAACATTCACGTTTACGTCCCAGACCCCAATATTCTGCTAAGAACTGCACCTCCAACAGCCTCTACCTACATATTATTAAGCACCTACATGGCCAGGCACTGAGCAAGACAGACGTGGTTCCAGGCCCCCCGAGTTTATTGTTCAAAAAAATACCAGCTTCTAAAACTCATCAGAACAACGAAACTGCCTCCTAACCCACATGCTGGTGTTTAGTTTCTGTTCTCTCCAAACCATTCTGAATTTGTTGCCAGATTGGTCCAATGAAAACTCCTGATGATTCTAGAAAGTTCCTATTAGCTTCAGGGCCAGAATTCCACAGCTGCCTCTATGGCAGTGGTTCTCAACCTGTGGGTCGCAACCCCTTTGTAACAATGAAAATACATCCTGCATATCAGATATTTACATTACGATTCATAACAAAGGCAAAATTACAGTTATGAAGTAGCAACGAAAATAATTTTATGGTTGGGGGTCACCACAACCTGAGGAACTGTATTAAAGTGTCGCGGCATTAGGAGGCATTAGGAAGGTTGAGAACCACTGCTCTATGGTCAATTCCAACCTCCTTCCCCTTCTTCCCATGAAAAACCACCTGTTCAGCCAGGGTTGGATCCTCAACCCTCCCTCTCCAGCACTTGTGTCCTGTCTATTCCCCTATTTCTGACTGTCCTCTCTTAAGAGTACTCAGGTGCCACTTTCTACCCAAAATCCTTCCTCAAGCTCTCTAGACCGGGTAGGGATCAGGAGGTCCTGGTTTCCTTTGATCATCCATTCTTTGTACACTTTCTGAGTCTAATGTACACGAGGCTCTGGGTGAGCAAAACAGCAACCGCCCTTCGTAAAATCTGGGAGGGAAGATGAGTGACTCTATTATGTATGTATTTATTTCATTTTATTTATGTTATTTTGTTATTGATTTATATAATTATTTTACTAGCTGTTAATGAAAAAAATTAATGATTCACAAACCAGAGGGTGTTCCATGAAAGAAATCTATACAAAGTACTGTGAAGAAATTTAGTAAGTGAAATAAGACTTAGTTGGAGGTAGCATCAGGCAAGCTGAGGCCTCATCCTTGAAGAACTGACTTTTGAACTCACCTTTAGAGCAGCATTACCAAATGGAACTTTGTGCAATAAAGGCGGCATTCCACATGTGCGGCGTCCAGCACAGCAGCCACGGGGCACACGTGGCTACTGGGCTCTTGAACTATGCGTAGTGCAAAAGAAGGGAATATTTAATTACATCTGATTTTAATTTTAATTAATTTAAGTAGTCACGGGTGGCTAGCCACTACCATATCAGATACTGTGGATCTGAGGAAGAACAGGAGTTACCTGTGCTGGCGGAAGGCAGGAGGAGTGTGCGGGCAAAGAAATCTGTGTAAAAGCTCTGAGGCCAGAGGGAGCAGTGCACGTCTGAGGGTGTGACTGCAGGAAGGTGTGGCTGGAATGCAGGGAGGGACTCGGGAGGAGCATCCTGAGATGACCCAGGAGGGCAAGTTGGGACCAGACCACGTAGGGCCCTGACGGCCACATCAAGGATTCTGAGTTCTACCCCCATACAGGCAACACCCCATGTCGCTGTGCTTCCCTTGCACAGCGGTACTGCATTTTTTTTTTTTTTTTGCAGTTTTTGGCCAGGCCCAGGGTTTGAACCCGCCACCTCCAGCATATGGGGCCAGCACCCTGCTCCTTTGAGCCACAGGCGCCGCCCCAGGTCCTGCATTTTTTACAAATTTCAGGTTGTGGCAATCCGAGGTGAGCACGTCTATGCGTTCCGTTTTCAAACAGCACGTGCTCACTGGCTCATTGGCATTTTTTTGCTTTTTAGCAATAAAGTATTTTTTAAACTAAGGTACGTAGATTGTTTCTTAGAAATAATGCTCTACCACCAAAACAATTCACATGACTTGATTTACTGCAATATTCCCAGTGGCCTGGAACCGAACCCTCAGTATCTCTGGGGCATGCCTGCAGTAAGTAGGTGATCCTACTGAAAGGTTCTAAGCAAGAAGTGACACGATCAGGGTGGCATTAAAGCAGAACAAATCGACTCCAGCTGCAAGTAGGACAATAGGTAAGAGAAGGGAACAGCAAACCCGAAGACATCAGTTGGGCTCTTAGACTAACAGTGACCAACCTGCGGCCCGCGGCCAGCATGCGGATTATGTGAGGACCTTTTGCTTATCTGTGGTAGTGGATATCACAAAAATTATGCACAGATCATTTTTTTAACTAATCAGCTTTCGTAAGTGTTTGTGTATTTAACGTGTGGCCCAGAGAACTTAAAAGGTTGGATACTCCTAAAGGCAAAAGTGGAAAGGTACATGGTGCTGGAGGAGGAGAGAAAACACAGATTTGACCCGTTGAGTTCAGGCTTATCACATACTACCTGGGTGACTTTGGAAAAGGCACTCAACTCTCGGGCCCCTAGTTTTTCAACGGTCAAGTGGTGATAACCACCCCCTTCCCTATTTACCTGGCAATCAAATGGAAATGAAAGTGCATTGCCAACTACAGTGATTCTACAAATGTGAGAGGTTAACATTACCGCTCAACCCCACAGGGGATACTCTCTCTTCTGCCCCTTCTCCCACAACCATTACCCACACAGATAGCACCAATGGAGAACAAAATGACGTTGGCTTTATGTGTGCTGTTTTTTTCTCCCCTGCAATTAAACTGTTTCACCTCTAGGGGCAGAGCACTTGTACTCCTCTCCCATAGGTGCCTGGGTCCTTACAAAGAGCACCGCACAGAGCAGGTGCCTCAGTGAATGTTTGCAGACCAAATAAAGGAATGTCACCGAAGAAATACTCGTTGGCTAGACGATTCCTCCAGCTCACCTTCTCCTCTGTCCTCATTAAATTTCAGTGTGAATCATACAAAAATTTGCAATAGTCTCACCTTATTGGACTGACCTAAGCTTTGTGACTCCAAAAGGAGCCTTTAAAATCAGGGACTGTGTATGACCTCTAGGATAGGCGGCTTTCCATGAAACTTCTTAGACAGACGAGGTACCAGCCTAGTACAACCCAACCATTTTAGGAGCAGCAGGGAATAAGAAAGAGGAGAATTCAGAGTCGTCTCAGTAGGGTTCTGGTCCTGTCTCTAATATTGATACTTAGTACTTTCAGAGCCTCAATTCAGCCACACATCACAGAGGAAGAAAGGTAGTTGTCCTTCTGCCCCACAATCAACAACACTGAAACAAGATGAGGGAGGTCAGAGTGGGTTCTGTCTCTTTGTTTTTAGCTCTAAGTGACATTAATCCAACAACCATTAACTGAGCACCTAATCTGTGCCAGGCAATATGTTAAATGCAAGAGATGCAAAGACAAATCTCTCCAATGGCTCAGCTCATGGCGTAAAGGGCACCAAATAAGCCAACAATTAAAATGCAGTGTTGTAAGGGCTAGATGGATGCAGGTGAAGATGGGCCGCAGAGAGGGGCTCCTCACACCCTCTCTCCTCTGAGGCAGGCAAGGACAGGCGTGGACTGTCAGAAGTCATGAAGGAGGGCTCTCGGGGGGAAGTACTGCTCAAGGTTACCTTACGAGGTGCCCAGCAGTTGAGCAGGTGACAGGGTGAGAGAAGAGTAACCCAGACAATGTAAACAGTACATATTTCCTTCATTCATGTACTCAGAAAACATTAATTGAGCATATTATGAGGAACTCCAGAGAAATAAATAAGATATGACCCCTGCCCATGGGCACACATTTCCCAGCAGAGAAGACAGCCAAGCGAAGGCGCTTGTAATCCAGCTGGCTACACAACTAACAGGGTGAGCTCATGGTGCCCATGTAGTAACAAATCTAAAACACTCAGGTGGCTTCACACAATTTCCAGTGAGGGACGTGTGGAGGGGGCAGGGCAGGAGGGCAGCAGGCAGCGGTGGGGACAGAAGTGTGGCCCAGCCTTTCTCTTACTCGGTATGAGACCTCGACCTGCTGACTAAAACTCTGCAAAACTATGTTTTCATCTTTCAAACAGGGAATAATAAAAATGACCTCAAAGATTATTGGTGGGAAGATAAAACAAAGTGATGGGTATTAACTACTCAGCATAGGAACATGATCGTGCCCAGGAATTGCCAGCTGCCAGTCTGGTCATCACCAGCTGTTACTGACGAAGGGGCAGGCTGCTCTCAGGCAATGTGACCAACGTCGGGGAAATGAAGTCGTCCAACTGCTCTCACGCTCTCACCTCCTGGGGTCTATGAGAAAGAAAGGCCAGGATAGATTGTATGCGGCCCTTTGACCTAGACCACTGCTTCTCAGAGTTTGACATGGAAAAAAACCTGAACTAGAAAGGGAGTGAATATTTCCACGAAGCTGCCTACCCCACAGACTTTGGCTTTTCAGTATTTTATCTGAGAAATTCATTCTCTTCCGAGATCTTCTCACGTATGGTCCCTTTAGCACCATCCTGGGAAACAGTGAGAGCACAACGCCAGGCAGCGCCAGGACCCTTAATCCTACAACAATCCCATGGACGTGGGGACAAGAAACATGAAGACACTGGCCCAAGATCACCAACTCATAAACGTCAGAATTGGAACGTCCATGCAGGTAGTCTGGCCCCGGAACCAGTGCTCTGTGGCAGCCTGCTCTCTCTAACATAGTGGTTCTCAACCTTCCTAACGCCGCAGTATATTTTCATTGTTAAAAAGGGGTCGCGACCCACAGGTTATGCTGCAACATAACCATATGCTGTGCCACCTCTCTAAGATAAAAACGCTGCCTCTCCTAAACGTCACCCGGCAGTGAGGTTCAGAGTAGATGTGTCATGCTTATCTGGTGGCTTCTGACACACGGCCGTGCAGCCACACTCCAAGTCAGGGGTATGGCCTAAGACCTTTCCTCGGGTTTGCTATAGAGCGACGGCATCGCTAAGGACAAACGCCCACAGCACTTACACGACTAATGGGGCTCAAACACACGAAGAGCCAGCTGCCGCTGGGAGATGATTAAAAATCTACCATTAAACCAAGTTGTACTTAGAGTAGACCTTTTTTAAAGTACCTTTTCATCAGGGAATTATATTTTTTCCTTGATGCTTTTCTTAATGGCAAGCAAGGCTGCATGTTAGAAGAACAAAGGAGACCCACAGGCAAAAAGAGTAAAAGATTCTCACCAGGGCGGGGGCTAAAAAGGGGGAGAGATGAGGAAAATTAAACAGGCAGGAGAGAAGATGCCTGTTTTATTCCGGTATAATGGCGCGTGCTGCCCACCCCCCTCTCCTCCTCTCTCTGCCTTCTTCTCCGGGGGCACTGACAGCAGCCCAGAGCTCATTAAAGTTTAAACAGCCTGATCAATAGGGACAGAATGGTGAATTGTCCATCTGCAAATTACCAAGCATCTCATGAATATTTAAGGAACTAAACTAGGAACAGGGAAAAGACGAAATCCAGGATTTTATATTTCTCTCTGGATAAAAACACAAAAGAATCTTGGCCATTCCTGACCACTAGGATATAAAATCAACAGTCAAGTGAAACTTTACAAATGAACTGGTATGGCCCGGCAGGCTGAATCCAACCCAAGGCCACTCAAGGTGAACATCCGCCTGGCATACATCAGAGATGCCCTAGTCTGACCCAACTCCCTGGCTTTCTCAGGACACACCATGTGTTCTTGCCACCGTGCCTCTGCTCATGCTGTACCCTCTGCCCAAAATGCAGTTCCCCTGACTTGTCCACTTGAGCGGCAGGAGAGTCTACTGATTAGTAAGAGTGCAGCTCTGGAGACAGCTGAGGTTTCAGGCCCACCTCTGCCACTTACATACTGTATGACCTATAACTGTAAGTTACCTCTCCGTTCAGAGCCTCCATCTCCCCCATAAAGCAGGGGTGGCAGGATAACTCTCATGGAGTCACATGAGGACTCAGCTACATGATGCAAGATAACAGCATTTGTCACACAATAAAAACATGGCACCTGTTGGCTATGATCTGAAGCGATTGCTTCCACACCCTCGGCCACATCTTCCCTGGGCCCCTCAGGCCAGCTCTAGTCCAGCTCCAGCCATAGTTACTTTGCTTCCAGCTCTTACCAAGCCATATTTCAGCTGTTTATCAGTCTCTACCACTGTACTGTGAGCAACCCAAAGGCAAGGCCTGCGTCTTGCTCACCTCTGCATCTAAAATTTCCCCCAAGATAGTCTGTGGCACCACGGGACGCACGACAAACTCGACAGGTGGGAACCCAGTTTCGTCCATACCTTTGTGACAGCACAGCACGCAGCCCAGATGTCCTCGGAGGACTGCTCGTGGTGGTCGAACTGGGGCTCCCACTTCTTAATGGGCTGGTCTGCAAAAGCCAAAATGATGCCGCTCTGGTCCACCAGAGCCGCACGGACACTGCCTGTTCCAACGTCCACACCCACGTAGTACCTTGCTGGTTCCAGTTCTCTGCCAGACATCGCAGTCCCTCCGCCTGTGAGGAGCAAACACAATCATGGTGTGAAGACCAAGCCAATCTGAAGGACAGCCACAAAGCATCTCGAAAGCAGGAGATGAGAAGTGCAGCCACCTAGTATTTTTTATACATCCAACAAAAATTCCTAGTGCTCACAGCACTCCGGTGGGCCCTGAGTTAGGTGGTGGGTCAACCAGCCTCAGACGCGGAGTTTCCATCTTTGGAAAGGAGTCAGACATTAAGTATTTGCATAATTATTTAAGCAAAGCAGTGATGAGTGCTGTCAGCAAGAGTAGTAGAACTCGGAATCTGGGGGCAAGAGAGATGAGTTTACTCTCGGTGGATAAGAACCAACCAGGACGGGAGCTGGAGCACGGAAGCCAGAAAGCGGCCTGCCAGATGGAGTCCGAGAAGCTGAGCTCATGTGAGCGGCCTTCCCCACACACCCTCTGCGATCATCTAGTTAAGGCTTCTCCAAGTTTACGAGGATGTTCGCCTCGGGGGACTGGAGGAAGTACTCACACACAGACAACAGGTGTTGTGATATGGCAGATAAAGGTTGCTTTGATGAGAGATGTTTTCTTTAATAATTCTCTTAGATATTTTGTTAAAGTAAAAATTACCTCTGTGCTGTTTAAACATTCTGCGTTGTTTGAACGGAGACTACTTTGATGTTACTTCCTATCAGATAAAGTTAAAATTTTCTAGGTTTGTTTCCTTGTGTTCTCATTATAAAAACTATTAGAATTATAACTGAGACAGACCAGAATCAAGAAACCATGCTTGCTGTTCTCCAGAATTGCTGGCCTTCTGATAATAAAGCTAGTTGGAACTAATTCCTGTCTCTGCCTTTGGCAGACAGGGACAGGCAAGGCAGCAGGACCCTCTTCGTCGGGTAACATTTCTGAAAAGAATCTTAGTTTCCCCACCAGCCATTCATTCACCACGTCATCTGCCGAGAACCTCTCATGTGCAAGCCCTGTGAAAAGGACTTTCTTCCCTCCACTCACCACCACTCTAGGAGGTGACTAGATTTAAATCTGTTTTACAGTTGGTCAAGGGGATAAAAGATAAGTAACTTTTTGCTTAATGCTAGGTCCACACCCTCACAAGGAGCTGTACATTATTGTAACGATGTACATTATACGGATGGAGAAACAGGTCTCTGCAAAGTTAAGGGACTGACCACCGTCACCGAGGAATGGCCAGGACCTGAAGTCCCCCATCTGTGCAATCCTGCCCTTTCCTTCTTTTCTATAAGCTTATAGTCTAGATTCACAGAAGCAGCTAATATATTGCAGCCATGTCATGAAGTAACTGGGAACTGGAAGAACCCCGAAGGAGACAGAACAGGGATTATTTAGACAATCTGTTTTCCTTACAGAGCCCCAGTGAGTTACAAAGAAATCTGACCAGAGAACACTCAGGAATTCTTTGGCCTTCATGGCTGTAATTTCCTTTGGTCAGAGTAGCCCACGTGACTCAGAATTTCACAGATGCTTTCATGTTCAAAATTGGCCTTTCAAAGAATAAGAACAAGCCTTAACACACTACAACCCCCCAGGTGAGCTGGGACAGTCTTAGCCCCCAGGATCTAATTTCAACCTGAGCAGCTGTCCTGCACCCTACAACTCCAGAAAGACAATGTTTCCTTAGCCAAGTCACACCAGGGGATCCGAAAAGAAAATCAGCCAGCAGACACACAGTTACTGCTTGCTGGTTATTTATCCCAGTAAAGAAAAACTACAACCAAACCCAACTTCATTAAAGGTGACTGCTTCTGAAGTCATCACAACGGTTTCCCAACTGTGTGGGTCCCTTCTTGGCTTTGTGGCTGACTGGCAGGTGAAGAAGACAATGGGGAGACTACAGAAATAATACTTGATGTTTTTCATCCGTGCTTCACAGCACCACGGTCAGGACACATCTTCCCTCCTCACCTCCTCTCCTTACTCACATCCCTTCAGGGACGCCAGATGACCATGAGCACCAACTGTCAAATCCTTTATTCTTTTATTCATCCACAGCCATACCTTTCCTTCACTTGAAGAAAATTTAAATAAAACAGATAAAAACCAAGCTGCTCCTGTTTGAAGCAAAGGCCACCCCTGCCCTACCCTCTAGCCCTTCCTCCAGCAGTCCCTCTAAGGGTCTTTTTAAAGATCATTAATAAATTATTTTTGAAAGTTGCCCTTTCTTTTTTTTTTTTTTTTTTGAGACAGAGCCTCAAGCTGTCCCCCTGGGTAGAGTGCTATGGTTTCAGGGCTCACAGCAACCTTCAACTCCTGGGCTCAAGCCAGTCTCCTGCCTCTGCCTCCCAAGTAGCTGGGACCACAGGCGCCTGTTACAACGCCCAGCTATTTTTTGGTTGCAGCCATCATTGTTGTTTGGCAGGTCCGGGCTGGATTTGAACCCGCCACCTTAGGTGTATGTGGCTGGCGCCTTAGCCGCTTGAGCCACAGGCGCCGAGCCAGAAAGTTGCCCTTTCTTAGGACAACTGAAAATCACCAGCATGGGGGTGATACACCCTAAGGCCCCCAGCACGCAGCCCAGGAGCTTCCTTCTGCCTGCCGTCCAGCCCCACCTAGCACAGTCCTGCCCGTTCTCACTGCAAGCTCCTGACGCCCTCCCAAACTCCTCTCTGGCTCTCAAGGGCCCTCAGCTTACAGCCCACCCCCATCACATGCTCATCCCTTCCTAATTCCCTCCTCTCCTCATCTGCCTGGTGATCACAGATTTAGATTTTAACGCCCAGCTCAGCCATGACCTCTCTGGGGAAGACCTCCTTGCCTTTCTCCATCCCTGCACTCAGACCAAGGAACCAACACAGTATTCTGTCCCTAGTTTCTTTTAAGATTTGCCACTCTGGGTTGAAACTTTTTTGTTTCCCTGTGTGCCTCCCTTGCTGGCCTGGCCCCTGAAAAGGGAACTGGTTGATTTCTGCATCCCCAGCTCCACGCACAGCATCTAGCACATAGTTGGTTTTCAGTAAACCGTTTACTGAATAAACTGAATCCATGAATTAAGAGAAAACAAGGATGAAGAGGTTCACGCCGTCCTAGCTTCAATCTCTAGGTTTGTACTTACATGCACTAGTGGTTTAATCTCTAAAGCAGTGATTCTCAACGGGTGTGCCACAAAAACTTTTGAAGACTACTAATAAATTATTTTTCAAAGAAGTTCATGGCACAGTAAATATATTCTTCTATTCTTTTGTTTTGCTTTTAATCAACATAATTTAAGTGTACCACGTAAGTCTAACTATAGGTTTGAGTGTGCCATGAGATTAAAAAAGGTTGACACTAGAGTCTCATTCACCCAGTTAGCAAAAACTTACTGAGCGCTTACCACCACATGTTACTAATTTTATTAATTTTATTAATCCTGGGGCAATCATTTGTTTCACATGCAGCTTTTCTGAAGTCAGGATGAATCTTAACAATCAATGGCATCTTATAGTTGGTAGCATTCTCCTTTGTTCTTAGTGGAATCTGAAATAATGGTGCATCTTGCAACCAGTGACATCTGAGACTAGAAGAAACACAGATTATACCAGGCATCAGGTTGACAAAACAGGAATGAGCCCTTGGCTCAGAGCTTCTTTACCTACAAATAAGAGGTAGACAGACCAAGCCAGCTGTCCTACTTTCCATCTACAAACCACGCACATCCTCTTACTGAACTTGGGATGCCCTCTTGGCTTCTCACTGTCTTCACTGCGACGGCCCCCAGGGGTGCTGATCCTAGCCTGCCAACAGCACTTGGCCTTGGACTAGAACTTTGCAAGACTGTTCTAAACACATAAGAAACAAAGAAGTGAGTTGGAAATGAAGGATCATCAGGAACATTCTGGCTTACACAGACCTGGCCAGCCAGCACCCAGGCCTGTCTCTACCCCGACCCAGCCCCAGTGACAAGAGACATGCCCCATGGCCTGGCCTGGGCCCTCACACTTGAGCTGCTCACTTCTGACCCGGGCTTCCTCTGCAGGGAGAGCATCATCTCACCCTCCACTACCCCACCTCCAGATTCCCTTCCAGTAAAATCAAAGAGGCAGGTTTCCACAGCTAGGCCTGGGCTTGCTCCAGTTCTGGTTTCTGAACCCAGGGAAGAGCCGCCCCCTCAGGAGAACCCCCGCCTCACAGAGGGACAGGAGCTTCATGATTAGATGGTTTACTCCAACTGCTGCCTGTGCCACGGCTGCGGGCCCGGTGCCTGGCACACAGCAACAACTCAGTAAGTCTTTGTGACTCGGTGAATGAACAGCTATCCTTAAAACCCATCATCGGGCAAATAATGAAAAGTACTCTGTTTGCTATGTATATGATATTCTGCGAAGTGGCCTGCTTACAATGCCACTCTTAATCCTGACCACAGTTCTTGAAGACAATAGCCATTGTCATTTCCATTTTACTGATAAGGAACGTGAGTCCCAGACAGCTGAAGTAACTTGCTGCAGGATGTCCTACCGAGGCAATACTCTGGCTCGCAGTCCACAGCCTTTCTCAGGATGCTCTGCTACCCCCAAACATTGTTCCACATATTAAATGCCTGTTTCCTGGGGGCTCTGCTAGGCCCCCACCGACTGTACCTAAGGTCAGCTAACTCGGGACCCAGGATGCTCGCCTTCAGAGACTGACCTTCCGCAATGCTAGTGGCCACTCTATAACATACAACCAAGGCACCATTCCGAAGAGTGAAATCTACAGAGACAAGGAAGTCCTCAAACGCTCCCAGCACCATTCACAAACTCCTCCCAGCTCATATTTTTCTATGAAATAGATCCTACCCATATATTTCCCCACTTTGCCCATCACAATAGTTTTAAGCTATCTCTTTGTGATTGTTTCTGCACCTAGAACCCGAAAGCAAGGATGTTGAAGCCTTGGGCAGCTTCCCTGAAACTCAACTGTGAGGTATAAAAGCCCGACCGACCCGGGACTGTCTGCGACATGGATTCCCCTGCCCTTCCCCCACTGTGCCCATGCCCAGGCCCTGGGGTCATAAGTACAATCAACTGTGACCTGGACTCCAAACCTTATTCAACTAGTAGCTCTTAGACTCAAAAACTAAAGTAACCGCAAAATGAAAAACATTATTTCCTTTTCCAATTTGTTTAAAAAAAAAAAAAAAGGATTAGGATCCTCATCAGGTCAACCATTTCCCCGTTCATGGAAACCCAAGCAGGCTGGTAAACCTACGGCCACATCACACCTCACTGGTATGGGGGTAATTTGCCCAAAGTCACACAAACAGTAAACAGCAGCACCAGGATTTGAACCCTTGCCTCGTCCAGAAGCTTAGGGCTCTTTCCACAACACTGAGCCAAAACTGAAAACCCAATCCTCTCATCACTTGTTCAGTAACAGTGACAGCAGCTTTCACTGAGCTCTGCTCTGCACAACTTCATGATTTCATTTAATCCTCACAGCAACCCGAGGAGGCAGGTATGGGAACCCCGCTTCCCTGTGAAGGATACTGAGATTCTCAGAGATAAAGCTGTTTGAAGTCCCGCAGCACAGAGGCAGGGCGCTGGGCTGGGATTCACGGATGAGTCTGTATCATGCCAAAGACTTGCATTACCAGTGGTTAGAGTGGGAACTGTGGTTCCATTTTATTCGTTTTAGGCAAAGATGAATGCGCTGTGAAGGAAAACAGCTGCTAGGAGTACAGGGAGGGGGGTCAGGCACACAGAAATGAGGACGTGGACTAGGGACAGCCAAGAGGAAGAAAAACAACAGCGGGAAAGTTGGGCTGCGCCGCACAGACCCCGACAAGCAGCGACTTCTCCCTCCACAAGGCGTTTCCCAAGGGCAGACACAACCGCCTGTCCAAGTCCCCAGCATGGACTGGCCTGACGTTCAGTCCCCACTTACGATCAAAAGACTGCTCTATGTGACAAATATTTATACAGTTCATTAAATGATAGCCTGTATAAATATTACGAGAAATGTGCCACAGGAAACCACAGACTTCACGGCTGACTCTTCAACAAGCATGTAGGCTGCTGAAACGCACAGTGAGAGAGGAACGGTGCCTGGGCACTGGAGGCTGCTCTCTGCAAAAGGATTTCAGCAATCCTACGAAGGGGGTACATGCTACAAATACTGACCACGTGGGGACTGTGCTGGTGCTTTCCCCCTTCGTCCTCCTTAAAGACTATTTCCTAGGTCTACAGCCCTCCACTGTGGCTGAGCTTACCTTATGGCCTGTTTCTTAAGGAGCTGCTCCTCCAGGACAGACTTGGTGACAACCCACAGAAACAGTGCTCCAGGGACCTGGGAAGGAATTCAGTGTCCTCTGTCAACTTTGATCTTTGGACGTTGCTGGGAGTTCATGTACACAAGCCCCACATAATTTATTTAATGAGTTACATTGCAATCAGGGGGTTGGTACAATTGGAAAGAGAAAGATCAGTGATGGGCTAGGCTTGTCCACTGCTGTCTCCTTCACAGAAAGGACTGAATACCACTTTCAACACGTCTCACCTGCTCTACGATGGTGAGAAAACTTGGAATAATAAGGGAAGAGCTAATGTGGCTTTAAGAGTTGGTTCTCTATAAGCTCCACCAACAATACGCAAGGGAGGAACAGAGCAGCTTGCTAACAGCTTGTCCTCTCCCCGTGGAAAGCCGTCTCCAACGCCCCCCTCCCCAGTTCTTTTTCAGTCTTCTGGTACAAAGGGAGACACTTGTAAGTTTTCATGCTGCTAATACTGACTCAGAAGAAGCCCAGATACTTCCTGGGTTCCCCAACTTTTGGAGTTTGTAGCAACTGCACAAGTTGTCTTTCATCCAGACATGCCTGTGGCCTGGTGTAGACCGTACACAGGAGTATAAGTGTATTTCCAGTCCAGTCTGGGGTGGCCAGCACACTCTGTGGCATCAGAGTGAAGGACAGGAGTAAGCAGGGACACTGCTCCCTGAAAGCTGCCCAGAGGCTGAGCCACACCCCCATCTAGGCAGGCTCCTACAGGGCCAGGACCATCTGATGTCTAACACGAATGCCTAGCAAAGGACCTGGCCTGCTACAGACCAAGAACAAGGTCAAAAGCATCTGAAGAGGAAGAGGAAAGGAGGGAAGGGAAAGGAAAACACGGGGGGACAGGGCACGGGGGGAGTAGGGGGAGGGAGGGGGAAGGGAAGGAAGACACTGAAGGGGCAGGAAGAGGAGGGTGAGAGGATTCAGAAGAAACTAAGAAACCCCTTGACTGATGGGAGGAGGGGAGCAGAAAGAAAGATGCAGACATATACCACGGTCAACAAGTAACACCCTGCCCAGGAAAAGTCCCTAATACAGAGAAGGAACAGAAAATGAATGTCAGTCCTGAGATCCCACCCTAGCTCCACCTTTCTGCACAGAACAAAGCTAGTTG
Source organism: Otolemur garnettii (assembly GCF_000181295.1). Classification (NCBI taxonomy): domain Eukaryota; kingdom Metazoa; phylum Chordata; class Mammalia; order Primates; family Galagidae; genus Otolemur; species Otolemur garnettii. Next base: position 6,176,433 of record NW_003852461.1, on the reverse strand, counting down.
GTTAACGGAGATACCAGTCTGCTGCTTTCATTACTGTCCCAACAGTTCTGATCCCCTGCATCACAGACTCAGTATTTTTCATTTACTGTTCCAACAGTTCTGATCCCCTGCACCACAGACTCAGTATTTTTCAGGTTCTCTACTTAAACACAAGTAAGAAGTGACCTCACAGGGGCCATCGTATTTAAATCAGTAAGACAGTAGAAAAGTTGGCCATCCTTTTAAATTGGAAGTTGGATTCTAAAAGGCAGAAAAGTCAAACCCACCCTTCCCCAGGCCTGCCTCATATGAGGTAGCCATCCGGATCCAGACTGGGCCAGCCTGGAAAGGTGGCCAAACACCAGCACCTGCCGAGAGCCACACGGACAACGGCACGACGGCAGCCGTGCAGAAAATAAAAAATCCAACCACGGCAGAGGCAACGTGCATGGGAGAGGTCCTAAAGAAAGCATGGCGAAAACTCTGACTCACCAAAAGATGTTCCCCAAATCCCCCCACAGGTATCTCTAAAAGAAACTAAAGATTACACCTCCGCGCCCCCCTCCTGCTCACCGTTTTCTCTCCCCTGTCCAAGCCCTGTGTTCTAACAAAGCAACCCTCTGCTTGCTCATCCTGCCTTCTGTTGCCCTGCCAAGCCATGCCCTGTGCAGAGAATGGGTGCACAGGTTCAGCTACCACAAGGCATTCACTGTTTCTCCCATTTACGCAAGGAAACTGAAATGCCAGGGCCTACAAGCTACAGATGGCCGCAGAGCCCGACTGTCACCACACCCCTGAAGTGACTGGCTACCTGCACTAACCAACCTTTGTCCTGGGCACACAAGGTGTCCTGGGCACCCACCTTGATGCTTAAAAAGGCCCTCTCCATGCACGGTCGGATTGGTAAAGACCACCCACGCCATCATAAACCCTACTGAGGAAACACCAGACATTAACGGAGAACACTCTGTCCCCCGCTTCTCCATATCTACAAACAAGCTCAAAGGCATGTGATGTAGTCACAGGCAGGTTGTGAGGGGAGGAGATTATTAATGTATCAAATGTCCAAATACCTTCTAAAATAAGAAGCCCATAAGGACTTTCTTGCTCTGGAGAGTTCTAGAAGCACTGCAAGCAAACCTTCCTTGTGGGGTGTGGCTGAAGCCGCAAGTCCCTCCCTGGAGGCAGTCTCCTCCTATCTACAGGGCCACATCCAGGAGAAGCAGGCAGAGGGAGAGGGGGTGGCCCAGTAGAGCCATAGTCAAGCTCTCATAAATCCAGCCGACATCCTGAGTTCACTAAAAGCAGAAGTTTGCATCCAATGGTCTCTCCCCTAATACGCCCACTACAAAGCTAAGCCTCTAACAGGGAAAATTACATGCAACTAGGTGATCTGTGCTTACATGGACTCCCTTCTGGAATATGAATCCCTGACCTCTCTGTGAGTCCTGAATAAGTTAAACATATGTGTAGTTTCATCCCCTCATCTCTTTCACCTCCAACAGGTTGCTGCTGATTTGCTGACATAATTAACTTTGAAATGATTCTCTACAGAACTAACCAGACCTTCAAAGCAATGTCATTATCATTAGCACATTGGCCAAAATCATCAACTTTCCCAGAAAGTCACTCAAATTACGAGAGAAGAACCTCCCACCCTTAATGACTGCTGTCAGATGTGGGCAATTTCAGGAAGAGCTCAGGGTGGTGTGTGGTACAGCAGCAAAACCCACTCTCCATGGCACCGTGCAAAACTCCTTCCTCATAGACAATGCCAAGCCAGAGGCTGGCCAAGGTCTTAGCCTGTCCTTATGTTTCCTTATGTAAGAAGCATGGCCTGGTGGCTTTAAGGCCCAAGGTGAAAGACCTAACGAATGAGTTATCTCAAGATTGAATAGCAGACTTGGCTGTTCCACAAACGTAACACTGTCAAAATCACCTTGGGCTCAAGTATAAGCTCACAGACCACAAATGCTGCTTCTGCCCAAAAATGTAAGGTCCCAACTCTTGATATGACCAACAAAGACCTCTGGGCTCTGGCTGCTGCTGAATCTCTAACCTTAACACCCTTCTCCCTTCCCAACCTCAACCCATGACACTCTAACCCTATAAAACCACCAGCATCCACCCACTGAAAGGCTGGTGCCTCTGCTCACACCGTTCCCTCAGCCTGTAATAGAAGATACAAACTTGGAGTTCACAGAAAAATAAATACCATGCAAGCAATACACATACGTTGTTTGCCTCACAAATAATGTGGAAATGTCGATCCAAATAATGAGGTGATTTTGCATCTAAAAAAATATAAGCATAAGTTGAATTTTGATAATACCTACTTTGGGCAAGATTATGGAGAAATAAGCAGTTTCCATCTACTTTTCATGGAGGAGTAACAGTTTCAATCTTTTATAAAATCATCTGATACTATTTGTCAGTTTTCAAAATCTAGCCTTTTACCCAACAGTTTAACTTCTAAGAATCTATCTTCTAAGAATTTATGCTTGGGCTCACCACAAACAAAATACAAAATGTGCCTTATGCCTTTTTTTCTTTTCCTTTTTTTTTTTTTTGGTAAATAGAAGAGCACACTCACAAAAACCCTAGAAACAAATTAAATGCTTATTAAGAGAAGACTTGCTAAAATTGATAAATCAATGGCTGCTTTAAAAAAGAATGAGGAGGTACTAAAGAAAGACGCTAATTACATATTATTAACTAAAAAAGATGTTCTTAGCCGGTATGTGTACAGTATAACCCCATTTGTATTTTTTTTTTTTTGCAGTTTTTGGCTGGGGCCAGGTTTGAACCTACCACCTCTGGCATATGGGATCAGCGCCCCACTCCTTTGAGCCACAGGCACCGCTCTGTATTTTTTTTTTTTTTTTTAAAGAAGAGAGCATGGGTGCTTCTCAAAGTGTGGTCTCCAGAAGAGCAACAGCATCAGTAATAGCAGGGAACTGGTTAGAAATGCAGATTCTCAAGCTCTGGTCCATCTCCATGGACTCAGGGTCTCTGGGGTGGAACTCAGCAGTCCGAGGTTTAAAAAGTCCTGCAAGTGATCCTGGTAGATGGTAAGGAATGAGAACCACTGTGCTGTATAAAAACTGAACATACAAGAGTTCCAGAAAAGTCCATTAAAAAAACCCTCCTTACTCTAGTGACACCCAGGCCAAGGACTGCAGTGGAGGCTTGGAGGGCGTTTTCCTCCCCTTTCTGTGCCGAATCAAGGTCTGCAAAGAGCAGCTGCTCCTGTGATAGCAAGAAAGATCTTCCTTGTGTTGAGCTGACCTGCACTTGGTATGGCTCCTGTCCTCTAACATTTTCTCCCATAGGATAACCCAGCCTTTTCACCCTCTTCTGTGGACTGTCCCTCCTAATGTTTTGAAACGGCTCTCATAATTTCCTCTGTGCTCTATTATCTGTTTCTGCGCTGCTCCTCCAAGACACAGCTTTTCTAAAATAAAGAGAGAGGAAGAAGGGATACGGGGCACTTAGCACATATAACTAGAACGGCCTTCCGTCACCCCCGTTTCTATGTGCCACTGTGTGGAGACGAGGTCGCCTGGGCTAGCTGGCTGTCGTCCAGGCCCTCTGGAGGCACCCTGTGCTGGGACACACCGATGCTCTATCCAGCCCAACATTTACTTTCTGACACCAACATCAAGAAAACTTGTTCTTGAGGGGAACAAACTCTCGGGCACTGCCATGAAGAATAACCTGCTCTTGTGGGGACAAAGACAGGGGACTGGGGGTTCCCTATGAACCGCCTTTGATGGAGGGTTGGAGGTAATCCTTGTCGCATGTCCTACTCTTCCCTTGAGAGTTCACTAGAAATTAGTGTTATCTGTGTATCATCAGTTTGTACCTTCACGTAAATCCAAATATTTCTCAGATTTATGTTTTGAGCCAGCTCTCATCTCACATCAATAAATTTCTGACAAACATTTATTCTGTGCCAGACACGGTACCAGGGACTTGGTGGACGGTCTTGCTAATCCTTCCCACAACTTAAAATATGAGAAACTAAGGTTCTGAGCAGTGAGGTCACCTGCCCAAGGCCTCAGAGCCAGTAATAACAGAGAAGGACTTCAGTCCTATGCTCTTTCCACGATGTCACATGGTAAGTTTTTTAAAATCCTAACTGTGCTCTTATTCTAACATCAAAGCTAATAGACAATTCTACAATCCTAGAATTGAGTAAACCAGATTGAGTTTGATCTGGCGAAATCATTCTTGATTTTATGGACTTTTCCTTCTTTTTCTTGACTTTCATACACCAATATCCAATCAATAACTGAGTCCTTCCTTAATCTCTCTGCTATGGTCAGTTTAGCACAATGCAAGCTACTCAGCTCTCAGCCTGGTCTGCAACAGATTTCAGGGTAGCTCAGCCCCAAATGTAGCTGTCCAAGGGACTGGCAATATATTAGAGCCTGAATGACTTTTGCTAGATGGTCCCACTCTCCCTAAACTAACCCCACACATACATGCACCTGCTATACTGAGTCATCCATGCTAATAAGAACTTTCTAAACAATTTAAGGTGATTAAGAGGAGATCGTAGGAGCCTCTAGGGAAAATTAGTCTGGGAAAGAAATATCATTTTCCCGCATACGTCAAAGTTACTTCTCCCCAAACACATCATTTGTTATTTCTTCCCTATCTCAGCAAGTGGCATGACCATTGCCCCGGAAACTGTCACCAGGAATCTAGAAGTTTTCATAATTCCCTGCTCAGGTTATTGCCATTTTGCCCCCACATCTCTACAACATACCCATGCCCTCCCTGCCTGAGACAACAGTCTGGATCTTCAAGACTCTCTTAACCCTCTGTCTTCTAGAACTTAAGAGTTATCTATATCTTATCAATACGTACCTATGAGCTTGGGCAATGATGGCCCTTGCAGAAGCCTCAACAGGAAGGAGGAAAGTATAAGGCCAGGCGCTCTGCCTGTGTGGTTGCCTTGAACTAGCTGCACCTCTTGGTCTAAGACAACAGGTCCTCTTGAAGCTACATGATTTCCCCTTTTAGGTTCCGATAACCATTCCTCCCTTTGTCTCCTTAAACTAGGGATACCACAATCTTACTGTTAATAAACCCAGGCATTCAGGCTGCCCTGCTCTTTCTGAATAGTTCCTTGATTAAAAATTATCCTAATTTGAGGATGGCGCCTATGGCTCAAGGAGTGGGGTGCTGGTCCCATGTACTGGAAGTGGTGTGTTCAAAACCCAGCCCTGGCAAAAAAAAAAAAAAAAAGTTATGCTAATTTGAGGTTGTCTTACATTTCTTTCTGACAACTTCATTCATCACGCCCTTACAGGCCTGAAGTGGTAACATTCCCCTTTGTTACTGGGGCTTCAGCACCTCTCAAAATCCCTTCTTCATATACTTAAATAGTCCCCCTTTTATTTTTTGTTTTCAAAAATTCTAGTTGAAGGCTTCTACTTCCAGCCAAGTGGCAGCAACAAGAACCATTTTTACCCACCCGGCTTATAAATAAGCAAACAAAGAAAAGAAAAAAAACAAAGAAAATATAGGAAATAAAGGTTCTCAGGACACTGGACATCAAGCAACAGAGTAATTGCAGAGAGATGGGAAAAAATGAGAATTCCAGCAACTGCTGAAGTCTAATGCCAGGGAAACAATTTCAGACTGGGGCACAGGAAGGAAGAATGATGGCCAGGCCCAGCAGTCACCTCTAGTTGAGGAAACAAATCTCAGAACTTATGAAGATTAAAAAGGCTCAAATTCTGGGCAGAGTACCAGAGACAAGAGAGCTGCACAGAGGGAGAACATCTGATAATTGCAAAGAGTATTCCTCAAGTATTCAGGAGAGTACCAAACACTGTGAGCATGTAGGGAAACTACCAGAAGCAAAAGCCCCCAAAAGGATCAGAGTGAACCATCAGTGGGTTCCACACAGACCAGGAACAGTTCTATTCACATCAGAGCAGAAAAACTCCTAACTCGTAGGGCATTAGGTAGAGTACAAATTATGTCAAATGTTTAAAGAAAAATTAATAAAAATATTTCTCAAACTCTCACAAAAAAATGAAAGGGAGAAAATCATTCTAACTGCATTTAACCTGGCCATGATTACCCTGATACCAAAGCCAGATGAACATCACAACAAAAGGAAATTATCCATGATGAACACAGATGCCAAAATCTCCAATAAAATACTAACAAGCCAAATTCAACAGCACATAAAAAGATTATCCACCATAATCAAGTGGGTAACTATGCCTGTCATGCAAGGATGGTTCAATATATGCAAATCAATAACTGTGACACACTACATTAACAGAATAAAGGATAAAAATCATATGATCATCTCAACAGATGACAACAAAAGCATCTCACAAAATTCAATGTCTTTTCATGATTAAAAACCCTCAACAAATTAAATAAGGAAGGAATGTACCTCAACATTATAAAGATCATATGTGACAAACCCACAGCTAACACCACACTGAATAGTAAAAAGCTGAAAGGTTTTCCTTGAAGATCAGGAAAAAGATAAGGATGCCCTTCTCATGACTTCTACTTTTTTTTTTTTTGCAGTTTTTTTTTGGCCAGGGCTGGGTTTGAACCTGCCACCTCCGGCTATGGAGCTGGCGCCTACTCCTTTGAGCCACAGGTGCCGCCCACTCATCACTCCTATTTGACACAATACTGGAAGTCCTAGCCAGAGCAGTTACACAAGAAAAAGAGATGAAGGACATCCAAATTTAAAAGGAAGGAGTATAATACATGTGAAAAACCCCCAATGACCCCACTGTTAGAACTAATAAATAAATTCAGCAAAACTACAGGATACACAATCAACATACAAAAATCAGCTATGTTTATATTTGCTAATATAACTACCAAAAAAAAAAAGAAACTACCCAAAAAAGAAATTAAGAAAACAATCCTAGTTACAATAGCATCAAAAAGAATAAAATACTCAGGAATAAATTTACCAAGGAGGTGAAAGAGCTGCATACCAAAAAATATAAAACACTAATAAAAGAAATTTGAAGAGGACACATGTAAATAGAAAGATATCCCACATTCATGGATTGGTAGAAATAATATTAAAATATCCATACTCCCCAAAGTGACCTGCAGTTTCAATGTAATCCCTATCAAAATATCATTGGCATTAGGCTGGGTGTGGTGGCTCGTGCCTATAATCCTAGCACTCTGGGAGGCCGATGTGGGAGGATTTCCTGAGCCCAAAGGTCCAAGACCAGCCTGAGCCACAGCGAGATCTCCTCAGTGTTGTGGCAGGCGCCCATAGTACCAGCTACTTGGGAAGCTGAGGCAAGAGAATTGCTTGAGCCAAAGAGGTGGAGGTTGCTGTGAGCTGTGACGCCATAGCACTCTACCAAGGGCGACAAAGTGAGACTCTGTCTAATACAACAAACAAACAAATATATATATATCATTGGAATTATTCACAGAAATAGAAAAACACAACCCTAAAATTCATATGTAACCACAAAAGACCCTACACAGCTAAAGCAATCTTGAGAAAGTAAAACAAAACTGAGGACATCACACTTCCTGATCTGAAATTACATTACAAAACCATTATAATCAAAATATTATAGTACTGGCATAAACACACACACATATGTTAATAGAACTAATAGGAAGCCCAGAAATAAACCACACATATACAGTCAACTGATCTTTGAAAAAGTCACCAAAAACTCCCAATTGGGAAAAGACAGTATTCAACAAATGATGCTGGGGAAACTGGACAACCACATGTAAAAGAATGAAACTGGATCTTTAGGATGAAATTAGATCCGTACATAAAAATAAACTCAAAAATGGATTAAAGGCATAAAGTAAGACCTGAAACCTTAAAACTCCTAGAAGAAAATATAGATTAAAAGCTTTTTAACATTAGTCCTGGCAATGATTTTTTTGGATGTGACATGGAAAACACAGGTGACAAAAGTGAGAATAAATATGATTATAGCAAATTAAAGTTTCCACACAGCAAAGGAAACAACCAACAAAATGAAAATGCAACCTTCAAAATGAAACTTAGAAAAATATTTCCAAATCATGTACCACAAATAAGGACTTAAAGTCCAAAGTACATAAAAAAAACTTACACAACTCAATAGCAAAATCAATAAATAACCTAATCTAAAAAATAAGGAAAAAAACCTCAATAGACATTTTCACAAAGAGGACATACAAATGTCCAAGAGGTGTATGAAAAGTTCTCACCATCGCTAATCATTGGGGAAGTGCAAATCAAAAACACAAGGACAAACCACCTTACATCTATTAGGAGGGCTGTTATCAAAATGCCAAAGAATGTAAGAATTGGTGAGGACGTGGAGAAAAGAGAACGCTGTACACTGTCATTGGGAAGGTAAATTGACACAGCCATTAGGGCAAACACCATGGAGGTTCCTCAAAATATTAAAAATAGAATTGCCATACGATGCAGCAAACTTACTTATGGGTATAGATCCAAAAGAAATGAAATCGCTATCTCAAGATCTACCTGACCTCCACGTTCACTGCCGTATTATTCACCATAGCCAAAATATGAACACGACCTTAAGCCCCACAGATGGATGGGTAAAGAAAACGTGGTGTATAGAAATACAAAGAAATATTATTCAGCCTTAAAAAAAGGAGATGGTCCTGCCGTGTGCCACAACATGGAAAACTCTGGAAGACGCACACTAAGTGAAATAAGCCAAACAGAGAAAGACAAATGCTGCACGATCTCATTTATATACAGAATCTTAAAAAGTCCGATTCATAAAAGCAGAGTGTAGAATGGCAGTTACCAGGGACTGGGGCAGGGAGTGGGAGAGAGGGCAAGATATTGGTCAAAGAGCACAAACTTTCAGTTATAAGAAGACTTTCTAGAGATCTAACATTTGATATGGGGATCACAGCTAATAACAATTGATGGTACACTTAAAATTTTTCAAAGAGAACAGACCTTTAATGTTCTCACAACAAAAGCAAGGGTAACTACGTCAGGGGATGGCCATGTTAATTAGTTTTATTGTAGTAATCAATTCACAATGTATACATACATCAAATCATGTTGTACACCTTGAATATGTATAATATTTACTTGTCAATAACACCTCAATAAAGCTGGGGGGAAATAAACATATTCTGAACAGTCCATAACCTATTTTATCAAATAATTTTGTATTTTAACCCCACCCCCCAAAAAACAACAACAACAATTCCAAGCCTGGGCGTCTTCACTAGGGAAGCCTTCTAAACAATTAAGAAATAATACCAGGCAGCACCTGTGGCTCAGTGAGTAGGGTGCCAGCCCCATACACCAAGGGTGGCAGGTTCAAATCCGGCCCCGGCCAAACTGCAACAAAAAATAGCCGGGCATTGTGGCGGGCACCTGTAGTCCCAGCTACTCGGGAGGCTGAGGCAAGAGAATCGCCTAAAAGCCCAAGAGCTGGAGGTTGCTGTGAGCTGTGATGCCACAGCACTCTACCGAGGGGAACAGTTTGAGATTCTGTCTCAAAAAAAGAAAAAGAAAGAAAGGATAGGATTTTCAGCAAATGGTGCTGGAAAAACTGGCTATGGCTATGGCTATGGCTATACACACAAAAACTTTGCTCCATATTTCATGCCATATATAAAAATTAATTCAAAAATGGCCCATTGATTTAATCAAAAACACAAAACAATAAAACTTCTTTTTTAAAAAGGATAAAAATATTTGAGACCTTAGATTAGGCAGAGTTCTCAGAAACAACACAAGAAGTGTGATCGATAAAAAAAAGCAAACTGAGAAAATGGATTTCACCAACCTCACAACGTCTTGATAAATTAGACTTCATCACAGTTAAGAACTCTGCTTTCAAAACAGACCATTGAAAATAAAAAGACAAATATTCAAATGGGAGAAGATGTCTGCAAATCACCTATGTGATAAAGAACTTGAACTATACAAAGACTGCTCAAAACTCAGGAATCAGGTCATTTTTTAATGGACAAAAGATTTAATGTACACTTTACTGAACAAGATAACACAGCGAGGAATTACACAGGGGCACAAGAAATCTTTGGGGTGATTAGATGTTCCTTATCTTGACTGTGATGATGGTTTTCTCAGTTATAGACATATGTCCAAACTTCTCAAATTAGACACTCGAAATATGCACAGTGTACTGTATGTCAACTATTCAATAAAGCTGTTAAAAATATCTCACTTGAGAATGGCTTCTGAGTTCCATTGACACCTTACTGCTATACCCTTTCATCCCCTACATTCAATCAGTAATTAATTCCTAACCATTCTGTTAGCCTATTATCTCTCCATTCCAGTAACTATTACACTCTCTACCTACCCATCTCTCCAGACTTCACTACTCCAATTCATTCTCTACCCTGCAGCCAGAATTAATTTTCTAAAACATAAATATAACAGTGTTATTGATTGCCCTGGAGATATATTCCACACTCCTTCAAGACGATTCACCAGCCCCTTTCACCCTCCCCAGCCTGGTATGTGGCGATTTCCCTCCTTCCTTGTCCAGCCACATTAACCAACCAGGTTCTACACATCTGTACCTGTTGTTTCCAATTCATAAAACCTTCTTCCCTTTCTCCAGCCCACTCATACTCATGATTTGGAACACAGCTCCAGATCCATCTCCTCTAGAAAGTCTTCCCCAACCCCCATATTGGACATGAGACCTCTCAACCCCCAATAATCTTCTCTTCCGCATTCCCTGCCATAGCACTAATCACACTGTCCTATACTCTCACTCATCAAACTGGACTGAAGCAGACTGGATGAAACCCTGAAAGGTGAGATCAAAGCTTATTCACCTTTACTTTCCCAGAGCCTACCACAGTGCTGGACCCAGAACATGAGTGAACAAATGAATGAAGAAAGAACTGATTTGTATGATTGCTTCTCACATCTCCTGGGTTGACCTGGTTTCACCTTTACAAAAACATGGGCAGGTGAGAGGTTAAATGATCTCTGTAACACATTCTGGTAAAATCATCATTTCAAATTCCCTTGGGAGGTCCCTCTCTGGCTGGAAATTTAAGGGCAAGACTCACTACCTCAAATTGTTTTAAAAATCATCTGGTAATTGACTGTGACTGGAACTAAGTGGAAGGTTAGGAAAGGAAACCCAATTCCGGGAAAAGACAAAAACCACAGCAAAAATTAACACAGCCTAGAAGGCCCAGTCTCCTCCCAGTAAATTTCTTAATTTCATCCAAAAAGACCCACCTCTCCACCCTCTGCATTATTGCCTTCTCCCAATACACCTGTTTTGTCTTTCAAGTCCAGCCTTGGGGGCTCCCAACTTCCCCCCACTCTCAATATCCATCCCGAGTTCTGTTACCCTAATCATGCTTAATAGTAATCCTCCAGGCCTCCCACTAGGGAGTTCCTCCTCAGCTGGCCCCTCCAGGAGCCCGGCCAGTGGCCATAAGATGAACAGCCTCTCGTGAGGGCCACATTAATAGGAGACTCCCAGAAGACCAAAGGGCAGTCATCTGGCTAGAAGACCCAGCCAGCAATTTAAACAGGAAAATAATCAGGGAAAGGAGAGAAAACAACGGAAAAAAAAAAAAAAAAACTAAAGAATGCAAAACTCTACCATTTAACTAACTGTCACAGAATAAGACTTTCTTCCTTACTTACTGATTTGTTATTAAAAAGCATAATCACTTCGCCACTCCTCATCTCATACTTTAAAAATTAACCTAAGGATAGCCGCTCTTGATGTCTTGTACAGAACTGATTCCCTACTCTAGGGATGAAATCTGTGTGAAGGCATAAGAAGCGCTTCAGTGGAAAAAGACCAATGATTAGGGAAACTCATCCATTTTTGCATCTTGCCGATCCTTAACTAAAACGAAAATTAATAAAAACTGAAAGATAATCCCTAGGCCTTTCCTACTCAGCAAACGTTTCCTATCTAAACTAAAACTGCACCTTGAACATTATCATGAGCTGCTGGAAGCGGTTAAGGGTACAAGCAACACTGGCCTCAATATGCCTCAAGTAGCCAGACTTGAATTAAAGGGTTCCAAAACTGCCTGGACAAACGTCCTTAAAGGAGGAGGAAGGACAGGGGGAAGGGAAGGGGAAGAGGAACAGGAACTTAATATAGTTAACTGGACAGCGACCGCAGACGAAGCACCCTGGGTTCCAAACATCTAATGGGCCGCCTTGAAGATACGGTAAAGGCCAACCCTTCCCTTGAGTGGTCGCGCACCTCACCCAGGAGAGGACACAGGGGATTCAAAAACGTCTCGGGAGCCAAGGACCCAGCGGGTGAGAGACTTAAGCAGCTGGAGGAGGTGGTGGAGGAGTTGGGGGAGGAGCAAGGGGAGGGAAGCGCCAGCTGGGTGCGCTCTGGGGTTGGAGAAACCTTCTTCCTGGACCTGCGCGCTGAGAGCCTGCGCGCCTGCAAAAGCCCCTGGCGCTCACGTGGGACGGAGAGGAGGGTCACTTACAGTACTTGTCCAATCTGAAATGACATTTTAGCTAAAGGGACTCTGCACATTGGCGTGCTCACCCTCTCTGCGCCAGGGCGGGGCGGTCAACGCGGGCACTGCAGCCCCGCCCCACACGAGGCCCCGCCCCACACACGAGGCCCCGCCCCCCACCGCCTTTGTAAGCCGCGCGCTGTTTGGCCCTTCGAACGGAGCCCCGGATTGGCCAGCGTTTCCCCCACCCCCGCGGTGGGCCCGCCCTCCGGGTCCGTGCTCCTCCCCGGGCCCGGAGGGCGGGTGGCGGCGACCCGGAACTAGGCGCGGGCTCTGCCCGCCCTCGCTTCGTTTATAAAGGCAACCACAGGGCCTGCGTGTGCTCCTGCTGAGAGATACCCCTGTGGGGACTGATTTCACAGGATTCATCCTGGCAAGCTCTGCGCAGCCCCTGATGAACGTGTGTATCAGACCGTTTACTGAACACCAGGAGTTTTGTAGGCTGGTGTGAAAAATGATAATTATTATTAAATGCTTACAATTCTTGAATGCTTAGCCAGGTCTTGTTTCTGATTCTTTTCAGGAACTTGCTTACCTAATCCTGTGGCGAGCCCTCTGAAGTCCTCAGGACATTCTGAAATTCTGCTGAATAGATGGGTCCCTGCGGTTGAGGAATTTACACACTTGTGGGTACTAGGCACGGACCTCATTCAATCCACGCCCTGCCTTTTCAGTAAGCTACATATGTGTATGCCTAATTTACAAATGCAGGGAGTCAAAACTTTTTAACAGTGGAAGGAGGTGTACTGCTGGAGACCAGAGTTTGGGGTTACTGTGAGCTAGGTTGAGGCCCTGTTGCTCTAGTCCCGGTAAGAGAGCGAGCCTGTCTCCAAAAAGAAAGAAAAGAAATGTTTTTAAGTTTTTCTGAGACACACTGCTAGCGGGCTCTAACCAGAGCTCCTACATGAGCTATTTCTGTTAAAAAAAAAAAAAAAAAAAAAAAAATCCCAGACTGAAAGAACTGGAAATTTGGAAGATAGCTTAGCAATTGGTGAGTCCAAACGTTCTGTTTTCTTAAGAAAGGAAGCTGAGGCCCAAAATAGGGAAGTGTCTTTCCAAGGACACACCAGTTAAAAGAGGTAGAGGTAAGCCTTGATAATAACTTCAGTATACCTGCCAGATGCCTGCTATCCTCACAGCAACCTCAGAGTGAACAGGTATGCTTGCACAGGGCTTAAAGGTGAGGACACTGGCTCAGAGAGGCTCACATCACAAGATTAGCCCCAGTCTCTGCATGCTATCTCTCTACTAGTGATTCTGATTTGAATGAGTGTTCAGTAGGAATAACTATATTAAGACCTGTTCACGTTACCTTTCCAGAGCGTCGTGAAGAGCAAATAGATGTTAAAATGCTTTGCAAAGTGTGAGATGTGAAATACACACAATCCATTGCTGATTGTCTCATAAACTATGGCAGGAGTGCTGATCTTGGCTAGTCTTGAATTACTGTGGATTTGCTGCTGGCTTCTAAGGGTAGCTGTGTTTCAGGGCTTTTGAGTACTTGAGTCTCAATTGATTCCTTGTGTCATCATCCTGTCCATAACAACAGTAGCATGGTGGCCGGACCATGAGAAGACCTCAGGAATGAAAGCCACACATGGCAAAGCACAGCACGAAAGGGTTCAGATCCCTAACACCACATCGCACCAGACCAGGACCTAACTTCCCATTTCCAGACCTCCATATTCTCATGTTTCATCAGAAAAGTACTGGAAATGTGTTACAGTAGGTCCCCCACCTTCTGTGACATGGTGACATTGCAGGCACATTCACACTGGTGCCCAGCATAAAGGCGAGTGGCGGTATAGTTCACAAGAAAGATCCCTAAACTGACAGTGGTGAGCTCTGGGCAGCGTGCTCCTATCTGCCACTGCTATGGTTGGAATCCCCAGTGTAACAGTGTTTGGAGGTGCTGCCTCATGAGAAGGAATCAGGCCTGGAGGGCTATAAACGAACAGGTTTGATCCTCTTCTCTTTCTCTCTCCCCTTGTCTCCATCCTTCACTCTCTTTTTTTCTCCCCCTCTCTACCTTCCTCCTTCTCTCTTCCTCTCTCCCTCTCCTCTTCCACCATGAGAGGCTGCAACAAGAAGACCTTGTCCCTGTCTCTCACCTCATTCTGCCGCCTTTCTCTGCTCTCTTTTCTCTCTCTTCCCCCTCGCTCTTCTCTGCTCTCTCTTCTCTTCCCCACTCCCTCCTTATCTTTCTCTCCTCTTTTCTCTCCTCCTCGGTGCTGCTCTGCAGCCTCCCTCCCCCCACCAATAAAGACCTTTTGTACAAAAAAAAAAAAAAAAAGACCTTCTCCAGATGCCAGCACCTCGATATTGGACTGCACAGCCTTCAGAACTGTGAGAAATACATTTCCTGTCTTTATAAATTAGCCAGTCTCTTGTGTTGTGTTACAGCAGCACAAAACAGACTCAGAACTATTGAGTCCGACATTGATCCAGATCTATGTCCTGAACCACCCCCAGTTGTCTCAGTTTCTCCCTATGTATAATAGGAACAAATATTACAAACATCATGCAAACTTTCCCGATTTCTATAATATCAAGGAGACTAAAAAGAAATGGCATGTGTAATCATGTTTTGAAAAGCTATAAATATTACCCAGCCATACATACATTGCTTCACAACAGGCAGGGACATATGTCTTCCTCTGTACCCTCTAGTCCCTGTCCTTATCTCCATCATGGAACATATCACATGCCCAGCAATTATGTATCCCCTCTTCTTCCCAGCTCTACATAAAGGGTTATTGCATTGCATTAAGGCATGGGACTTAAGTATTGGAAAGTCCTAAAATTCCCTTTGGGGCACTGCTGGGCAGCATGGTGACCATGCAGTGTCCCTGTCCACTTAGCACCCCACAGGTCACACCAGTGAAGCAGCATGCCAGACTGAAGCAAGACAGAAAAATCTGGGCTGTAAAACCCTGGGGCCAGCTGAACTGAAAGTTTGTGTAATTAATTTCCTTCCTTCTCAGAGATGGTTCTGTGCAGCTGTAGGAGGCAAAGCGGACGTGTGGTGCTCTCCCTGGTGACCCAGAGAGGACCCGTGATCTCTCACTGTGCTCTCTGAAACCTCTTCCTGCCTTAGCAACCTGCCCCCTCATTAGAGAAAAGAGATCTTTTCCCTGAGATTCTTAGAATCACGGCACAGAAATAGATATCGCTATTCATTTATTCATGAGTTCATTTATCCACTTACACCTCTATGTATTCATTCATTGAACAAAGATTTCTCAAGTGCCTCCTGTCCCAGGAGCTAAAGAGAGAGTTGAGATGAACAGACATTATCTCTGTCCTCATGGAACTTAGGAAACAAACTAAAGAAACACACACACACATACAGTTGATTCAAGTGCAATTAGAAAGGAAAATAGGATACTCTGAGAGGGAACCTGAGTTAGACTGATAACCTAACTTACATTAGTGGTTTTGAGGAACCAAGTACTTTATATACACTGTCTCTAATCTCAACAACCCTATAAAATGCCTATTATACAAGGGGGAAATCATATAAAATTTCCACTGTACAAAGAGGGAAACTGAGGCTTAAGAAAATTAGGTGACTGGCCTGAGGAAGAAGAGCTAGTTTGTCTGGAGTAGGCTGCACTCTCTCCAGTACTCCATGCCACATAACTCAAAAAACTCAAGAGGTGAGAATTCTCCCATCTTGCACCTTTGCACACACCACACCCCTTCTGCCTGGAGCACCTCTCCCTTCATCCTCACTGGGTTTACTTTCTGCCATCAGGATCTAGCTGACGGTCTGATTCCTCTGTAAAGCTTTCCCTTCTATCTGAGACACCAGCAAATCTCTTTTCTACTAAATTCCTACAAGAATCATCAAATGCTACCCATGGCACCAAACCTAGGAAGCCTCATCACATCGATTCTCTCTTCTGTGTGCCTGCCCTGACACTCTCAGTCTCACCGGGATGGGCCAGACAGACGTGGGGTCTTTGCCCAGTTCTACTGTTTGTAGAACAGTAGGTGTTTGATAGGTGATCTGGAGAGTTTCTTACCCTTGGAAACTTAGTTTCTCCTTGTAAAGTAATATTACTTGTTTCATGATAGAGTGTCTTTAAGCATTTGTCGTGGTACTGAACAGAAGTAAGTGGTTGAATACTTTTCATCTTCCACCCAATTCCGTTTTCTAGAGGAGAAGCCTCTGGAGGACAAGATCTCTGTCTTCTGCTTGCCACCCTGGCACCCCGCACAGTGCTCTGTGACAGCAGGTGGCCAGTGAATGACAAATAGCAGTGGTGATGAAAGCCAGTACCTGCCGCCTACTCAGATGTGTTTTCTCTTGTCTTTCTTCTTTTTTTTCTTGATCAATTTAGATTTCTTTAAATCTCCTTTAAATTTGATCCACCGGCAGGGACACATGCCACTGTATACCCTCCCTCTCTCTTGCAAATCCACACTGTCATATCCAAAGAAGAACTGAAATTATGCACTGGACACCGGACAGATGGCCAGGAAGGGAAAACCACTAACTAGAAGGGCCTGCTGAGCTCCTCGCCCTGAACCATAGTTTATATGCAAGATCCTTGTGGGATCTACTTTCAGCTCTAAAGGATGCCACTAGTTCATTTCCAAAGATGGGGAAAGGTTCCAGCTCACTTTATTACTTGCCTGCTGCCTTTCACTTGCCTTCCAGCTGCCTGCCTGACGTCCTGTATCTCTTCCCTCAACAAATACCGACTGATGCTGAATGCTGGCTAAGTGCTGGGCCAGAGCTGGACGCTGTACTGAAAGCGTGGATGAAGTGCTGTGAGCACCCTGAGGCCTGTGGGGAGTGCAGAACGGAAGAAGACTGCACTACCGGGCACTGTGTTCTGGCTCTTCACATGCACTAGCTCACTGATTCCTCCTCCCACCCGTGAGTGCGTAGGGGTTATTGCCGAAGAGGCAGAGGCTCGTAAAGGTTGAGCAACTTGGCCAAGGTCATCTATCACAAGACGCTGCAAGTCAAAGTGCTGAAGGGGGAGTTTTTGCAGAGAAGCTGAAATCGGCAGCTCCAATCGGATAGGAAGGTTTCAAATGAATCCCAGTTTGGGTTATTCCACAGGTTTCAACCTGCAGCACCAGTTTTCTCTTCTGTGTTGGAACTGCTCACCTACTCCCGGTTCCAAGACCTCACTCCCCATCTCAACTGGTCCCACACCATCAGTATCTTTCTCCTTCAACATCACCTGATATCACAACCATACAGTCCCTTGGGTGTGAGTCATTTTCATAAAAGAGAAAACTACAGGATGAGCCATGACCACAGTGTGACCCACTCCCAAGCCCCAAGGCCTGTTTTCTGCAATGAGGCAACAGGTGGCAGAAGCGAGTCTAAGGCTGTGAGATGATGACGAGGCAGGACTCTGGCAGGAGCTTGTGAAAGGAGGGTGGGACAGGCCAGACCGGGGTGCTCCAGGCTTCAGAGGCCAAGTCAAAGCAGGGGGCCTCTGGAGCATCTGCAGTGGGCCGACTTCAGGCAGAGGAACTCTGCATGTACTCCTCTGGAGTTATCATTCAGAGACAGTTAAAAAATCAGTTTGGGGACGGCGCCGATGGCTCAAAGGGGTAGGGTGCTGGCCCCGTATGCTGGAGGTAGCGGGTTCAAACCCAGCCCCGGCCAAAAACTGCAAAAAAAAAAAAAAAAAGGAATATCAGTTTGAGTAGTTTTCAGAGTGGGTTCCATGGGAAGGTACCTGTGCAACCCAGGAGAGGCTGAGTGCAGGCTCCTTCCCACAGAACCCACTCTGAGGTTTTCACTGAGGGTCATGTGAAATGCCTTCCACCCCCCAACCCTCACCAAGTTGTCCTGTGCTCCAGGAGAGGGTGAGTGGGGACTGAAGTGCAGTCCCCACTCTGCTGGCCAAGCCCTGTGCCAGAGAGGGCAACTTTTGCTAATTTCTGCAAAAAAAATTGGAGCAACCAGACCCCCCATACGTTGCTAGCACAGTCCTCCATTTAAGTCTTTAATGCATTTTGACTTGCTGGTTTTTGTACATAGTGGGAGACAGGGATCTAGTTCCCTTCTTCTGCATATGGATATCCAACTTCCTCAGCACCATTTATAAACAGAAGTGGCATCCGTTCTCCAGTTAACGTTCATGTGCTATGACTTAGTCAAAATTAATAGATTGTAAATAAGTGGCGTTATTTGTGAGTTATCTATTCTTATCTATCCATCTCTGAGCCTATCCTTATACCAGTACCATGCAATTTGAGTTACTATACCTTTGTAGTACATTTTGAAGTCGGGTAGTGTGATGACTCCAGCTTCATTTTTTTTTTTTTTTTGCCCAGTATTGCTTTGACTATTTAAGGTTTTTGTGGTTCCACACAAACTTTAGAATTGTTTTTTTTTCTTTTTCTCTGAAGAACAAACATCATTTGTCTTTGACAGGGATTGCAGTGAATCTGTGGATTGCTTTGGGCTGTATGGCCATTTCTAAAATATTAATTATTTCAATGCATAGCACAGGATATCTTCACATTTATTCATGTCGTCTTCATTTTTTTCATTAGTGTTTGATGGTTTTTAATTGTAGAGATCTTTCATCTTCATAGTTAAATGTATTTGTAAGCAATTTTTTATAGCTGTTATAAATATTTTTTTTCTTGATTTCTTTTTCAGTTTGTTACTCATGTGTAGAGATGCTCTTGATTTTTGTAGACTTTGTATCCTGCAAACTTACTGAATTCATTTATCTGTTGTAAGAGTATTTTGGTGGAGTCTTTGGGTTTTTTTAATATACAAGATCATGTTATCTGCAAAAAGGAACGATTGTCTTCCTCCTTTCTGATTTGGATGCCCTCTATCTCTTTTGTGTGTGTGTGATTGCTCTGTCTGGTACTTCTTCCAGTACCATATTGAATAAGCGTGGAGGAAGTGGGCATCCGTACCTTATTCCAGTTCTTAGAAGAGAAGTTTCAGCTTTTCTCTGTTCAGTGTGATGTTAATTATGGTTTTTCAAATATGGCCTTTATTGTGTTAAGATATATTCCCTCTTCACTTACTTCGTTAAGAGTTTTTCCCATAAAGGCATGTTGAATTTTATCAATTTCTTTCTGTATTTATTGAGATAATCATGTAATTTTTGTCCCTCATTCTGTTGATGTATTGATTCGCACATGTTGAACTATCCCTGCATTACTTGTATGAGTCCCATTTGATCATGGTGTATAATCTTTTTGTTGTGCTGTTAGATTCAGCTTGCTGAATTTTGTAGAGAATTTTTGCATCTGTGTTTATCAGGGATATTGTCCTATAGTTTTTGTTGTTACTGTTGCTGTGTCTTTGTCTGGTTTTTGTATCTGATTAAAGTTGGTCTTATAGAATGAATTAGAAAGATTGTCTTCAACTTTTTGTAATAGTTTGAGAAAAATTATTGTTATCTCTTTAAAAGTTTGGAAGAAGTAGGTCGGTGCCTGTGGCTCAAGGACTAGGGCACTGGCCCCCTATACTGGAGGTAGTGGGTTCAAACCTAGCCCCGGCCAAAAACTGCAAATTAAAAAAATTTCGGAAGAAGTCAGCAGCAAAGACATCAGGTCCTGGGCTTTTCTTTGTTGGGAGACTTTTTATTACTGATTCAATCTCATTACTGATTCTTGGTCAACTTAGGTTTTCTTTTTCTTCTTGGTTCAATCTTTGTGGGTTATAAACATCTAGGAATTTATTCACTTTCTCTAAGTTTTCCAATTTTGAGTGTATAGCTGTTCATAATAGTCTATAATGATCTTTTGTATTTCTGTGGTATCAGTTGTAATGTCTCCTTTTTCATTTGTGGTTTATCTGATTCTTCTTTTTTCTTAGTCTAAATAATGGTTAGTTGGTTTTGTTTATATTTTCAAAAAACCAACTTCACGTTTTGTCGATTCTTTTTTGGTCTCTTTTGTTTAGTTCTGCTCTGATCTTTTTTATTCTATTCTACTATTTGGGGGGTTGGGTTTGTTTTTGATTTTCCAGTTCCATTGAGGAATGTCATTGGACTGTTTATTTGAAAACTTACTACTTTTTCAATGTAGGAATTTATTGCTATAAATTTCCCTCTTACTAGTTCTGTTGCTGAATCCCACAGGTTTGGGTATGTTGTATTTCTGTTTTCATTTGTTTCAAGAAATATTTTATATTATTATTAATTTCCTCATAGACCCATTGGTTATTCAGAAGCATGTTGTTTAATTTCCACGTATTTGTAAACAGTTTCAAAGTTCCTCTTGTTAGTGATGACTAGTTTTATTTCATTGTAGTCTAAGAAGATACTTGATATGATTTGGGTTTTTATAAATTTTTTGAGACTCATTTTGTGGTCTAACATATAATTTATCCTGGAGGATGTTCCTTATGCTGATGATAAGAATGTGTATTTTGTAGTAGTTCTATAAATGTCTGTTAGGTCCATTTAGTCTAGAGTGAAGTTCAAATCCAATATATTTTGTCTTAATGGTCTGTCCAATGCTTACAGTGGGATGTGTAAGGCCCCAGTTACTATTGTACTAGATTCTATCTCTCTCTTCAGCTCTAAAAAGATTTACTTTTTACATTTGGGTATTTCAGTGTTGAATGTATATATATTGATAATTGTTATATCCTCTTTCTGAATCCATAACTTTATCATGATATAATGACCATATCTTTGCCTCTTTTTATGTTTTTTTATTTAAAGTCTATTTTTAAATTCGGATATATTAATAAGTATAGCCATTCTGCATGCTTTTGGTTTCTGTTGTATGAAGTATCTTTTTCCATCCCTTCATTTTTAGTCTATGTGTGTCTATTTTTTCCTCTTTCCCTTCCCTTCCTTTCCCCTTCCTCCCTCCCTCCCTCCCTCCCTCCCTCCATTCCTTCCTTCCTTCCTTCCTTTTTGTGATACAGAGTCTCACTGTATTGCCCTGAGTAGAGTACCATGGCGTCATAGCTCACAGCAATCTCAAACTCAGGGGCTCAAGCAATCTTTCCTCAGCCTCTCAAGTAGCTGGGAATACAGGCATGTGCCCTATGCCCAGCTAGGTTTTTTATTTATGTATTATTTTTACTAGAGGGGGTCTCACTCTTGCTCAGACTGGTCTCGAACTCCTGAGCTCAGGCAGTCCACCTGCCCTGGCCTCCCACAGTGCTAGGTTTGCAGGCATGAGCCACCACAGCTGGCCAGTCTATGTGTGCCTTTATAGGTGAATTTGAGTTTATTGTAGGCAATATATAGCTAGGTTTTAGGATTTTATCCATGCAGCTTGTCTATATCATTTGATTGAGGAGTTCAAACACTGTATTCAAGGTTGTTATTGATACATCAGGACTTATGTTAATTTTTTTCTGGTTGTTTTGTATACCCTTTATTCCTCTCTTTATGGTTTACCTTTGTGGTTCAGTGATTGTCTACAGTGATAATGTTTGATTTCTTTCTCTTTTGTATAGATGTGCTACTACTGAGTTTTATATTTTCATGATAGTAGATATCAGCCTTTCACTTCCAGATGTAGGATTCCCTTAAGCATTATTTATAAGGCCTCTCTAGTGGTGATTAATTCCCCCAGGCTTTGCTTGTCTAGGAAAGACTTTATTTCTTATCAAGGATAGCTTTGCTGGGTAGAATATTCTTGGCAGAAAGGTCTTTTCTTTTTTTTCCCCTTCCAGCCTTTGAGTACATCATCCCATTCTCTCCTGGCCTGAAGGTTTCTGCTGAAAAATTTGCTATTAGTCTGTTGAGGGTTCCCTTGAATATGATGAGGCTTTTCTTTTGTTACTTTTAGAATTTTTGCTATTTTTTAGAATTCTTTCTTTTGAGAGTTCAACTATTATACACCTTAAAGAGGAGATTGTTGTGCTGAATCTGTTTGAGAAACTTTTATCTTCCTGTTTTGGGTGTTTATGTCTCTCCCAACTCAATGTTTTTGGATATTATATAATTAAATAGGTTTTCCTATGCCTTTTCCTATTTCTTTTTCTTCTGGAACTCCCAAAATCCAAATATTTGGTTACTTAACTGTATCTTGAATATAACATAGGTTTTCTTCATTCTTTATAATTCTTTTTCTTTTCATTTTTTGTCTAATTAGTTTACTTCAAAAGACCTATCTCCAAGTGCAGAAATTCTTTCTTCTGTTTTATCTAGTCTATTATTGGTGCTCTTGATTGTATTTTTATTTATTCATTAACTTTTTCAGTTTCAAGATTTCTGTTTGGTTCTTTTTTATGACATCCATCTCTCAGTTAATCTCTTATTCAGATGATAAATTATTCTCCTGATTTTTGTATTGTCTATCTGTGTTCTCTCATACCTCACTGAGTTTCCATAAGATCATTATTTGGATTCCTTTCCAGGCATTTCATAGATTTTCCTTTTGGGGGAATCTATTAATGGGGAATTATGGTCTTCCTTAGAGATATTGTGTTTTCTTACTTTTTCACGTTTTTTTTGTGTCCCTACATTGATATCTGCACATCTAGTGTAATAGTTGCTTCTTCCAATTTTATGGAGTAGCTTTTAGAGGATAAGTTTTTTTCCCATAGATGTATAAATAGTATCAGTTTAGAAAGGCGATTTGGTTTTCATCCTGGGTGGATGCAGTAGTGGAATCTTTGTTTGAGTTTTTATTTTTTTTAAGTTACAATCAATGTCAGTGGTATCTGTGAGTTCCTCAGTGGTTTAGGCTGTGGTTGTTTATGGAGGCTGTGGGGTGTCTTGTTATGGTAGTGACATCAGGCAGGCCAGTTCTTGAGCCCAGGGCAGCTGATGTGGGTGCAAGTAGTAGGAGTTGTGGGCCCCAGGTGGTTTGGCCTTGGGCTTTGGAGTGACATGCATTGCTGTTCAATAGCCCACTGCTCAAGGGGCAGGACAGTTGTCAGTGGTGGCTGCCCTGGACAGGCACCTCTCAAATTTTGGAGAGGATAGACTTTAGCTCCTTATGTTCTTGGGGGGTAGTCCCTGCATGTGCTGATCCACTTACCTTGGGGTATAGGGTACTACTTGGGCTTAGGTGCTATTGGACTTGGGCCATGGCTGTACTGCTGGCTCTGGCTAAGGTTGTGATGCTGTATTCCTCTGGGGGTGTGTGAGGGAATGTCAGTGGGGCCCCAGGGATGTTGGCATTCAGGGACTGTTGGGCCCTAGCCAGGATGTATCTGGTGGTGGTTTTGTTCTCAAAGTGGTGTCGTGTTGCAGCAGCCTGGGTCACAGAAGATGGTGTGGGGCACTATTGATTCCATTGATTTCTTTTTTCAGATAATACTGTTAAATAGACTCCAGGCAGCTCCCTTTACTAGATTTGTCGCTTGAGAAAGCTGAAAGACTCTCTTTTAGTTAGGATTTCAGGCATCTGCAGTGGATGTGGACTACTAAGAGCCCTCCCACTTACCTTTTCCCTGAAAGCTATTGGGTCCAAGATGATTTTAGCTGACTGGTTGGCTTCAATCTATGCTGCCATCTTGATCTTCCATGGCTGAGAGGATCGTTGTTCACATCTTTCTGAATTCCAGTTTTCTCCCTTAGATGTTTTATTTGATGTGTGGTTACCTATCTGTTGTTTTGGTTCTTCCTTGAGGAGGAACTGAGTTCTGGGTGCCTCTACTCAGCCATCCTGATGAAATCCTCTGCATGTCTTTGTGATTGCATTTATGTGAAATTCTAAACCAATGCAATCTAAGCTAAGTTTTGGTGGGAAAAAAATCACTTGAAGATTTCCTTGGGAGGGTGGAAGGACAGGTTGGGGGAGCCAGACTATGAAGGAACTTTCTAAGGTGGTGGAATGTTCAAAAACTTGATAGGTTTGGGGGTTACACAAGCATATCCACTTGTAATAGTGCATTTCATTGTATGTGAATTTCACATAAAATGAAAAAAATAGTATTAAATTGAGGTTAGAGAATGATGTGGGGTACAGAAGAATTAGTAACGGCAGAATGCTGATAGTTAGACGATAGGAACACAGTGGTTCATTGAAATCTTCTGTTTACTTTGTACATGTTTGGAATTTTCCATATGAAAAAGTTTCTAAGAATCAAACAAATTAAAATCTTGCTTCTCTGACAGCAATAGGTATTAAGTGCTATGGAGCCACAAAACTTGGAGCAATGAATGGCTTGCCTGGGGAGGACAAGGGTGGGAAGGATTAAAGCAGTTGGAAATGCCCAGAATTTACAGCAAGCGAGTAGAAAACTTTGAAGAGTTTCAAGGTAAAGATAAAGGAAAACACAGAATTGCCAGTGATTTGCATTCCTTTGAACTAATCTTTTTGTCACAGGCATCAGTGGAACAGGATGAATGGGATAAAGGGATGGACCTGAATCAGCCTGTCCTACCCAGATTGTCCTTGGATAATCTAAGTTTCAATCCTCTTTACTTTTCTTTCTCTCTCGCTCTCTTTTTTTTTCAGAGATGGGGTCTTGCTATGTTGCCCAGTCTGGAGTGCAGTGGCTATTCACAGGCACAATCCCACCACAGAGTCTCACTCTGTCATCCTGGATTAGAGTGCTGTGGCCTCACAGCTCACAGCAACCTCAAACTCTTGGACTTAAGCGATTCTCTTGCCTCAGCCTCCCAAGTAGCTGGGACCATGGGTGCCTGCCACAATGCCTGGTTATTTTTGTTGCTGTTGTTGTAGTTGTTGTTTAGCAGGCCTGGGCCAGGTTCGAACCCACCAGCCCCAGTGTATGTGGCTGGTCCCTACTCGCTGAGCTACGGGAGCCAAGCCTTCAGAACCAGCTTTTAATCTTAACTCAGGGCCTACTAGTTGTGTAATTTGTAGCAAACAGCTTAAGTTTCCTGCACCTCAGTTTCTTCTTATGTGAGATAGAACTAATATTATCTACCTTCAAGAGATGTGTGAGGCTTCACTAGTTCATTCATTCATTCATTATTCAGCAAGTGCTCACGGAGTACCCGGCTCCTACCAGGCACTATATGTTGTGTCATGAACCCTATACAGAAGACACAGCAGAGTACCTGCCCTATACACAGCAGGCACTCTGGAGATTTTTTGTTTTGTTTTTATTTTTTTGGACCTATTTCCCCTTCATACCAGTACCTCATTTACCTTGTGGGGAGTCCCCTCCACCCCCAATTTAAGGGACTGCTATAATAGATGCCTGGCCTGGGGGTGAACATGTGAGCTAAACCAAGTCACAGACACCCCCCTCTGGCTTTGACTCTTCAGCAGGCAGGTGCTGACATATTCTACCCTGGCCAAACTCTTCTGTCTCAGAAGGAAGCTGTCTTGGTCCCTGCTCATCTCCAAACCCAACTCTCTAGCATTATGATTACTTTTGTTTGTTTTGTGAACACATTATCATTCCAAAAATTCTTTTGCATAAGTTAGCTGGAAATAGTTTTTGTCATATGCAACCAAAGAAATAAGATGCCAAGCTGGAAAAAAAAAAAGTAAACTCTCCTTTCCCAAATACGTATTATCTAGTTAGGAGAATAGAAGAGGTACAAAAGAAGGGTGATTAATGGTGCATAGAATTTTGAAGTGCTCACTCTAGCAGCCTACATGCTAAATTCAGAATAGTGCAGAATATTCTAAGTAATATTAAGTAATGCCATTGATTTGCATCGGTGGGGGCTTACTGTAGGATGGGCTTGGAACATAGTGTCTCATCCGTAGCTTGCCAGTCCTGGTAGTTGGGGGCATCTTTGCCCCTGTTTCCTAGATGAGGACATTAATGCTCAGAGCGATTAAGTAACTTGCTTCCCAGTCAGGTAATTTGTGGGGCCCAGTGCAAAATAAAAATGCTGGGCCCCATGTTGAAAAATTATTAAGAATATCAAAATAAGCTCGGCACCTAGTGACACAGTGGTTATGGTGTCAGCCACATACACGGAACCTGGCGAGTTCAAGCCCAGGCCTGCTAAACAACAATGACAAATGAAACAGAAAATAGCCAGGCATTGTGGTGCCTGTAGTCCCAGCTACTTGGGAGACTCAGGCAAGAGAATTACTTAAGCCCAAGAGTTTAAGGTGGCTGAGAGCTATGATGCCAAGTCACCCTACCCGGGGCACCATAATGAGGCTCTGTCTCAAAAAAGAAAAAAAAAGAATTTCAAAATAGTGAAATAGTGAGGGTATATTAGTCCAAGTTCAGAATCCTCCTGAACTCCCCATCCCCAACCCTGCATATCTGTACAGGCCACAGGCCTGTAAAGTAAGTCATTCGAAGAGCTGAGATTTATTTATTTAGTTAGTTAGTTAGTTTAGTTTTTGGATTTTTAAATCTCACTTTTTATAATGGAAAGAACAAGTAGACATAAGATCAATAAGGAATCAAAGGATCCCCACAACACTACAGGCCAACTGAACTTTGCAAACATGTACAGAACATTCCCCCCAAATAGCCGCAGAATACACAATTATGTCAGGTGTACAAGGAACATCTTCCAGAATTGATCCCATGGTAGGACACAAAGCAAATCTTTTCTTTTTAATTTAATTTTTATTAATTCATAACTGCATGCATTTATGGGATACAATGTGATGATTTGATGTACAACGTGCTTATATTAAACTGATTAACATAACTGTCACCTCACTTATTTTCTGTAAGACATCTATAATATACTCTTAGTTGTTTTGAAATGTACCTTTGCCTTGTGCACATTAGATGACACCCCGCCAAACACCCTCCCTCCCTCTCCTCCTTATTTCTGGACTATATTTGTGTTTTATCATACATATGAATGTGTAAATGATTATATATTGGTTTCATAATAGTAGTGAGTACATTGAATACTTTTTTTCCATTCGTGAGATACTTTACTAAGAAGAATATGTTCCAGCTCCATCCAAGTAAACAGAAAGATGTAAAGTCTCCATCTTTTTATTGCTGCATAGTATTATATTGTATACATATACCACAATTTGTTGATCCATTCACGGATTGATGGGCATTTGGGCTGCTTCCATGACTTGGGAATTATGGACTGGGCTGCAGTAAACATTCTGGTACAAATGTCATTTTTGTGAAATGATTTTTGTTCATCTGGGTAGATATCTAGTAATGGAATTTTAGGATCAAATGGTAGGGCAACTTTAGTTCCTTGAGAATTCTCCATACTTCTTTCCAAAAAGACTGTAGTTTGCAATCCCACCAGCAGTGCAGAAATGTTCCTTTCTCTCCACACCCATGCCCACATCTGCAGTTTGGGAATTTTTGTGATGTGGGTTAACCTTACTGGAGTTAGGTGATATCTCAAAGCAGTTTTGATTTGCATTTCTCTAATGATTAAAGATGATGAGCGTTTTTTCATGTGTTTGTAGGCCATGTGCCTGTAATCTTCAGAGAGATTGCTGTTCAAGTCTCTTTCCCACAAAGAAACGGGGTTGTTTGTTCTTTTCTTATTGATTAGTTTGAGTTTCCTGTAGATTCTAGTTATCAGACCTTTGTCAGAAACATAACCTACAAAAATCTTCTCCCATTCTAAAGGTTGTCTGTTTGGTTTTCTTGCAGCACCCTTAGCTGTGCAAAAACTTTTTAACTTGATCAGATCCCAGTAATATATTTTTGTTGTTGCTTCAATTGCCGGGGTGGGGGAGTCTTTCTCATAAAATACTTTCCCAGGCCGATATCTTCAAGCATTTCCCCTGCACTCTCTTCTAGTATTTTTATAATTTTATGTCTTAAATTTAAATCTTTTATCCAGTGAGAATCAAATTTTGCTAGTGGTGAAAGGTGGGGGTCCAGTTTCAGTCTTCTAAAGGTCACTAGCCAGTTCTCCCAGCACCATTTGTTAAACAGGGAATCTGTTCCCAGTGCATGTTTCTATTAGGCTTATCAAAGATCAAGTGAAAATATGTGGCTGGATTCATGTCTAGATTCTCTATTCTGTTTCATATATCTACATCTCTATTTTTCTGCCAGTACCATGCTGTTTTGATCACTATAGATTTGTGGTATAGCCTGAAGTCTGGTAGTGTGATGCCTCCAGATTTATGTTTATTTCTAAGAATTGTATTGGCTATTCAGGTTTTTTTTTTCTGATTCCATATAAAATGAAGTCTTTTTTTTTTTTTTCAAGTTCCTTAAAGTAAGATATTGGTGTGTTGATAGGGATTGCATTAAATCTGTAGATTGCTTTGGGTAGTATGGACATTTTAACAATGTTGATTCTTCCCAGCCTTGAGCATAGTATGTTTTTCCATTTGTTAACATCTTCAGCTATTTCTTTTCTCAGGGTTTCATAATTCTCATTATAGATATCCTTCATGTCCTTTGTTAGATAAATTCCCAGATATTTAAACTTCGGCACTATTGTAAAACAAATAGAGTCCTTGACTGTATTTTCAGCTTGACTACTGTTGGTATATGTAAAAGCTACTGATTTATAAGTATTGATTTTGTATCCTGAGACACTGATATACTCCTTGATCACTTCTAAGAGTTTTGTAGTTGAGTCCCTGGGGTTTTCCAGATATAAGATCATGTCATCTGTGAAGAGTGAGAGTTTGATCTCCTCAGACTCCATTTGAATACACTTGATCCCCTTTTCTTGCCTGATTGTGATGGCTAAGACTTCCATTACTATGTCAAATAGTAGTGGAGACAGTGGGCATCCTTGCCTTGTTCCTGATCTGAGTGGAAATGTTTTCAATTTTACTCCATTCAATATGATATTGGCTATGGGGTTGCTGTAGATGGCCTCTATCAGTTTAAGAAAAGTCCCTTCTATGCATGTTTTCTTAAGTGTTTTAATCATGAAAGGAAGCTGGATATTATCAAAGGCTTTTTATGCATCAATTGATAGAATCATATAGTCTTTGTTTTTTATTTTAGCTATGTGGTATATTATATTTATAGATTACATATGTTAGACCAACTTTGTAACCCTGGGATAAAACCAACTTGATTGTGGTGTATAATTTTTTTTGATATGTCATTAAATTCTGTTTGCATTGAATATTTTTGCATCAATATTCATTACTGATGTTGGTTTATAGTTTTCTTTCTTTGTTGGGTCCTTTCCTAGTTTGAGGATCAGGGTGATATTTGCTTCGTAGAAGTTTGGGGGGGAAGATTCCTTCTTTTTTCTGTGTTTTGGAAAGGTTAATATAGGTACTAGTTCCTCTTTGAAGGTTTGATAGAATTCTGAAGTGAAGCCATCTGGTCCCTGACTTTTCTTCTTTGGGAGATTTTATATAGTTTATGCTATGTCAGTGATTGATATAAGTTCATTCAAAATTTCTAATTTTTTCTGGTTGAGTCTAGGAAAGTGGCATGCTTCCAGGTACTGGTCCATTGCTGAGATTTAAGTGCAGGTCTGTTTGACTCGGAAGGACACCTACAGTGGGGGTGCCTGAGAGCAGAATAAAACTGACACCCATTCCAGACCATTCAGATTATTTAGATACTGTCCTTATCCCCTACCCACAGGGCAGCTGGGGAATCAAATGAATGCTTGATAATGATGGAGACATGCGAGACTCATAGGAAAAAGTCCGTACTCTAGGACAGCAGTGAGTAACAAGCCTTTCTCTCCCCTGCCTCCCTCCTGGTGCTATGTAAGTGCCATCCTTTGAGAGGGTCCTAGACCAAGGACAGCAAATTCAGAAGAACCTGAGCAGGATGGTGAAGGAACTTCATACAAGTGTATTTGGAATTGGGAGTGATTAACGTATAGACCTGAAGAATCATGGATGTCATTGAGCCTTTTTCCTGCTGAGCTATAAGTTCTGGAGAGCAGGAATCTATCCTGCTAGTCATGATATCCCAAGAATCTGGCCCAGTACCTAGGACATAATTAATGCTCTAGAAATAGTAAAAGAAACAATTAATTGAAGCATCTGTGGGATATCTGTTAAGTAGAAAAGGGATTGGATGTGCTTTGTGAAGGGTAAGGAGCAAGTCAGTTCTAAAGGGGTAGACAGATTTTGATTTTGATTTTTGGATATAAGAAAGTTCTATAGCCCTGGGATGGAAAAGGCTAGTAGGAGGTCCAGTTCACAAGAGGTGCCTGAGCGTGGAGATGGTGAAAAGGACATTCCCCATATGCGTTCCTTAGAATATGCGAGATGGCAAATAGGTTTCTACTTTTATGACAATTCTAATGGATTGAAAGTGGCTACCTTTTTCTCAGTAAGAAACTGTGCTGTGATCAATTAGTGGTGCTGGCCAAGAGCCCATGAACATCCTTTAGACGTCTTCCTAAACCTCAGTGTTTGGACAGATATCTGAATCTGAATCTGGATATTTTATCCAACCCAGAAATGATGGGTAAGGTTAATGTCCATGCTCCAAAGCGAGACGTATACATTGAAGCTGAGTTTGTCAAAGCCCATCGGTATGGCCAGACCAATGCCAAATCTCTCACTCTTGAAGCACTTTCTTACCCTAATTGGGACAATTATGCGATATACATTGTCCTTCTATTCTAGTTATACCTAAAGTTGTGAGGTTTTACAGGGTTATTTGTTTTTTAGTTTTGAGCTTGGATCCTGGAAATATAATTTCCAACCCGACTGGGCAATCCTGGATGTCAGATTCACCATGCTTACAGACGACTGTGGGGAGAGAACTCTAAATAAATCTGTCTAAGCAGTAATGAAGAATCACATTACTTCATAGCAATGTTAACCTTTGGAGGCAAAAGTCCAGACAGGTTGAGGAATGGAAAATCAGGACACAGAGGGGACGATTCCATTAGTTCTAATCAAAAGGAAAGGCTAAAAGGGGATTAAAATCTATGGCACGTTCACAAAGGGCAGAGAATAAACCAGTGCAACTTTGAAGAGGAAAGATTAAATATTTGCCATCACTTCCTGTTTCCTCCACCAGAAGAGTTTATTAATTAACACTTAAGGCTGTGCCTAACTCAGTCAACTGGATTTTAAAAATGAATGACAGGCTCACTCATTTAAAACAAAGGAAGAGACAGTCACCCCCATGCAGTCTCCATTTCCTGTAACTTGTATTTTATATCTTTGTTTCAACCAGGGATTTTAAACCTGGAGATACCAGAATCCTATTTTTTGTTTTTATAGAATTCCAAGAGTCACTACGGTTTCACTCAAATTTTAAAGTCTTGTGTGTGTGTGTGTGTGTGTACTGTCCCTGCCAATGAAATGGCACACATTATACCCCTGAAATACATTAAGACATTTTTAGATCCATTTCCTCCTTTCTGAGGTCTCTATTTGATTTAGGTATTCACGGGATGCAGCAGTATGTGCTGAACAGTATCCTAAACGTTTTCACTAAACACTTCCTCATCTAACCCTCCTGTGAAGTAAGTTACGCTGCCTGCTCCTCACCTTTTATTCTCCTCCAGGAAATGGAAACTCGGAGCGTGTAAATAATAGTAATTGCTGCCCTTTATTGAACAGTTGTGATGTACTGGTTGTTTTTACATCTCGTTTAACCTTACAACAATCCTATGAGGTGAATGTTACTCCCATTTAATCAACGATGAAGAGTTAGGTAACTTCCAGGGGTGCGTGGCCAGGTATGTGAAACGTGGGTGTGAGCCAGGCCTGCTTCTAAACCCTGCTCAGTGGCTCCTGCACCACCCTGGCTTTCCTTGACAGCCCGCGGCATGTGCTCATGCGTGTGCTTTGTCCTATGTTGCAGAGCGTGTCACTGGACGGGGCCTCCAGGGACACCTGCTGCCCGCCTGACCTCACGTACAGTCTGAGCTGTTCACACAGACGTCCCCTCCTCCATCCACGCCCATTGTCAGACGAGGCAATACGTTTTCCCACATAGGAATAACATAAAAATATCTCACAACTTTCCCTCTCGGGAAATTTTTCTCAGGTCAGGCAAAGTCGTGTCTGCAAGTTTCCCAAGAGAGTCATCTGGTCCCTTACTGGGACTCAGGAGAGTCTGTGACTAGGATGGAGAAGAGGCAGCTTCTGGGTGCAGATTAAGACAGGTTAACAACTAGAGCCTGTGGAGTCTGCACAGAGGATTTCCCCCTCTCTAGACCTTTTATCCTTTAAGGCTCTACCTACATTTCTCTTCTTCCAGAAACTGCCCTGAGTGGACGTTGGATCCCAGCACTGGCAGTGGGTACCACCCCAGGGTGGGAGGAGTGCCAAGAGGGCAGAGAAGTGTGAAGTATTTTCATCTCTCACTCGATCACACAGGTTTTTATTTCTAGTCTGTAATGTGACAGACATTCCTGAGGTGAGTCAGGTGTAACACCTGCTCACACGTGTTAGAGGGGCCAAGTGTGGAGGAATAGTTCTAATAGCTGGGTGCTAAGGGCTGTAACGGTGGCGTTTTTCAAGAACTGCAGGAGCAGAAAGAAGCAGCAGTGAGCTGCCCCCGGGGTGACACTTCATGGAGGATGTGGAAACTTAAGTGTGGTTCTGAAGAAAGAATAGGAATTTTCCAAGAGAGAAGAAGAAAGAAGAATGACAGAGGCATCCCAAACAGTGGGTGGAATAGGAGGACAAAGTTACGATGTGTTTGAGGAACAGCAAACTTTCAGTTTGACTGGGCGAGAATGAAATTGTTAGGGGACGGATCTGGGTTTGCGGTGAGGCTGCAAGGGGCCTCGTGTGCAGGCCGCGCTCCGGCTGTTGTTGGCACGGTATCATTCTCTTTTCAATTCTTTGAACATTTTACTGTACTTTCCCTTATTCTGTTACAAAAGCAAGTGGGCAGTAGAAGTTAGAAACACAGACCAGAGAGGTAAAAAGCAGAGGGCAGTCTCCAGAGATGGAAAACCATTAAGCTTGCCTAAACCAAGAAGAGCTTTAGGTTTAATTCAAGACTTGCAGGACAAAGGACAGTGTGGAGAAAATGAACTACCCGAGATAGAACGCTTTGTCTTTTTTGAAAAAAAACATTTCCCAGAGAGGAAGAACCCCAGGAAGGAAGCAGCAGTATTATAGGGTGACTGTTCTGTGTTGTTACTGTACAGAATTGAATTCGTTGTCATTTTTGTTCATGATATACTCTCATTATGCCCATCTTTTATTTTATTTAATAATAAGATAAAAACGGTACAGGTTGAACCTGCCACCCAACGTTAAAACTAGAATGTTGGCACTTCTCTCTGCCTTCTGGTGTGTTCTTCTTCTTTCCTTCTCTCCTTTCCCCAAGTTAACTGCTTTTCTAACTCCTCCAAATCTTATTTAAAAAGGCCATTTATACAGATATAATATTACAGGTATAGTTTGCATGTATATGTACACATTTACTATCATATTGCAGAGATTCAATCACTGTGTTGCCGATAGCTGCAGTTCATTTCTTCCTCTGCTGAGTATGTTTTTTTTTTTTTTTTTTTTTTTTGGCAGTTTTTGGCCCGGGCTGGGTTTGAACCCGCCATCTCCAGTATATGGGGCCGGCGCCCCACTCCTTTGAGCTACAGGTGCCGCCCTGCTGATTACGTTCTTTTATGTGAATATACCACCCTGTGTTTATTCATTCTGGGATCATTCTGGGATCCATAGAGATTTAGGTGTTTCCTTAACGACCTGCCATGTAAGGAAATCTCTGATGCTTTCCCTTCATCCATTTCAAATCTGTCTTTGCAATGGGTGTTGTTATCTTCATTTAGTGGGGGAGGACAGTCTGCTGATCACGTGGACACACAGTGGCAGAGATGGATTTTCAGCCCCCCCTCAGTGAGAGTCCGAAGCCTATGTTAGCACCTCCTCCCTTCCTGGAGGCTTGGTTTTCCACCCAGCGAGCTGAGGCCTCAGGAGACTTCCCCAGCATAATTTTGGTTTTTCTGAGCCCTTTTTGTGAGTCACTGCTAGAGTGAAGAGGGGATTTCCTGAGCTGCCCCCGTCAGTAAATACCAAAACAACACGTTCACTCAGGCAACTCATGGGTCGTATAGTCAGTTGTACTAAAACATTTCAGTTGATGTAGCCCTTGGGTGGGGCTGTGCTGGCACAGCAAGCTGCTTGAATGGAGCTCCTCCTTTTCCACCATGTGTGTCCTCCCACGGGGAATAAGTAATTTGTCACCTGTGAGCAGAGCTGTACCATTTCCAAAGCTCTGAGGATCATTTTAGAGCTCAGGAAACCGGGTATCGGGGAGATGAAGTGATTCAGCTAGTAAGTGGTAGCTTGGAGCAAACAAAACAGAACAAAATCCCCAGTGCAGGGTGTGTCCTGCCTTCCCATACAAATATTTTCTAATTAGAGTAAATATATCACTATGTCATGGAGTCTGAAAAGCCGATATTGAGAACATTCCCACCACATAATCTTCTTCACTATTAAAAGTCCCACTATTTCCAGTGGAAAAATACCCAGTCGAGCTCTCTAACCCCAGAAAGGTTTGAACACCACACGTTTTGCTAAATGACAGGAGGCAGGTGATGGCATGATGTGGTTAGGAGGTGCTAGGCCAGCACTCTCCCACTGTCATAAGCGCCCTTCCCCCGTCTGCCACAGAGATTAAAGCTCCACTGCTTCTTTATTTGTACCTGGGTCTTTTTCAACCCTAAAAAGACCTTTCTGAAAAGGTGAGATCTAATGCAGGTCCTACCAAAAACAATTATCAAAGATGCAGCCAAACTGTTAGCTGTGCGTTCTTTCAATATCAACCCAGAGTGCATTGCCTAATAGGCCTACCCAGGGATTATTTCATTCTCTGTGGGAACACACCATGGTTGGACACACTATTTACTATTGTTTAAAGTAAATAATGGCTTACTTTATAGACTCTGTGAGAAAACATAATAACATATAGAATTTTTTTTTTTCTTGCACAGATGCAAATGATTTTTGTTTGGAAGAAAAATAGCTCCAAAGACTACGGTTTTATTGTCCCACTGTAGAACGTTAACCAGTTTTGTGTTGAAGCCATCAGTTTTATCCGGGCCTTCTTTCTTCAGTACATAGAAACGCTGGTGTCTCACTGGTGTTTTTGCAAAATGATGTTACTATGTTGCAAGTTCCTTCATTAATAGGTTAGATTACTCTTGGGCATGTGTTCACTTTTTATTTGTTTATAATTTAAAAAATTGTATGCTGACAACACTATTTGTTTTCAGACCGAAAAATTACTATGCTTCCTGACAGGTTTCAGTTATTATACGGCATAAGAAATTAACCTAATGTTAGTGACGTATTAATAAAGCAGCGGCCATTAAGTCACTTACAATGTTGTGGGTCAGAATTTGGGAAGGGCTTGCTGTGAAGTGTGTGTGTGGGGTCTCTCTTGAAGTTGCAGTCAGGTATCTGCTGAGGCTACAGTCAGGTGAGCAGTGACTTTTAACTGGTGTGCTGTGAGAGGATGTGTTTGCATCTTAGACATGTTGCAAAAAATTTTAAAGATCATTAATTAGACTATGTTTGAAAGAAGCTGAAAGCACAGTAAATGCTATTCTTTTTTGATCCACATAATTTAAATGTGCCATGGAAGTTTAACTATAGGTTCAAGTGTGCCGTGAGATAAAAAAGGTAGACAAACATTGAACTAAGTGCTCAATTGGACCAGACGTCCCAGATGGCTGAGCAGAGTGAGTTAGTTTATAGGCCGAAAAAGGCTGAAGGAGGCAGAGAGAATGAAAAGCGGATTGCTTACACCAAAGTTACTTTCCTGCTACTTAAACCATAGGGGACTTCCTTATCCGGTGGCTCAGGTAAAACAGTTCCTCCTGATCCACTTGGCTTTGTTGTTGTTTGCGTGTGTGTTGTTTTAAACGGCCTTGTTTCAGAGTTCAGCTACATTCTGTGGCTTCCAGCACGAGTGAGTCCATTCTGGTTGGGTCTGGTCTGCTGCTGCCCAGCAGAGGGGCCTGGTCCAAAACAATGGCCTCCCCTCAAGTCTGTTTAACATTGCCGGCAGCTTGTGAGCCCCACCCTCCCTCTTCTTCTTCCTTACATCTGGGCAAGCTGATAAGAAAGACCAGTAGTCTCTCTTTTTTGGCCTGGTGGGAAATAACAAACCATGCATAGAGAGACCCTCACCCTAGCCACATCCTGACCACCATGAACCAACATCTCCCTGCCCTCCTCTCTCAAGCCACTTTCACACCTGCTTGGAAGTCACCCTGATAGCCCCAGAAAGCCTCATTATGTGCATAACAAATCTTTTCATACTCTCTTGGTACATGAGTGCAGTTTCATCATTGTGTGAAAACCACATTTGGGGTGGGGATCTATCCTGTTTTTTTCAGCATAAATACAAGTTCCGAGTTACATGTATTAATTTTGCCTTTTCTAAACATAAAAGTAATAATAACCAGCATTTATTACCTTTTATATGCCAGGAACTATTAATATTTTAACTCATTTAGTCTTCACACGAGTTCAATGAAGTTGCCATTATCCCTATTTTGCAAGTGAGGAGCCTGACCAGGGTAGAGGAGGAGGAAAGGGAAGAACTTCCCAGAATGAACCCCCAGACTGGAAGTTTGGTTGAGAAGTTGGTGGCACCCCTGGTGTACGTGGAGAGGGTTGATCTCTATGGGAAGAATAGTGGGGCTGAGAAAAGCTCATTTTTAGACAGGTTTAATTTCTGACGAAAGAGGAGTATGTAATATAAATTCTTTGGCATTTAGAGATGAGAAGTTTATTCAACAAAAATATATTGGGTACCATCTAAGTGGCAGACTCAAGGGCTTGCTGCGAAGTGTGTGGGGTCTGTCCTACAGTTGCAGTCAGATTCTGCTGAGGCTTCAGTCGGGTAAGCAAGGATTTTTAACTGGTGTGCCCCAGCACACTGGTGTGCCGTGAGAGGATCTTAGGTGTGTTGCAAACATTTTTCTCAGATCACAGAAGGGATGACTCCATTGCTTCCAGCGTTTGTCCTGGACAGAGAAGACAGTGAGACCCATCTGAGCTTAGGAAAGGTTGTTGGACTTGTGGAGTCCTTGAGCTGCTCAGAGAAAAGCAGAGTGTTATGAACTCACATTTAGAGCACTGGAGAAAGAGGAAACGCCAGCAAGCCGTGCAGAGAAAGGACAGAAGTTAAAATGTACCTGGATTAAAAAATACATGTTAAAAAATAAGCTGCCTCTTAAACATTGCCTCTCTGTCTAGGACAAACGCTGGAAGCCAATGGAGTCATCCCTTCTGTGATCTGAGAAGAGCCCCTTCACTCAATGGCCCTTCACGGTTATGCAAACACAGGCAGTGGACACACTACTGGAGGGAATTCTGCAGGGAGTCTGTGGCTTGGGCAGGCTGCCTCCCTTTATGTGGGGAGAGGGATGGGCAGACTTGCATAGAAACTTGGAAGGCCCTGAGCATGAAGGCGTAGAGATCTGGACTTCTCCCTGGATGTTCAGCTTCACCACATTCCCAGTGACCATAGGCGGCCTCAGCTAAAGTTTCTTGGCCAAAAGGACACCTAGGTTGCCTAACAAGATCTACCTGTGAGGCCATTTCTGAACTGATGATACAGGTTCAATACTAGCGCTCAGACAGTCATACAAGAAGGGTCATTTAGGCCACATGTGTGGCCTGTGACTCTGCTGATGGGGGCACTTGGAGGATAATTGGGAGCACCTGTGTGGAGTACTTGTGACCAAGAATAACTTTCTTAAAAGAGTCTCTACAGCAGTGGTTCTCAACCTGTGGGTCGCAACCCACAGGAACTGTATTAAAGGGCCGTGGCATTAACCACTGCTCTACAGCTTTGATGGGGTCTAAGGCAGCAAGGATGTTACTGAAGCAGGAGGTGAGAATGGACCAGACTATGGAGTGATTCTGTGCAGCAGCCTCAGAAGCTAGGGCTACTGAAAATAGAGCCTCTCGTGCACCAGCCAGACTCCCCTGAGATGTTAGAAATAGTTAGAAGTAGGGCTTTTGGATTAGGAAGGTAATTTAAAGGGAGGAAGCCAAAAGAGAGTGGGAAGCCGGATCTAACCTCGTCTTAATTTTAAATAAGAAAAATGTGATCTTAATTGCACCCCAACTTGGCAAAGCATGTTATGCAGCTATAAGAACAAAGAAAGTGTACCTCAAATGATCTTGCCACCGTTGTCTGAACAGTTAAGATGCACATCGTCTTGCGCTGTTTCTGCTTCATGAGATATGCTCGATATTTGGTAATT
The DNA here is from genome assembly GCF_000181295.1 of Otolemur garnettii. Classification (NCBI taxonomy): domain Eukaryota; kingdom Metazoa; phylum Chordata; class Mammalia; order Primates; family Galagidae; genus Otolemur; species Otolemur garnettii. The sequence goes on along the minus strand of NW_003852461.1, from coordinate 6,137,977 downwards.
GCGATTAATAACATTATTATTCATGTCAGTATATTGTCGGTTCTAGTGGTTAAAACACTAATGTTGACCTGGCGACCAAAACAGTTTTTTGGTAGAATGAGGAAGCAATGATGCCAACAGCCACCTGCTTTTTAAATCTCATTCCTTAAGTGAACTCTGAGCAGGGCAAGGCGAGCTATTGTTTGAGATAAGGAAGGAAAGGTTGCTGCAAAAGCCATCAGCGGGGCCTGGTAGTCAGCGCTAGCAGTCCTCCCTGCAGCTGGGGCCTGGACGGAAAGGGGACTCACTCCTTACCACTCAGACGGTCACTAGCCGGGCCCTGATGAGCAGCAGGAGGCGGCTTTGTTTGCTTATTTTTTCACCCCATACATCCCACGGGACCTGGGAGACTCTGCTAAGGAAGAAAACAATTACGGGTGGGGCCAACTTGGCAAACCTCAGGATTGGGGGGGGCTTCATCTTCTTCCTCTTTTTTCTCCTCTATCTTCTCTGTCTCCCTCTGTTCCTCCATCTTTACTCTGTTTCTCTCCAGCCTAAATTCAAAACCCACATTTCCACATATCCTCAACTATGTGACCTCGGGAGCATTTTCTAGTCCCACAGATGTTCTATTGACAATGGCTCTGTGGTTAAGTAGTTTTGGGAAACCCAGGCTACCAAATACCCTTCTTAGAAATTCACGGTGCAACTCACCACATCTATAGCTCTGAGAGGTCCTGTGGTGAAGGCACCATTTAACTCTCTTCAGCTCAGGGCTCCCTAATCGCCTTTGCTCACAGCTATAATCATGTTTAATTATTTTTTCATAGGACTTACTAATATCGCTCTGCACCAGGGCTCCAAAGGGTTTAGATCAGCGCATTCTAAGAAGAGGGGAAAAGTGCAAAGGCAAAAGGGTGTGAAATACTTGTGTTTGATGGGGGCACTGTGGGGAAGGGCTACAGGGAGAATAAAGAAATTGTGTGTGGTTCGTGTACAAATAGGAAAGTGTAGAGAGATGCCTGTATCACCAAAAATTTATTCACGGAGGAATCTAAAAATGCCAGTCTGAAAACAAGTAGAGAAGACAGATAAAAGTTAATGACATTGTATCAGGTTAGCATTACATTTCAAATGCTTCTCCCAGAGCAGGAGAGTGAAATGGAAGGTTGTCATAGATATGACTGCAAGTGAAATTAAATAGGAGACCTGAGTCGTAAGCTGTGTATTTATTTCAATTTCATTTTCGTCAGGGCTTTCCAGCTTCTGTCACATCATGGTACATGTATTAGTCAGGTGCTCCAGAGAAGCAAAACCAGAGATATCTATCTACATATGTAGCAAAGATACGTATATAGATAGATATAAGAAGAGATTTAATATGGTAATTGGCTCATGTAATTATGGAAGCTCAGTAGTCCTAAGACACACTCCATTTGCAAGCTGGAGACCAAGGTAGGCTGGTAATATTATTCACTAATTCAACCCAAGAGCAATGGCTTGGAAACCAGGAGTGGGAATGGGAGGAAAGGGGTGTGCCCCCACTGATATAATTCCCAGAGTGTGAAGGTCTGAGAATCAGGAGCCTCTGTGTCCAAGGGCAGGAGAAGATGGATGTCCCAGCTCAAGAAGAGAAAGGAAATGTGTTCTTCCTCCACCTTTTCATTCTACTTAGGCCCTCAATGGATTAGACGATACCCACCCACATTGGGGAGGGCACATTTTCTGTACTCAGTCTACTGATTCAAGTAGTCTAACTTCTTCTGACACACATAAAAATTGTCTTTCACAAGCTATCAGGGTATTCCTTAACCCAGTCAAGTTCACAAACAAAATTAATCATCATTATCATATTTTTGGTTTTGTAGGTGCACTAGAGTAAGTGGAGGAGGATGCTTGGGCCCAGGGCTAGAGTGAGCAGCCATGATGGCATAGCAGCGTGCCCTAGTGCAGTTGGGAAGTGCTGCTGCAAGTGGAGGGGTAAGACACGGGCTCTTCTGGGCTTCACCTGAGACCCAGAAAGATTAGAAGAAGCTGGTCCTTCTAGTTCCATGACCTTGCCCTGGTCCCCCCCCCACCATGGTTTCCTTCTGCCCAGAGTTGTTGCCGCCAACATACCTGGTCTTCACCTGCCTACTCACCATTTGAATAACAGCTCAAACCACATTCTTAAGGAAGCTGTCCCTAATCTCTCAAACAAATTTAAATCTTTTTTCATATCTTTGTATATTTTCCTCCTTACCACTAATTTCACTTATATGTGTTATTGTATGATCTGCTCCTAACCAGACTACTTGTCATGCTGTTTCCACACCCAGAAAGTCCTCCCACCTCACATCTCCATATGCCCAAATCTTTATCATCCAAATACTTTTGTCTTCTCTGATTGTCTCTAAACATGGCCTGCAGACATTCCTGGTCTCTGTACAATAGACAGTCAGGGACTTCTGCCACTCACTGCCACTGTTGTTTCCCAAGACTTGACCCTCTCCTCCCCCCGCTCCATTCACGTTATACTGTGGGACCAGTTATGTCCATGCATTGTGACTACACCTGAGATCTCTGTTGTTTGGTCCATGGGAGTGGACATTTGAACTCTGGACCAATGAGTCCATTCCTTGGAATTTTTAAGTTTGGGTTTGAAAGACTTGTATCAACTGGTTTCCTATAGCTGAAGCTCTAAGATAGAGTCCCCTGGAGCTGTCAGAGTTTTGCTTTGTGGAAATCACTGACTTACATTAAAAGAGAAGAACCAAGCTGTGCGCAGAAAGCCTCAGAGACAGGATAGTATTGAATCAACTTTGTCAACCTGTGAGCTGTCAGCTTCCCCTTGTTCCTGAGCCCCTACTATATCCAACCTTTACCTAGTCTTGGAGTGGGGTAGATACCCATGGATACTTCTAAAGCACTTCACATTTTCTTTATTGGATTTGAGATGACTTTCTGTCTCCCTGTCACCAAGAATACAGACTAATTAATATGCATTGACCACATGAAAGTGCTTCGGGGTGATATTTATTACTTGACTTGATCCCTGGTATAAATGGAAGATGAAGTTAAACTGCACTGAAGCATCCCCAATCTTAACATACTGATTCTAAAATATATTTATCTGAAGTTTCCATTTGGAGACAGCATACTCTAATGGAAAGTTTATGGGCATTGGAATCAGACTTGGGTTTGAGGCCAGCTTTATTTTTCCAAGCAGCAACGGAGACTTTGGACAGCTGACTGCAGGATTCTGTCGTGGTACCTACCTAGGAGAGTGACTGTTACACGGTGTGATGAATAATGCATTATAGGACCTGCCACAGAACCTGGCAGGTACCAGGTACCTACCTAGAATACACCTACTCTCCTACCAACCTAGGAGAGTGACTGTTACACGGTGTGATGAATACTGCATTAAAGGACCTGCCACAGAACCTGGCTCCCCACAGGCCCTCCGTGTTCCATATTCCACAGAATCTAAAATACCATCAGTTGTAATAGGCATCCTGATTTTATGCACCACTGAGAAGAAAAAGCCAATTAATCAACTACATGGGGCATTCTAATTTCAGAGCTATTAAACTGTGGAAAGAAGTGTGTCTTAGAGTTGATGAAATACAGTCCATTAATTGGGCACAGATGATCTAGGAAATAATGTGAGGCACTGGCAATATGGAAGTGAACAGACTTGATATGACCAGCGAGGTGCTTAGGATCTAACAGGTGATGCATTTCAATTTTTCAAAAGGATACAGAATAACCCTAGATGGCAATTTCATCACTGGCAAAGATGGCTGGAATGAGGAAGCAAAGCAGAGGAGAAACACTAGACTTTATCCCCATACAAGTTGTTAGAACCCACAGCAGTTAAATCGTCATGCTCTGCATACAATCCAAAGCAAATTGTCTGCTTACAATTGAAATCTTGCTGAGTTTCCAACAGTCTAGCCCCCAGGGAGCTATTTGGATACCCTGTCTTATCCACAGTGACGCAATTGTACTTTTAGGGGACAATTAAGGGGTTTCCTTGTAAGTCAGGCCAAACTTTCTCCAAAATACACGAAGGAAGTGCCTGGAAAAGAAAACCTTTGAGGCTTATTTTCATACTGTCACTTAAGAAGGACAATGTCCAAAAAGGACTGAGTTTTCCTTTTACAAATCTGGAAGGCCTGTGCTTTATAGCTCTTCACAGCCTTTAGGTAGAACAGAGCAAAGTCCCTTAGGAAGCTTAACGTCACGGTAACCAAATGTCCTTGTTAAGTAGCCATTTATTGGTCTATTAAATCTGATCTGAACTGTGATATTTTGTGGTAAATCTTTTCTCCGATATAAATTGCTCAATGCGGGCTTCCTAGGGCGTCTGCTTCCCTAGAGACAGCCTCAGCATCAGCCTAGAAAAGGCAAATGTGTTTGAATCGTCCTGGGCAACACTTCTAGAAGGGGGTGGGGAGGCTCTAAAAAGAATTTCTTGGGAAGACTTAAAAACTATTTTAGAGATAGTTCAGTCCAATATCTTTCAAACTGTAGATGAGATGGGGACCAACAATTATTAAGTCTTTAGTGCAGGCCAGGCACTGTAGCAGAGCCAGGGGATATAGAGATAAATACGGTGTTTTCTCTGCCCTCAGTGTGCCCACTGTCCAGTGGAGAGGAGAGGACAGTGAACAGAGCATTAGGTGCTGGAAACCTCAGGGTGCCCCTAAATGAGGGCTGGCAGCTGGGTGGGGGAGGCCAGGATGCACTTGGCAGGTGCGTCGTCCACAGACTCCCTGCAGCATCCGGGGTCGTCCCTATAGTGTATGAGGAGACTGAAATGAAGGACTCCTGATGGGGAATGGGCAGAGTTGAGAAAGCCAGCAGTGGATTTTGAGGTGCCCTGAGAATACTAACAATGAGAAGCCATTATGTCTCCTAAAGTCAAAGGGAGAAAGAAAAAAAAAACACATTAGAGTCCTTGAAAACAAGAGCCCTGAACATATGGCCTTTCAGCAAAAATTGTAGAGGGTCACAGCTACTGCTGGGAAAAAGGTACCAAAGCAAGGAGGGAGTGGGGAAAACATGCCCAGCCTCTCTGGTTTTCCAGTTTTGAATTGGTGCTTTCCATTGGCTGAGCCCCACTGGAAGCCTGCCTGCAAATGGGATGTAACCTGAAGGGTCGGCTCCCCCAAGCCTAGAGCCTGGCAAAGAAAAACAGGGAACAGATCTGGGAGAGAGGGCAAATGGAGATTAACCAGCACGTCTGACATGTGTAATTTTTCAAGGTGCCTAGGTGTGCGTACATATACCCAGACGCACCATTCATTCATTCATTCATTCAGTAACAGTGGCCCCTTGGTATCCATGGGGAACGGGTTTCAGGACTCCATCATGAACACCAAAATCTGTGGATACTCAAGTCTCTGCTATAAAATGGGATAGTATTCTCATACAACTTGCACATAACCTCCGTATAAAAATCATTTCTAGATCACTTATAATACCTAATACAATGTAAACGCTATATAAACAGTTGTTCCAATATAGAGTGTCTATAAAGTTCATGTGCAATTTAAACTTACTATTTTAAATTGCACATGAACTTTAAGGACATCCTGTATATTATTTTTTTATTTGTATATTTCTTGTATTGTTTTAATTGTTTTTTAAAAAATATTTTTCATGTGTGGTTAGTTGAATCCACGCATGTGGAACCTGTGGACACAGAGCGCTGACTTGCTACCGTGTAAATAACGGAGATGAAGGTGCAGGAGACTGTGTAGTTTGCAGGTGAAAGGATGAACAAAAAAAATATCATTCTCCCCCCCCCATGGGCCTGTAATGAAAGCAAGTGAATAAAGCAAATAATTTATAAAGCATAATGGGTATTATGGTAGGGAGAGGCCAGGAGACCATTATATCGGGCAAGGGGGGTGCTAATCAGATCTGGGGCCCATGGACTGTCACCCTGAGAAAGTGACTTCTGTGACCTGAGAGTGAATAGCGGTCAGCCATCTAAAGGAGCATTTCTGATGAAAAAGTCCAGAGATGACAGTGTGTGGAGGTCAAGGACCAGAGAGCTGTTCAACTGTCTTTGGAACTCAGAGCAAAGAAAAGTTGTAAAGGATGAGGCTGGGGTGGCGAGCAGGGTTGGCTTGTTTGGGACCGTAAGTCCTTAGGCTTTGACTCTAAGGGCAATGAAGAACCATTCAAAAATTTTAATTATGCCCCCCCCCCCAGGTTTGAACGGTCATTATAGGTATATCAGTCTCTCAATTATCCTGACTCAGGGACTCCCAGGCTTGGTAGTGCTCAGGATGAGCCCTGGGGACAGTAGGAGCCAGCCAGCCGATAGCAGTTGAGAATGGTGCTCTAGGCAGAGGGAAGAGCAGGAGGAAATGTTCAGAGACACAGAAAGGAGGTGAATCCAGGAACAGTAAGTACTTTATACTAGCTGGACGTGCAGGGTAGGGTGTGGGGATGCAGGCTAGGGCCGGGGCTGGGGGGCAATGACTCTCTATCCCATGCACCCCTGAATTCCAGGGATATTAGCCTTCTTATAATCACCAGAGCCAGTGTTTCCATTTCTCTTAGGCAATGCTGGATATTGGGATCTCCAGCCTGGGGTAAGCATATCATTCCCCTTTAACAAAAGTTCTCCATTGTGTTTTTGCCTGTGCTATGAATTCCTCTGCCTGGAATCCCCTCTTTTACCATCTGTGTAAGAAAAAGTGCCAGTAGCACCTGTATAGACTGCATCGGAGCAGTGCCGGGGCGAGATAAGAGGATGGCCAGTGAGCAGTAGCTGAAGTTGGGTGGGGAGGGATTGGGGAAGGAAGTCAGCAGGAGTGGGGCTCCGAGGGGGAACGCGTGCCAAAGTGGTGACAGCGATGTTCAGGTGGAATCTGTGGAGAGGAGTTTACGGCAGCAAGTTAGTTTTAAATCACCGTATCCAGCCTTCTTCAGCCTCGTTTTATTCTTGCCCTAACGCTGCGAGTCTGGGCCGTGGTTGCTTAAGCACAGTGGCTTATTCTTTTCCATTAACTTTCAGTAACACTCCAGCATACTCTGTTTCACGGAATGGTCTTCCCTTCAGTCGACAGTGATTGATGAACAAACTATTTGGAAAGATCTTTTGTGACTGTATCAAGAAACTTCAAAATGTCAACGTTCTTTAATCCAGGAATTTCACTAGTGATAATAGCCATCACAACTCAGGGCTTAGCACACACAGGACATCTTTTAAGTGCGTTGTGGGTATTAGAATAGTTAAACATCATTAACCTTGTGCGTTAGGTAATAGTATTGCCCCTGTTTGACTGATGAGCAACAAAGTAAGGAAGGTGGAGCTGACATGTCCTGGCTACTCTTGTACAGCTGGTAAATCACAGGGCTGGAATGTAAACTGAGGCAGTCTGACTTCAGAGTTGGCATACTACACTGCCTCTCTGTTTATGTCGGCAGGTATGTGGATATGCGTTACTATATTATTTATCCTAGGCATATTTTAATGCTTTTTAAAGGTGCAATTTACATTTCTTTACAGGACTACACCCATGTTACCACCACCCAGATGAAGCTATGGAACATTTCCAGTGCCTTAGTTGAATCCCACATGGCTTTTTCTTGTCAATAACCATACCCAGAGGTAATAACAATGTAACTTCCATCAACATAGATTAATTTTGCTTTTTCAAGAACTTCATATAAATAGAATCATATAGTAGGTGTTCTTTTGTGATCTTTTGTGATCTATTCTTTCATTAAGCTTAACGTTTGTAAGCCTTATTTATTTTTGGTGTATATCAATGGCGTCTTCTTTTCCATTATTCTGTTCTATCCCATTGCATGAATCTATCCTAAATTGCTTATGCATCTTCTTGTTGATGGGCACTCATGTTGTTTCCTGTTTGGGGCTATTATAAATCAAGTTGATAAATATTTCTGTACATGTCTTTAATGAATATGTTTTTATTGTCCTTAAGTGAATACCAGGATTGGAATTACTGTGTAACAGTTTTAACTGATACTGATAAAAAGCTTTCCAAAGTGCTGGAACCAATTTGCAATTATACAACTAATACATGTGTATTCCAGTTACTCCGCATCCTTGACAACACTTGATCCAGTCATTCATACTAATTTTAGCCATTCTGGTGAGTTTGTAGTAGAATTTAATCCTGGTTTTATTTTGAATCTCTCTAACAGCTAATGAAATTAACCACCCTTTCATGTACTTGAACCTTCAAATAGTCTCTTTTGTGTGGTGTCTGTTCAAATATTTTTGCCTTTGTAAAATTGAGTTGTTTGTGGTTTTTTAAATTGAATTTTGGAAGTATCTTGTTACGAATCCTGGGTATGAGGTTTTTGTTGTATATATATATTATAAATAATGGGTTCTAATTCGTGGCTTGCTATTTGCTTTTTTATAAACAGAAATTTCTAACAATAAAGCTCATTTTATCAATTTTTTTCTTTTAAGATACGTTATTATGGTGTATTATTTAATAAATCTTTTATTACGCCAAAGTCAGGAAGGTATTCTTCCATATTTTTGGCTAACAGATTGATTGCTTTAGATATTACATATATGTTTTTAATATGCTTAAATTAATTTTTGTGCATGGTGTGAGGTAGGGATCAAGGTTTCTTTTTATTTTCCATAACAATATTCAATTTTTCTTGCACTATTTATTGAAAAGATTTCCTTTTTCCTACTGAATCGTAGAGCTATAAATCAAGTGATCTTATACGTGGGATCTATTTCTGGACTCTAGACTTTGTTTTAAAAAGTCTGTTTTATTGTTCTTTTTTCTAATTTAGCAGTAATGTTGTACTGTCTTAGTTATAGTTTTTAATGGATTTTAAGAGATGTTAAAATTCTCCAGATTTCTTTTTTCAATTCTTACTTTATTATTATTTGGAAAATATCTTTTTTAAAATTTCAGAATATTATGGAAGTACACATGTTTTAGTTACATCGTTTGCTTTTGGACACTTTAAGTTAAAAGTTTACCCTTCACCCAGAAAATGTTCATTGGGCCCATTAGGTGTGAATTTACCAATCCCTTCCTCCACCCGGTCACCTGCTTAATTTCTGATGAGTATTTACTTCCATATGTGCACATAAGTGTCGATCAGTTAGTTCCAATTTGGTATTGAGTACATGTGACATTGGTTTTTCCATTCTTGTAACACATCTCTCAGAAGAATATTCTTCTAGATCCATCCAAGTTGTTTACAAAAGATAGTGGATCACCACTTTTTTTTTTTTGATGGCTGAGTAGTACCCCATGGTATACATATATCACATTTTATTAATCCACTCATATATTGATGGGCAGTCGGGTTATTTACACATCTTTGTGACTGTGAACTGTGCTGCTATGAACATTCAAGCACAAGTGTCTTTTCATAAAATGTCTTTTTTTCCGTGGGATTGCTGGATCAACTGGTAAGTCTACTTTTAACTTTTTGAGATATCCCCATACGACTTTCTATAGAGGTTGTACAGTCCCACTAACATGTATAAGTGTCTCCACATCCTTGCCAGCATCTGTTGTTTTGAGACTTTTTTTTTTGAGGCAGAGTCTCATAATGTCACCTAGGTAGAGTGCTGTGGCATCACAGCTCACAGCAACCTCAAACTCTTGGGCTTAAGCAATTGTCTTGTCTCAGCCTCCCAAGTAGCTGGGACTACAATGCCGGGCTATTTTTTGTTGTTGTTGTTGTTGTTGTTGTTGCCATTGTCATTGCTGTTTAGCAGGCTCAGGCTGGGTTCAAACCTGCCAGCCCTAGTGTATATGGCTGGTGCCCTAAACACTGAGCTATGGATGCTGAGCCCATTTTGAGACTTTTTGATAAGAGTCATTTCACTGACGTTAAATGATAGTACAATGTGGTTTTTATTTGCATTTCCTTGATAATTAGAGATGTTGAGCATTTATTCATACATTTATTGGCCATTAGTCTATCTTCTTTTGAGAAACTTCTGTTCATGTCTTTTACCCACTTTTTAATGGAGTTATTTGATTTTTTTTTCTTGCTGATTTGCTTGAATTCTTTGTAGATTCTGGTAATTAGCCCTGATGGAGATTTTTAAAATAATTTTTAAAAAGCTAAATAAATTATAGTGCATCCACAAAAATGCAATAGTATGCATCCAAGTTTATAAAATTTTGAATAATGTAGAAAAACACAAGAAATAATACTGAGTGAACAGGGAAGGATATCAACTTGCAAAACCTATTATGACCTCAATTATGCAAATGAAAATTATATAAAAGGAAGACAAAAATAAATATGCTAGAATGTCAACTGTGACTCTCTCATCAACATGAAGTTATAAATATTTATTTCTGTGATTTTCTTGTTTAATCTCAGACTCATTTATCATTTCCCAAGAACTTCTTTGTTTTGTAGGGAGCTAAACCTTGCAAATTCTATTTCTTAAGCATTCTTACTCTGTCTTTCCATCAGAATTGACCAATGGAAGACATTAGACAGAGATTGGGGTGGGAAGAGAAGAACAAACAGAGTACTTCTTTACCCCTCTCTGCTTGTTTAGGCAGTACTTTCAGGGTGGTTGTGTCTTCTCAATGTTTTCATCTCCCTCTTTAGTAACTGTGGATTCTTAGTTCTGGTAATATCACTTCTATCATCTTTCCAACCTTAAGGGTAATAGTAGATCTCTGGGTTGTTTATCCATTCCTTATTTGTACTTTTAGCTCTCTCAAGGCCTATAAAATGAAGTTTCCTATGTTAAATTTTCTCTATTGAATTACTTAGTGTGCATTCTATTTTTCTAACTGGACTTTGACTGACCTAGTAATTAATTATTATTTTAATTGAATTTTTCTACATTGTTAGAAACTTGCTCAATTGTACATAAGTGGCTATTATAATTGCTCTCTGTCTCTGTCCATGTATAATCCATATGTGTGTGTATATATATATTTACATATGGAGAGAGAGATTTTATATGCATATATACACCTATATGTGTGTGTATTATTAATACATACGGATGAGTGTTATTACCTATCTATCTTTTTTCCTTTCAATTTTTACCTGAGATGCTAGAGAGGGAGTCAAGCATTTGGATGATTTAACTAACAATTACTGAGTGTTTTCTCTGGTCCAGGTACAAAGCTATCAATGAATTGGCCACAAATGGATGTGCTAGATGGTATAGATATAAAACATTGGACTGAGTTGCTATTAAAACATTTTTCTGTGCTAACATTCTTTGTCTCTCATTTCTATGACCAAATAGAGAAGAAAGTATATCACAGAGGAAGGGGAACATAAATATATTTTTTGGCAGAAAGGGTAGAAGACAAAATGCGGTCCTTACAGTCATGCAGGAGAGAAGGTTAAAATGTTGACTCCTGGGAAGAAATCTAGAGATACAAGTTCTTTCTCACAGATAACCCATGGGTGGGTGGTGGGGATGGTGGAAGTGGTAGGGATCTGGAGTGTTTTTTGGCATTGGTTGAGATGTTCTTTTAAGGCAATCCTGGAGAGAGCACCCCTTCATGTCAACATAAATCCCATAAGGCAGAGGAAAGTATGGTTGCTTTTATTTGTTTGTACTATGGAAGCCAGGTGGAGGATAAACACAACTCTACAGACCAAGAGAGAAAAGCCCTGTGAAGTGAGCAGTGATCAGGCTGTTTCCTCTGCACTTTTCATGCTATTCATCTTTGGAATGATTTCAGGACTCAGTTTCTTCTTCTTCTTTTTTTTTTTTTATTGTTGGGGATTCTTTGAGGCACACAGAAACAGGTTACATTGATTGCTTTTGTTAGATAAGGACCCTCTTATATTTGTGTCCTGCCTCCAAAAGGTGAACCCTATCCCTTGACCCCCCACATCCTCCTTCCTTCCCTTTCTCAGCTCTCCCTGTCCCCTAACCCCACCTTAATTGTCCTCATATCAGAATTGAATACATAGGATTCTTATTTCTCCATTCTTGTGATACTTTACTAAGAATAATGTGTTCCACATCCATCCCGGTTAATGCAAAGGATGTGAAGTCCCTGTCTTTTTCAGTGACTGAGTAGTATTCCATGGTATACAAATACCACAGCTTGTTAGTCCATTCTTGAGGACTCAATTTCTTGCTTCCAAAAGTGGTTGTCCATCTAAAGGACTTGAGACTTAGATTTAGAAAACCTGTCCTTGGTCTACGCTCTTTCACCCTTAAAGGTGGTTGCCCTAAACATGTTATTTATGCCGTGAGCTTCATAGTTTTCACATCTCTAAAGTTGAGGATCATAATATTTAACTAGAGGTCTATGAGTTAAATATGTTGCCTTTTGTGGTTTAATAGTCTCTTATCTCCTTGTGGAGGGAGCCCCTAGCCCTTCGTATGGAATACGAAGTCTTTACCTAAGCCCTTATTTTCCACTCTCTTTTCATATCACCCTCCTCTGAGGCAGCCATACCTAAGGACTTGTGTGTTTCTTAAAGTGTTTTCTCATAGCCTTAGTTCCTTCACACAGATACTTCCCCCTTCATGCAAAACCCCTTTCTCAGTTATCTGGATAGCAAACTTCTTGAAAATTCAACTTTTACTCCTTAGTAAAGTCTTCCCTTGTTCCACAGGCCTAATTAATTTCTACTTCTTTGCTAATCCATTTCATCTGTGTAAACCTCCAAGGGAGTAAGTATAATTGTTTATGCCTCTATCTTTCCTAAAGGACGAAGAATTCCTGTATTCTAAATCTTTGTTTTCTCAGTGAGTAAACCACAAATTGCCCATAACAAGTAATGAGTAAACTTAAGTTGAGTAAATAAACACAATTTGAAGAGTTTGGAGGCAAAACATTTCTGATGGAACATCAGAGGGTATTCGAAAGGCAGAAATTGAAGCCTCTGATGCTGGCTCTCACTTTAGAAAGTCATCTCATCTCTCTTGGCCTTGGTTTTCTCCTCTTAATGCAAGAAAAGAAGAATAAATGGTCTCTAAGATCCTTTTTACCTCAAGTGTCTTCGAATTGTCCTCTTATGAAATGCGAGAGTCTAGTTCTTGGGCTTAGAGACCCATATGTGAAGGAAGTTAGAAATACCCAAAAAGTAGAGTTCAAGACAGAGACAGGTTCTGTGTAGAGGAAAGGGCATTGATTAGACTAGAAACTTGATAGGGTCAAGCCTTTTCTCTCCTGCTTCTTAACAACTATGTGATTTCGCTCAGATAAATTATTTCTGTTCTGAGAAACTTATTTTTCTCAGTTGTAATTTGAGGAGAATAAAGTCTTAGCAAAGGGCTTGTAATGATTAAATTGGTAATACATTTTCATACTCTAATTCTGTCTACCAAAAAACAGAGTAATGTTATTTGATTATTATCTCTTCACCACTATTGAGCTTGAGAAAATCTACCTAGAAAATCCGAGGGGATTTTTGAGATAATTTTTTGAAAGGAATCATTGATGTTAAATTACTGGCCAGGAATTTATACTCTACATTTTGCAGTTGAAGACTTTATAATCTTAACTCTGCTGACGGCTGCTCATCTGCAGCCCTCAACCACTTAAGCTTTGAACTTAGGCAAGAATTAAAGTGTCTCCAGCTTCTACATTGGGATGAAAATTATGCAGTGGTGAATCGTCTCATAAACTGTGGTCAAATGTACCATCAAACAAACAGAACAGCTCCTAGTGACTCTAGGACAGAACGTGTGGGCTCCCTGGCCTCAGAAAAGTTGATACATATTTACAGTGTTTTCTTCTTGACTTTACTAGAAATAAGCTAAGATGCCAATTATCTATCTCTACATTTGTTTGTGTATATATGTTAGTTTATGACTCATGTGATTCAGGCATCAAAAAATATAAATTATTTCATAAACTCTTCATGATAATGAGGGTTGAGAAGTAGATGACTTTCCCTATGTTGTTCTGAGAATTCATCTATTGACCTAAAGCTGAACATTCTAGATAATATAATAATATAGATGAGAGAAAGGGCTGCCAAATATCTACATGGGCCCTTAGGACCACTCTTCCCTCCTGTCTCCATGAAAGACACTAAGAAGCAGTAAGCCTAATGGGTCTGAGAGTCACAGAGCACTCACTACTCTAAAATTCCTGTGGAGACCATAGAACTGCAGGGCAGGCAGCTGGGTTTTGGAATAACTAACGCCCCAGACTGGGAGAGGAGCTGGACTCCGAGGAAAGTGACCACTTGCCTTCTTCCCTCATCTCCTGCCCAACATGTCTTCCCAGAGAAGTGGGAAAGGACAAAGAAAAATAGAAAGATGTGAGAGTCATTCTGCAGTTTATCAAGATAAGAATTTGTGTACCTAATCTTTCCCACACAATAGCATTCAATTTATTGTCTACTCAATTCAAGGAGGACTTGGCAAATACCACTTACTATTAGAGAATGGGTTTTCACATGCAAATTATGAGTAGTATAGTATGAGGCTGAAGAGCTCAGACCCTGAGATCAGAGAATTTGGGGCTATAGCATGGCTCTGCCATTTATTAACTATGTGACTTTGGGCAAGTTATAGAAGCTCATTAGTAACCAGTTTTCTCATCTGTAAAAGGAGATACTCATTAAGCCTTCCTCTTGAGGATGCTATGATAACTAAAGGGATATTACCTGTAAGGCACATAGAAGAGTGCTCAGCACCTGCATGTTTTCAGTGCAGGTGAGCTGCTTATTATTCTACCTGTGAGCTTCTTAAGGGCAGGGACTATGGGTTCACTCATTCAATAAGCAATTACTGATTATGTACTATGTGCTGGTTAACACACCAGTGCCTGACAACAAAGTCTAGTAGAGACAAATATATTTCTACTAATAGGAAGATGAGTATTATATGAGGTATGGAAGATAATAAGGAACCTCAGAGTTATAGGGATTAATTCTGCCCATGTGACACAAGAATTTAGTCTTGAAGTTTGAGGGACATGTTAACAAGGTAGAGAGATACTTCTAGGGGAAGTGCATAGGTTAGATGCTTTGTGTGTGTGTGTGTGTGTGTACACATAGCCATATACACACAGAATCTGTCTATCTATATAAACACAAAAATATATACATTGAAAATTGAGTGCATGTATGTATTAAAGATTCTGAAATTGCCTCTGAGAGAGATGATTTTAAATTTCCCATCATGATGGTAGACTTGCTGACCTGTCAGGGTTTGTTCTATAATATTTTTAGTCAATGTTAACTAAAAACAAGTTTATGATTGTTGTATCTTCTTAAAGGAGGTTCTTTTAATAATTATCTAGTGTTCTGTATTTCTACTAATGATTTTTTCCCCTTAAATTGTTTTATTCTAATACTATTGTTGTTGGGAGCTTTAATTGGTTTATATGTTACATCTTTTTTCATCCATTTAATTTCAATCTTTGAGCCATTATTTTTCTCCTTACTAATAAATACCATTTGACAGTTCTTAAAGCAAGCAATCACAGGTAATGCTCTACTTTGGGGAGTCGGAATATGTCTTTATTTTTCTTGCTCTTTGTTATGAACTGAACTATATTTTGCCCCTGCCCCCAAGTTTGTATGTTGAAGCCTTAGTCCCCAGTGCCTTAGATGTGACTGTATTTGACATAAAGAGCCTTTAAAGGGAGAATTAAGTTAAAATGAAGTTGTTAGGGTTGGCCCTAATTTACTCTGACTGGTGAGGCCTCAAGAGAAACCCAACTTACCAATACCTTGATCTTGAACTTCCAGCCTCCTGAATGGTAAGAAAATAAATTTCTGTTGTTTAAGCTAGCCAGTCTGTGGAGTTCTGTTATGGTAGTGATAGCAAACTCATACACTCTTGAATGATTCTAACAGGGAATAGAATTTAAGTCAAATCATTTTTCCCTCTTGGCATTTTGAAGAAGTCTATTGTTTCCTGGCAGAAATTGCTGCTAAAGAATTGCCTGGCATTAGCCTTACTGTCATTTTAAGGTAGGCAATTTGCCCACTTTCTGTAGTAACTTCACAGGTATTCTCTGTATCTATGTACATTTTATGTAAGCACAGTTCTATTTTGATTTGTCTTTTAGCCCTCCTGGTTTCAATCTGATTCCAACAATCTATCCACCATGCTAAAAATTTCTCCTCTTCAAAGATTGCTTTTCCACCCTTCTCTAGAAGTGAATAGATTGGCTCAAGTCTTAGTTGGACAGCTGTTCTGCTCCCTGCTAGAGTTTTATAGAAACCACAACCCTGGGCGACAGGTGGTGTGACTTCTTTCATGGGTAGGAGAGTCCTCCCCCAGACTCTCCATTTTGGTGCATGAAAGCCACTCTGGTTTGCTGCCATATTTAGTTCTCATTGCTCCAGAAACACAACTTCCAGCTGTCTTGGCCGGTTAGGTAAAGAGTCTTGTAGGCCACACTTTTAGCCCTGATTACTGCTGCGTGTTTGATTCTATTTCTGGGCCACAGAGATGCTTATTTTTTATTTTTTTTAATCATGATTTTTCTTAACTTTTTATTTTAAGTATTTTTGGCCTTCAAAGAGTTTCTGAGATTGTACAGAAAGTTTCTATATACCTTCCTCCCAACTTGCTCTAATGTTGACATCTTATATAATACACTAATGCTTTTGATAGTTTCCTCTTTGCAGTTTATCTCTCACTTTTGGGTATTTGACACTCAAGGGCAGTGGGAGCATGAACATAATTGGCTCATCTTGACCAAAATCTCTGGGCCAGGAATTTTCACATGGACTATCATTTAATCATCTACCCCTTCATTTGACAAATATTTATTAAGCACTTAATGATGTTAAAAGCACTAGCCTAGACACAAGAGATATAGCAGTGATCAAAACAGGCAAAAACATCCTAGCCCTTGTGTTATTAAAAAGTTAGTGTTGGGTATAAAAAAATAAAGAAGATAAAAATGGCAAAGTATATGGTGTGTTCTACAGTGATGAATGCTGAGGAGAAAAAATGAAACTTGGGAAGAGGATAAGAAGTGATGGAGGCCAATGAGGGAGTGTTTGTAGGATTAAATATAGGCATTGGGAAGGCCTTGTAGAGAAGGATGATTGGTATGGCCTGGTCATATAGATATCCTGGGAAAAATAATCTTCAAAATAATCGTGAGACCTTGGCATTATAACAAAAGGGAAACTGAGGTTATGAAGGAGTAAGCAACTTGCTTCTGCACATATTCAGTAAATGCAAGAACTTGCGATTTGGACCTAGGTCTTCCTGACCCCAGAGCTGTGTTCTTATCTGTATGGTTAAGCACAGATTTACAAAGAGACACATACACTCCTCCAAGGGGTCCATTCTGGTTCTTTTACTCATAACTTAGTACTAAGCCATGGCGTTCTCATAAACCTTTCAAGAAAACCCCAGAAATCTGTTTACAGAGTACTTGAGGTTTTTCAACAAGATGTTTTTGTTGAACTAGCTGAGCTTCATAAGATATGACTTTGGCCTTTCTAGCCAGTGGTCCAGGAGCTTGAGTGGTCATGGCCAGCCTGGAAGATGGCCAGCGCCTCTGTGCAGGGCAGTTGCTTGTCAGCTCCCACACCAAGAGGGAAGTTAATAATTCTTCTCAAGAGTGTTTGTTCTTATTTTGCTACCTTTGGACACTCATATCATCCACTTTTGGAAAATGAGCCTTTATGAGTAAACCCTGCTAGTTCTTACAAAGCAGAGAGACAAACATTATATACTGTAAAAGGTTTGAATTACAGGGGATCTTAAAGGACAGCACATATAACTTTCTCTTTAAAGGAATGCAGTAATATCAACCTGTGCCCAAGAGGAGGTCTTGTGGGGTCGTTTCTTGTCTGTAGGATTTTCACGAAGAGTTTAAACACAGTTTCCTAAGCCTGACCTTCAGAAATTGGATTCAAGTCTTGGCTGATAACAAGGCATCTGCCTATTCAACCAGTGACCCCTCCCACAAATGACCATTCTCTGGTCCAGAAGTTCAAATGCACATTCTTCCCAAGGGAATTAATGGCCTCTTCAGGACAGACCCCAACCTACCTCAGCAAATATTCATTCATTCCCTAACGTTTTCACTGTCATTGATACCCCTTGCTCTCTGTTCCTTATTCCTTACCTTCGCTGTCCTATGTTGACACTATTCCTATTATGTTGATCCATCCCACCAGCATAGTTTTGTTCCAGTGAGCAGAGTCTCTTACCTGAAAACCTGTTTCTCTCATCCCTGCATATGACATATCAAAGTCTTGTTCCATATTCAAGACCATGCTCAGGGGCTCTCTAGTCTTTAAGTCCTCCTAAGTCTTCCAGTGAAATTAATTCCTCTTCTTCCTCTTGTGTTTCCATAGTTGGGAAGAAAAAGAAGGAGGAAGAGGGGGAGGGGAAGAAAGAAGAAGAAAACAAAGAGGACTACTACTGTTTGATCCTGCAATTCCTCTTCTAGGTGTATATCCAAAAGACCAAAAATCATTTGGCAACAAAGATATTTGCACCAGATTGTTCATCGCAGCTCAATTCATAATTGCTAAGTCATGGAAGAAGCCCAAGTGGCCATCGACCCATGGATGGATTAATAAATTATGGTATATGTATACCATGGAATACTATGCATCATTAAAAAAATGGAGACTTTACCTCTTTTATGTTTACATGGATGGAGCTGGAAAATATTCTTCTTAGTAAAGTATCTCAGGAATGGAAAAAAATATCCAGTGTACTCAGTACTACTATGAAACCAATTTATACTCACTCACACTCACTCACTCACATCATATGAATGATGAATCACAACTATAGCCCAGGATGAAAGAGGGAAGGGGAGAGAGAGAGGAAGGGAGGTGGGTGGGTTGACAGAGGGAGGGTTAATAGGGGGACCACACCTATGGAGCATATTGCAAGTACAAGTTGGATGTATCAGGTATAGAACACAAATGTCTTAACCCTATAATTGGGTAAATGAGGTGAAGGCTATGTTAATTAGTAGGATGTACGCACTCCAATTTGTATAAATAATCAACACATTGAATCCCATAATGGCATAAATGTATTCATGATCTATGTAAAAAAAAGAGAGAGAGAGAGAAAATAAAGAGGAAAAGGAGAGGGGAGAGAGAGGGGTGAGATGAGGAGGAGAAAGAGGAAGAAGCAAGTAAAAAAAGGGGATAATACTGTGATGCATCTTAACATGGCTTACCCCCGATGGGTCCCGATGGGTGACTTTTCTGTCTGTCCCTCAGAGGCCGAGCATTACTTCTTTTTTTCTTGCAGAAGGACATGTCCACTAAATCCTGGTGTCTAAAGAGAATAAGATGAGGATTGTTAGACATGAGCACATTAACAGTTAGTGTGGAATAAGTAAAGTTCTACATAAGTGCTAGAAATCACTGGTCTTCTACATAGACAGAAGGGTCCAATAAGAATCTTGTGTACAAAGTTATATACTTGGCTCAGAAATTTCTTTTCTTTTTCCTTTTCACATTTTAACGTTCACCTTAAGCTATAGCTTAGACCTAACTAGAATTTTTAAAAGACACATGGAGGTGGGCGCTGCTCTCTTGTTGAAGCTGTGTACTGCACCGTGGTTAAGGGCAATAAGTGTAGACTCAGGAGTCAAGACTTCCACTCAATCCAAATTGCAAAATTGCTTTTAGCAAAACAAGTCTATTTCTAAAAACAAGTTTGCTTTCTCTTTATTTCTTCAAATGGGAACAATACCTCCTTCTGCAAGAATTCAATGAGATAATATAGTAAGGATATTAGCACAGAGATTAACTCAAAGTAAGTGCAAAATAAGAGATGTAATTATGATTGTAATTGCTAATGGTGATTCCCCTCTCCTGGGTCCCTGCCAGAGAAGATTAGATCTCAGTGAGCCATTTGCAGCCCCCCTTCCTCAATCACAGGAGCAGTTCACACAAAGCTGTTCTGAGATTACTCATCCCTTTATGGTATATGGGTCATTACAAAAGTTTTGAAATACACAAAAATCAAGAAACATAAAATTCTTGTGAATAGAAACAAATGAAGCCGTCCAAGCAACACCAATAAACTGAGCAGATTAAAACTTACTTGAATGAATCAGGAAGTTTGCTGGTGAATGTGTTTCTTGGAAGTGAAATAATGGACCATAGCACAGTCTGTCTAAAAACTTCTGTAGTGACCCACATGAACTTGGTCAAAGTGATTACCTCGTTCTGCTCCTGGTTCGGTCTTTCCCTATTAAGTAATAATATCCTGGCTTTGGAGGTGGCTCTTTTCACCTGTCATGAAAACAAACAGTTCCTGAAAGAATGAAGCTAGATGTGGTCCTTCTTTTTTTGTTGGAGACAGAGTCTTAAGCTGTCACCCTTGGTAGAGTGCTGTGGCATCACAGCTCACAGCAACCTCAAACTCATAGGCTTAAGCAATTCTCTTGCCTCAGCCTCCCAAGTAGCTGGGACTACAGGTGCCCGCCACAACACCCTGCTATTTTTTTTTTTTTTTGGTGGTATTGTTGTCATTGTTGTTTAGCAGGCACAGGCTGGGTTCAAACCCACCAGCCTTGGTGTATGTGGCCAGTGTCCTAACCCACTGAGCTATGGGCACTGCCCCTAGATGTGGTCTTTAAGGCATAAACAACAGTGGCATGGTAGGTTTTTTAAATTTGTGTTCGGAAATAAGTTCATATTTATAAAACATTTTCTAAAATAGAACAAAGAATGCTTGCCTATCTTTTTTTTTACCCAAATTCCCCAAATGTTAACATGTTTCCCCACTTAACCATCATGTAATATTGAGTTTATGAGGGAACATTGGTGCCATGTTAGTATCTAATCTATAGCCCCAGTGGATGTTTCTCCGGTTGTCCTACAAATGCCTATCTTTCCAGTTCAGCATCCAATCCAACATCACAATTTATGCTATATTATATCTCCTTAGTCTAATTTGGGACATACCAAGTCATTCTTTGACTTGATATTTGATCTATGACCTTGATACCAGTTATTTTGTAGAATGTTCCTCAATTAGTCTGATGTTTTCTCATAATTCTGGTCATGCATTTTTAGCAGGAAATACCCCAACAATGTTATCATGTCCCTCTAGATGTGTTATATCAGGAGGCACATTGTAGAAGACTAAGCACCAGGCTTATGGGAGTGGTCATCAGTTCCTGAGGGAGGTGCTGGGAGCGGGACAATCTCCCAGTCAGCATGGAGATGTTTTCCAGCCCAGAGACAAGCCCTCAAGCAACTGCATGGGTTAATGAGGTAAGATCAGTGGCTTGTGAGCAAGCAGGTGTTGGACCTTGAACGTGATCATTAAGCACAAAGCTCCTGTACGTGGGACCCCTCACACACACACCTGTTGTATACTGTTTCAATAAAAGGCCACAACAGAGGTTACTTGGGGCTTCCCTGCACCTAGGGGAAGTCCACCTCTTGTAAGCATTGTACTGCTAATCCGTGTCAGCGTGGTGTAGTGGCACCGACAGCATATGATGTTCATTTGTCCCTTTACTGGATGATAGCTCTGACTCCATGTTCAAGGGGTCCTCAAAGTGGTGCACCCTGGGACCATGTAAATATTCTGCTTCTTATACTGTTTGTGTGTTTGTTTTTGATCACTACATTTTGATATCTCTTCAAGACTCTTGCCTAAAACAATTATTACTTTTTATTTGTTGTCAGATGGTGTTTTTCCATTTTCCTCATTTTGTATCCACTTATTATTTAAAATTCTACTCTGACGAAGAGATTTTCCTCCTCCTCATTTTTCCATTCTTTCACATAGTCATTCATTTACATCAGTATGAACTCGGATACTTATTGTAGTATTTGAATACAATTTATTACATCCACTATTTTATGGTTAACGTTATCTCAGACTTGGCCATTGGAAACTCTTTGAAGTTGGCTCCTGAGTCCTTCCGACACGCTCTTACCTTGTTTTTCCTCCTGAAGATTGTGTGGAGTCTGTTGCACGTCAAGAAAATAAAGCCTCTTTGATCCATTCCAGCAAATTGAAACAGCTGTTGGTGACCCTGCCCTTTCAACCACTGTAATTTAACTGTGCTCACATGCCTACATGTAGGCGTTACCTGGGTGGTGTTTGTTGTGTACATTTGCTGTTTCAGTGGCTATGTGGTCCGCCATTACTGCCTCTCCACTGGTAGTTTCTTTGGAATATTTTGTAGGAACCCCAACAACACAATTCCCCCTAGACTCTTAAGCTCTAAAACACACTCTTTCTTCTCTGTTCCTGCACTGGATTCTATTTAATTAACATTTGATTTTGCATTGCAAGACCCTGATATACATTAGGAGGTCACCACCCAGCCATTTATCTTTTAAAGTAACTGGACTGATTATTTTTTTTTTTAAGTTCCATCAGGTTAAAACAGTTAGCAATTTTTCTCCTTGCACTGTCCCTTCAGCCCGGACCAGACGGATAATAGATCAGTGTAGGTTCAGATGCATTACAACATTAGTCATCAATTAGGTTTAAACCAGCCCTGTAATATATCATTTATCTTGCCTGCCACGGCTCTTTTGAACATTTAATTTTTTAAGGCCTCTTAGGGTTTTTTTTTTTCTTCTCCCTAACTGGCCTCCTGCCTCTCTCCTTTGTCTCCGACACAGCCATCTCCTTAAGGAACAATAAAAATTAGATTTGTTTGACCTGCTCTCAGGGTTTGTTTCAGCGAGATGGATTTTAATAGCTTTGACTGGCTGGGCAGACAGCTTTTATATAATATTCCAGACGTTTACGCACTGTCTTTTGCTGGGCCCTAAGCAGGTACGTCTGCAAGAGGATGTGTCTGCGTGCCATGAAGGAGCAACTTACTATTCCTTCCATATCACATTTCCTCTGGGAAATTGCTTACTCCTAGGTATAGTGGGCATCTCATTAAGAGCTCAAGTCATTGCACATCTTCTTCATCCTAATAACTTTGTTTTAATTTCCTGCATTCCGCATTTATTGTATTGTTAGTGTCAAAGGGTTGTTCTTTGCTCGCGGAGGTCTAAGTTGGCTTGGGCTGCGTTGGGTTCTTTCTGCTCCTGGCAGGTGTGCAACATCCCCTTCTCTGTGAATACTCTGATTCAGCGTTTCTCACTGGAAGGTGGATTGAGGTCATGGGGAGAGCAAGAATTTCTTACCTGCACTTGCCAGGGTATGAATCAGATCCAGCCCTTTATTACAGGAGCTGCTGTCTGATTTTGAACGGATGACCCCCTCCTCCCGGGTCTCAGAGGCCACCTTGCTAGAATAATGATACTCCCTGCCTTACAGTATAATCACCAGTTTTTGACAAAAGCATAGAAGTCCCTATGGAGTGCCTGACACAAGATCAGGGACTTTTGAGCAACTCTAAATTTAGTTTTTTTCTTTGCAAGGAAGGAATAACAATATTCATGCCACTAAGATTTAGTGAACATCTACCTGGTTCCAGGTACTCTTCTAAGTTGGCATCAGGTAACAAAATAGACAAAGGTTTTAGATCTACCAAGAAGGTTAAATTCTTGGAGAGACAGTAAGTAAGGTAAATAAGTAAAATTTTGGTATGTTGGGTAGTGCTAGGCACATACACCACGGAGACAAATATAAAACAGGGCTGCTGAAAAGTTTAAATATCATACAAAATGTGCCTAGCCAGTGTCTGCAACATAATCAATAACCCATTAATAGTATTTGTTCATATCAGTCATTCATTTATTATGTCATACATTTATTTAACGTCTGTTAAAACCCCACTTTAGCCTAGATACAGATGCTATAATTCTTGAGCACTTCTAGAACATTAGGGTATAAAATTTTTTTCTCTCTCTTTCTCTACTTTTCTTTTCCTTTCCTTTCTCTTCTCTTTCCCTTCTTCTTCTCTTTCTCTCTCTCTCCCTCTCCCTCCCTCTTTCTCTCTCCCTCCCTCCATCCCTCCCTCTGTCTCTCCCTCTCTCTCTAACTCCTCCTCTATACCAGGCACTCTGCTAAGTGCTAGGATATAAAGACAGCCGGTGCCTGTCTGCAGGTTACTCACAGTCTCGTGCGATCTCAGCTAGGACAAAAGCAAAAGCATCATGGAGATCAGAGGAGAAGTGGACTGGGGCCTATGAAAAGCTTGGATTGGGAGAGAACTAAAGCAACTGGCTTTGTTCTGGTTTCTGGCAATTTCCTGATGCGATGGTAATGTCTGTGGATGCCCCAGGCTGATTGGTGACCTTCTCTGGTTCCTCGGTTCTGTCTCTGAATCCACCTCAACTTCCAATAACTGGGCCAGGGCAGGCTGGCAGGTGGGGAAACTCACACCAAGTGGCTTTGCTTGGAAGGAGAAGTATATACTACTGGCTGACTCTGAGTTTCTTGTGCTAAGAAAAAAATTGCTGGAGAAGCTGGGTAAAATTAGTTGAGATTTTAACCATATTTCCATATATTGAGATGACCGAATTTTCATTTCGACTCTGCCAAGAATTTGTTGTCTGAATGTGGGCTCTGAGAAATGTAGTGGTTGGATTAAATAACTTCTGGCTCTGAAAATGACTCTGTAAAATTAGTTAATTTAATTTCTCTATGCTCATTCACATAATTACTCATCTATTGACCCATTCGTTTATTCTTTTATTCATCCAAGTACGTTTTTGAGCATAGTTTTTCTGCTGGGCATTGTGTCGTGTGCTACATTACAATACGATATATGTATAATGCATTTCTAGCAATTGAGAAGTTGGATTGTATTTTTCAGGGGTTATTTAAATTTTCTTTTACTTTATTAGACAACATTAACAAAAAAAATAGTCCTCCCTTGTCCTTACATATAGCGTAATTACACTGTGACTGAGACAGGACAAGGAAGCTCCTTGTGTCCCCATTCTACAGGGCAGGACGTCAAGGCATGGAGAAATCTAGTGGAAATAGGAGGCGCTGGCCTGGGTGCTGATAATACAGTGGGGCAGGAGAACAGTGACCGGCCATCCTAGGTTGCTGGAGACTGTTCCAATTTTAAAACAGAAAGTCCAGTATCCTGGTATATCCTTCAGTTCTGGGCAAACCAGAGTAGAAGGTTACTATGAATTCCTTTATAATTTCTCCCACATCATAAAACATTAAATATCATGCCTGAATGAAATCATTAAGATTTACTGATTTGGATGAAAGCAGGTAAACATGATGCTGAAAACATTTATTTGCTTTCTCCCAGAGACCTGCAGTGTGTCTGCTTCTCTTGCTAATGAACCCCCAAGTTTCAATGGTTACGAAGTAGACAGGAGATACCTGTTCCATAGAGAAACTGGCTAAGAGATAAAAAACTGTGTATTAGGATGTCACGATGGCCAATTTGACCCCTGCCCTTCACTCTGTGAGTACAGAATAGCAAGTGTAGGGACCACGAGCTATCACTGGGGGGTGTATCATTTTCAACATCTTTGGAGTATAGTTTTACTTTAGGTGTGGTGGTAGATGCAGGGGAGACCAATTCCCTGCCTGCTATCGGTGTGAATAATTACTTTGTGTCACATGACTCTACACTTCAACGAGCAGAGAGTTTGCTGACTTGAGTTGCTTTTTAAAAATAGCATTAATTCTGTATTTGTTCCTGATGACCAGATCATTTCAACAAATGATGAGGATGGTGGGCTGGGGATCAGGAAAACCTCAGAGCTTTTATACAATTTGAAACCTTACGCTAGTTCATTTCTCTTCTGGGATCTCAGCATTTCCGCCTGGAAAGGGGCACAGCCATGTCTGCCTCAACACCTTTCTGGACAGGTGGAGAAGATAAATGGTAGCCTTGTCCTGTGCAAAATGTCCTGAACTCTGGGAAGGAAGGCCCGAGCGACCATCACTTCTTGCTGATATTATTCTGTTTTGATCAACAAATAATCCTGGCCCCGGTACTAAATCATTTACGACCTTGGACAGATTACTTGGTGTTTCTGAATTTTAGTTTCCTTGTCTACAAATTAGGGGCTTGCAATCCTCCAACAAAATTTCATCACAAAGATTACAGGTAGCGTAAATAAAGCTCCCAGTATGGCCTCAGACCTTGGGTAAGACAAATAAGATGTCTAAAGACCTTGATTTTGGCCCAGAGGATGCTAAGCTCTGACTTTGTGAAACAGCTGTTTTCATCAAATTTATACACATATTGATGGATCAAATAATTTCTGGAGCAAATATTATTGATCCAGTTAGTATTTTTGATCAAATATCTGTTTTTCCCCATTTTTAATTTTGTTGGAATCAAATATTTCTTTGTAAATTATGAAAGGAATATTAATATTCCTCAATCCTAAATTCCTAATATTAATCAATCAGAATTTTTCCCATGACAAACAGAGCTGATTATAAGCATACGCCACTTCCAGCTTTCTTTTGTGAACATTAATTTTACCCATTAATTTCATAAAACTCAGTTTCAACATCTATCCTTGTTTAAGAAGAGTTGATATTTTTGTTTATTTGCAGCCGATAACACATACTACATATGGTGTTATATGTTATCAATTTTATTTTGTGCCAATTATTTCTGCCAATAGTGT
This sequence comes from Otolemur garnettii, assembly GCF_000181295.1. NCBI lineage: Eukaryota > Metazoa > Chordata > Mammalia > Primates > Galagidae > Otolemur > Otolemur garnettii. Next base: position 6,111,586 of record NW_003852461.1, on the reverse strand, counting down.
TGGTTAGAAATTCAACAGTCATTGAACATAAAAGAATGAGAAGATGAATGGTGTCTGTATGCTTTACTAAAACAAAGAGTAGAGAGCATTAGTATAGCCAGGAAGTCAGAATCTCAAAACATCCTGCCCCGTGCCTGAGCCCTCCCTTACTCTCCTCCCCCCGGGACTGGGCTCCTGACATTGGCCTTCACCTCAGCCCCTCGGGAGCTGGCTGTGCTCTTAGCCACACTAACGTGCTCTGTATCCCTGTCGGTTTTCCCTGTGCACTTCCTGCTCAGGGCCAGCTTATTTTCCCTCCTTGCCAGATCATTCCAATAAGGCTTGCACCTGAGTTTTCAAAAACCTTGTTTTGATCACTAATCCGTGGTGAGGAGTAAAAGACACAGTGTTGACAAAGAATCTCAGCGTAATACCTGATGCAGTGGCCCTTAATATGCAGGGGTTTGTTCCTCTGCCCTTGCCCTTGGCTTCTGCCCTTTTTAAGAGACTATGCAGCTCCTAGAAGGGTCCTGGGCTTCAGGATTAGACTGTTCTTTCTTAAAATCTTGGTTCTTGCATTTTTCAGCTGTGTGTTCTTGGATGCGTTATTTCCCTTCTTTGAGCCTCAGTTTCGTTAGCAGTAAGATGGGGAGAGAAATATTTCTTTCACCTGAGCATTGTTGCAAAGGGTAAATGACAATCCACGTGGAACCCTCACCCAGGTGTGGGAAGGACATGATAAACACGGCTCTTGCCTGCATACAGTTTAGGGGGGACTGAGCAGCAAATAATAGTCAAATGAAAAAATTATTACAATCGGGATGACTCAATGACAAGAGCGATAGAAGGGCAAATAACCAGGAAATCTAAAGTCACTGGGGGTTGGGAACGTCACTGAAATCATGGTAACATTACAATTATGCCACATAATTATGCCAATTGTGTGTGTGTGTGTGTGTGTGTGTGTGTGTGTACAGTGGATGTAAGTATAGCCTTTTAGGCAGACATGAGCTTGAATCTTGGCTCTTTCACTGGTAAGTGAATTTTAGCAAAGTACTTTTCTAAATCTCAGTTTCTCTCTATAAAATGGGGTGACTAGTACACAGAGATCTCTGGGGATTTTCCTCCCCTGCTCTCTTACCTTGAACCTTTACCAAGTACTTTACATCAACATAATCCCCAAAGTAATCACATGAAACTGGGACTATTAATATCCAAAGGAAAATGGGGTAAGAAGAGGTAAGCTGCCCAACTGTATATGCTCATAAGTGACAGAGTAAGACAGAATTTCAGCCCAACAATCTGTTCATAGGGTCCCATGTTTCACATACTCCAGTCACATGGAGGGGTAGCTCAATACCTAATATTCTTCTCAATGTGATTATTTATTGCTCAGTTGGTTTTCTCCAAGTACGTAGAGATTTGCATTATTTTTATCCATCTGCTCAAGACCCATGGAACACAATAAGTGCTCTATAAGTGCACAGTGAACGGATGAATGTTCTGGACCTGGCAGAGACCATGGCATTGTAGAGGCAGTGGGTGGAGGTGAGAAGGGTTAAGGACCCTTTCCCCCTCCCCAGTACCTTCAGAAAGCCTTTCAGCACCCTTGATTGCTATGTGCTCTGACAAATGCATGAAATATGGTTCCTTTCCAGCTGCTTGCGCGGGCTGACTCTGGAGAGGTGCCAGCTGCCTGTTTGATCAGCTTGGGCAGCTCAGTAGGGTAGTGAAGGCTGAGCAGAGTGTAGCCGGCTGAGAAAATGAGTAAATATTTTATAGACGGCACAGTAAATAATGTATACATTCAGAGAAACAAGGTGAATCTTTTATAGGCCCAAGCCCCTGTTAAGTCTGCAATTAAATGCGGGTGCTGGAAGGAATAAAAGTGAGTCCTAAATCTTTCTCTGTGACACAGAGCCCAGGGCTTGCTCTTAAGTTCTGGGTAAGAAGTTCAGTCTCTATTTGCTGACATTGAGGTCTTCAAGTTTCAATATCTTTCTGCATAGAAAACGCCATATTTCTTATCCCAATGACCCTTATAGATGTATATGTGTGAATACTTCTTTATTTATACTTTGTCTTTTAATGTTTTTGTGTGTGTGTGTGTCTATGTGAGACCTTCATGTGTGATATTCATTTTTGTCCTCACAGCAAGTCCAGTGAGGTGCATGTAGTAGGCACATAAAAAATGTTTGGTATTTCAGTTGTCTGTTGAGGACTTAACTTTGAGCCAGACCTTGTTCTAGGAGATGTGGTTCTGTAATCCTGGAGTGATGCCCTAAGTCTGTAGTGGTACCAAAAGTCTGCACAATCTAATGGTGGGAGATCAATGGTAAGCAAGAGTTTCAGATGGAGATAAGTGCTGGGGAGGAACAGGAGGGCAAGCACAGGGGACAGAGAGTACCTAGGAGAGACCTTACTGGTAAGGTGACATCTGAGTACCCACTTGCAATGTCAGTGATGGTGGTGAGAATGTTGCTATAATTTCAAGGTATTGTAGGAAATGTTGTGTTGTTTGGCTCAGATCAGGAGCAAAGCATTTATTCCCTTAGCTTCTGAAAGCTTCCCCCTTCCCCACAAGTCCCCTCAGCTAAAGGAGCAGGCCTTGACCCAGTTTTGCTCCCATTCTTCAGGGGACATCCATATCCAGGAGCTGCTTAATGCAGGAGTTCAAAGACCTGACCTCTTTTTGTCAGTGAGGAAATTCCCCTGAATGGGACTCCTGGCTGGCAATGAGGACCCAGTCACTGGTGATAGGTGCAGGCCACACAGCCCAGCAGTGCTCCAGCAACACAGTCTTTAACATTTCCATTAGTGGGGTGGGGCTCCAGGGGAGGGGAATGCAGTAGCCATTGCAATATCTCAGGTATTTAAAGAGGCTTAGGGGAAAGAGTAATTATAAGGACAATGGAATTGGAAAGTTGAGTGCAATTAATGCATTGGAAAAATGCATAACGAAGGCTGGGGGTGATTAATCACCAATTTATGGTAAGATGTGAAAGTCAGAAGTCTTTCTTGGCAGCGTATAATGAGATTCTCTCGTTTACTGCAGCCAGAGGGCAGAAAAAACTGAGGCTCTGGCCCAGAACAATTATAAAGGTAGCAGAGCTCTAGAGAAGATTGAGCTTTCAAACACAGCACACTGGGTACATCAAGGTCAGGCCTCTCACTGGAGAGGAGACGTGGGGTGGAAACATCTAGATGGATTCCGTGTGCCAACATTGAAACCCCTGATGTCTCTGGATACCCTTGACCTGTAGAAATGACACACTCCTCCTTGATAAAGGATGATGCTCTGTTTTTGCTTGAAGATCATGCAGAAGCCTCTGCCTTGCAAGATAAAATCCTCCTCTCCCTTGTTGCCCACCACAAATCTACCTCCTCTTCTCCTTATGGCCACCAGGGCAGTAATTATATCAAGTTATAACTCAGCCAAGCTGAGGGAGCCAAAGAACTCAGACGACAAAGACCAGCAGGGTTAGGAGGGCATGTTTGGACCTGGATCCAAAGAATGATTGAGTCAAGGTAAAACAAAACAAAACAAAACCCATGAAATGGGAAAAATGGTGGTTTACTGATATGAGAACACTGTCTGATATAGGATGAACACCCTGGGAAGGACCCCAGCAGATGATATTAACACTTTGCTGGAGCCATATCTTACATAGTTCCAGAAGCTTTGTAAAAATGTAGCCCAATATTAGGTGCAGGAGAATGGACAGAGCAGTATGGTAGATGGTAGAAGAAGGAATCAAAAAGAAGTGGGCATACGGGGGTTGACACACAGGGAAGGCCAGAAAGCCCACCAGGCATTTGTATTTTGTAGGAGGACTCAGAGGACGCTCTGTTTAGCAGAACTATGGGGAATGACATGGACAGAGGGGAACAAGCATTGTTGGAAGCTCAGCTGGCTGCCCTATAGGGGTCTGATCTAATGATAGGGGATGGGGTCACAGAACAGGATTCCCTAATAGTAAGGGGGGATGGTGTAACCCCCAAATAGTAGGGATTACCTAGTGGCACTTAGCCATCAGAAGCAGGGTGGGGGTAGCACGACTGGGAGGGACTGACCCACTGAGAGCCATAGAAACGGTTAATGGGACACAGGATCCTCAGGGGCAAGATGGATGCACAGGCAATGCCGGTATTGCTCAGTCTGTACTCAAAAGAATCAAGAATGAATGACCAGGAGGCTGTTTCATTTCTGGACCTGAGTTAATATTCAGACTCACAATCCACTGACCAAAGGAAAGGCCACTTGCTTAAAAGAAAAAAATCCCAGCAATACCAAAGAAGTACATTTTCCTTAAGTAACCAAACACCGGAACGGGGGATATGAAGATATTTCAGGGACTGCTAGTGATGGGCTATGGGTCAGCATTTTCACTCAGCAATCAGAAGCTTTATCAAGGCCTCCCTGTTAAAGTTGGGGCATATGGGGACCACTAAGTAAATGGATTCCTGGCCCAAGTCCAGCCCACACTGTGTCCACTGGGTCCATAGACCCATCTGGTACGTATTTTTTTGGTCCCTGAATATATAATTGGAATGAATATAATTGGTACTTGGCAAAACTCCCACATCAGGTGTCCTGCTTATGGAGTAAGCGATCAAAGTGGGAAAAGCCAAACAGAAGCCTCTGCTAACCTCCTACTGGCCAGGAAGTAAATTAAAAATAATATTCTATCCCAGGAAGATGGTGGAGAATAAAGGATATCAGTTATCCCTGGGAACCTACAAGAGGCAGGGGTGGTGATTCTCACCATGTCTCCATTTTAATTCACTGATCTGGTCCAAGAGCATGGGAGCCCACTCAGAGGGTCTGATCCAGGTCTTGCTCCTGCCACATGTCCAACCACACAGCATCACAGAGCAATTCTGGGCCACCGATACAACAGTAAGCCTTGAAGAGACCAGCCAGACACTTGGTGCTAACTTCAAAAGGGTAGTGATTGATGGTGACTGGATTCAACACATACTCTGGGTATGGGTTTGCCTTTTCTGCCTGTGCGTCTTTGGTCAGAACAGCTATTCAAACATCTCCAGAGTGTTTTATTGGCCTGGTGCCTGTAGCACAGTGGCTAGGGTGCCAGCCACATACACCAAGGCTGGCAGGTTCGAATCCAGCCCGGGCTGGCTAAACAATAATGACAACTGCAACAAAAAATAGCCAGGCATTGTGGCAGGCGCCTATAGTCCCAGCTACTTGGGAGGCTGAGACAAGAGAATCATGTAAGCCCAAGAGTTAGAGGTTGCTCTGAGCTGTGATACCACGGCACTCTTCCAAGGGCAACACAGTGAGACTCTGTCTCAGCAACTAAACAAAACAAAGAAAAAAAACCAGGGTGTTTTATTCATTGACACTGTGCATAATGTCACATTACAGTAAGGAACCCATATTATAGCAAGAGAGATAAAGATTCATTGGTTCTGTCATATATGGTATGACTCACGGCTGTCATTCTGATAGAGTGATGGAACGGCCTTTTGAAGAATCATCTATAGGGTCAGACTTGAGGAGGGACCTTGCAGAGATGAATGACATCGTCCAGGATGCAATCAATAGCTAAATCAATGACCATTGTTTGGTGCTATATCCCTAGTGGGTGGAAGTTGGGGACCAAAGAGTGCATGCAGGAGTGTCTTGCTTACACTACCTCTAACAGTCCACCTGGAGACTTGTGCCTTCCGTCCTCACTTCTCCAGACTCTTCAGATTTGGAGGTCCTGGCTCCACCATGGTACGCTTCAAGCTAATACTAGGGAACACTCCTAGAATCCCATTAAAATTTAAGCTGTCACTGCCTTCTGGTCACCTTCCACCAAAAGACTAACAGGAAGGGAAGTTATCACCACCACAGCCAGGGTTCCGTAACTCTGGTCAGCAGAAGGAGCTAAGTCTGCTGTCACACAGCAGGGCCAGGAGTGACAGGTTCAATACCTGCAGGACTCGCTGAGGCATCCTTTGGTATTCCCTTGCCAAATTCGACAGGAAATGGACATGATGACCAAGGCCTCTGGGTCCTTCTGGATGAGAGTATGCTGTCCCATTTAAACCACCCAAATCAGGGGAGGTGCAGGAGGGTGAGTGGCATAGAAAATGGGTGAGCAGGGGGCAATGATGACTGCCTGTGGCACCCAGGAGACCAACTGTAGTGGCAGTGACCTGCTTATTCTACTTATCTTTCCCTTATAAGCTTCTCTGGGAAAAGAAAACAATCAGGATCACAGAAGATCTTCTCCCAGTTGGGCTGAGTAGACTATATAAAGCAAGCGGGTCTGAGTAGTGCAACTGTAGGAGCTTCTGTGCTGCTCCCCAGATCCCTCCTTAGGAGCGAGGCACTTGTTTTCCCAGCTGTCAGGTGTCTGACCAGCCTCCAAGCTGGAGAACTTGGAGGGAGGGGAGAGGCAGTGGGCAGGATGCCACCTAATGAATCTCCAGACCCAGTGATTCAAAGGATGTGAGGGGAGGAAGCAGCCACAATTTAAGGCCTTATTGAATATCGGAAGAATCAATTCTCTCTGTTTAACAAAGAAACCAAGCATGTGTGATGGGGTGGGGTGCAGGTGTGAATCACCCGAAGTTCACAGAGCAGGTTTATAAGAAAGATGGGACTGAATGCAAAGATTTTTATTCAAGGTCATTCAAGATGACTCTGTCATTCCAGAAAGGTCTCTCCAGGTTTTTTGGTTGTAAGCCTTGGTTTTGCAGTGAAGAAAACTGAAGCTCTGGCAGACTAAATGTCTTATCAACCACCTGCAACCAGGTCTTCAGAGACCCAGAGTCTTTCTGCGACACTGCAGCATTTTCGCTGTGATTCAACATTCAATTAAACTTGTACTACCTAAGTGTCCTGGGAGGAAGGTTTTTAGGAAACAGGGCATCAAAAACTCCCCAACGTCACCTGAGGCAGGGCACTTTTAATTGTGCCATTTCCTCTCCATGTTGACAAGAGTGGTTGAGCATGTGGCATCTGCATGTCAAACACTCACACAGAGCTTGGCACAAACGTGTTCAGTCAAGACGAGCTGAACTAGCTACTCTTTAGCTCGAGTCTCTACCTCCTCTCTCCGAGGTCGTCTTTGGATTCTTCACGTTTGCTCTGCTGCCAAATGTGCTTAGTTTCTGTCCTTGGCACTGACCACTGGAATCCCATTTTCGTCCCCAACTCCCCCCTCTGTTACAACCACTCCAAGTGCCCACTGCCCTCTCCCACTCATCTCTGGATCTAATACTGGGCTCTTGCTTTGGTCATGGAGTCCTTGTCATCCACCTGGTCACCCTTTTTCTTGGAACTTCAATCCAGACAAATCTACACATTCTGGCCTTGCTTAATTGGTAGGGTAATAGCAATAGCATTATTGGTTAACCACCATTAAGTGTTTATTCTGAGCTAGGAGCTTTACTAAGTTCTTGCATCTACTATCTCATTTAATCTTCATAGTAGCCAGAGGTAAACTGTGCCCTAATCTCTTACAGAGCAGGATGCTGCAGCTCGGGAGGCACGGCAATGAACCCAAAGCCCCTAGTCTCTTAATAAGTAGAGTGAGGCTCCACGCTCAGACTGTCTGACATCAGAGCCTGCACCTCCTGCCCCAGAGCCCACCCTTGACGGATTTCCTAGAGGCTGATGCCCACCTGTGCCTCTCTGCCAGGTCTTCTGCCCCACTGATCCCTCAGAATCCTGGGGCTGACTCATTTCTGTAAACATGTTTGTTCCTCCACATAGAAACTTAGCTCTGAGCAGGCAAGGATGATGACTTGTTTTCTATTCTGTCCAGTTTCTGGAACCAGTGGCTGGTGCACAGTGGTTGCACAGCACAGAGCTGCAGAATGACGGCTCAATGAATCCTACGGAGCTTCCCATACCTCTCCGACCCTACCTTCCCAGCACCAGCCCACCTGGAGGTCACATTCCAGCTTTGCAGCCAGGCCCACACCCCTGGCTGCTCTGTCTCTGGGAAACTCCCCTGCTCCCTTTGCATTGCTGGGAGAAGTTTATGCCTCTCTCCCTGTCCCCTTGGAGACCTAGAAATCAGTGGTTGCAGATAAAAGCTAGTGTTGTAACTTGGGGCCTAGGATGATTCAGAGAGGGCCTGAGACGTGAATGGAGCACATGGCCAGTCTACCCAGGTGTCCTCTCCCAAAATATTGGCTGTCACTGATGGAGCCCCTACTAGGATGCTGGGCTAAAGGCTTTATAATATTATTTCACTGAGTTTTTTCTAAAATCCTTGGGACTAAACATTTGTATCCCCATTTGGTAGATGAAAAAATGGAAGTTCAGGGAGATGAATTAAACTATCCCTACATCACACAGTAAGCGGCAGAATTAGGCAGAATTAGGTTTTGAGTCCACATCTATTTGATTCCAAAGGTAGTTTTCATACCTATTAGGCAGAAGTTTCAGACAGCGTAATGGGCCTACTCTGGAAAAGGATGTGGGTGCCCAGAAAGCAGGAGCCAAGGCCACCTCGGCCCTGGCCCACACTTGGCTCTTTGAAATCTAGTCTGGAGGCCACATAGGTCTTATCATGTGGCAACTCCAGCTATTCCCCGCTCTCACACCCCTTTGGGGTCCTCTGGGGTATGTCACATTTCTCTCTGACATTCTTGGAATATTTTAAGACTCATTCTTGAAGCATGAACTTTTTAACTCCTTTCCTGAGGCAGAATTTCTCCTGCTGCAGATGCAGGCCTTCGTGGAAACTCACAGGATGTACGAGAGCAGATAAGGAAGGACCCTCAGCTGCTCAGCCTTGATTCCCCCCGGCAGCCTGACTCACTGGAATCCAGTAGTATCTCGTGCCTTCAGAAGGCCATCAAGATTGGCAAGGACCTCATTTTTCAGAAAGGTGATTTGGCCAAAAGTACAGAGAGAGATAAGAGTTTAGGTTTTGCTACTTAGACGCCCGGGGCTTTTTGGATTCCAACTTCATAAATCCTCAGTGCCTGACTTAGTGTAGTTTATGACAATAAGTGAGGAAATGAGCCACTATTTTCAGTTTGATCAGCAGCACTCATGTCTTCACCTAGTACTTTCTCGATTCTGTTGCTGGGGTGGAAAAGTGGGACCACGTGGACCCTGCACGCCCAGTAACGGAGAAAACTCTTTGGAGGCAGAACTAAAAATGGTGCCAAAAATGTCTGAATGTTCTTCCCTTTGAGGCTCCTACTGCCTGTGAGAGACACATTATTACTTCTGTCTTAGAGCGAAGGGAACTGAGGGAGGCTCAGAGAAAGTAATGAATTTTCTTGAGGCCTCACAGCTCATAACAAGGCCAAGATTCAAATTGGGATCACGTGATGCTAACGCTTGGGGTCTTTTCACAACTCTGCAGTCTCCAGGGATACTACGCGTCCTACCTGAGGTTGAATTTCCCCAGAGGTGAAAGGACTCCTCGCTCAGCAGCCTGGGGAGTGCTGTGTGTTTTTGCGGGGTGTGGGGGGGAGACAGTGACAGCAGCTGTTACACCCCATTCCATTCCCCATGCCCCACCCCTCTGACATCATGGGTGTGCAGCCCATTTCTGGAAGGCTCCACCTATGAAGGCTCCACCCAGTGGCCCTGCACCGTGAAAACCAGCCCATCCTCTGGGCCAGGCAGTCAGCCCCTAATCCCAAGGCAGAGCGTGAAGCCAAAGCTGCATGAATTTCAGGCCAGACATGACAGCCTGGGACCCAGAGGGAAGCTGTTGGAGGCATCCAAGAAATTCCAGGAGTTCCATCTCAGTGACTTAAGATCACGATTCTGTGGAATCGTCTTTAAACGGCTCCCCGTGGCATTCAGAACAGAGTTCCAACTCTTAGCCTGGCAGCAGGTTCTTTGTGATCTCCTTTTTGTCTCAACACCCATCTCTCCTTCCCCTCATACCTTTCCTCCAACTCCACCCAACTACCACAAACTTTTCATGGCTCTAGCTCTTTTCACAGGCTGGTCCTTCTGCCAGGAGGGCTCTTCATCTTACTGCCTCTTCTTCCCACTGTCTGGATAACTCCGACACACCTCCCCAAACCCAGACCCTTGGCCATCCCACCTGCTCTGGGGAGCCGTCCTGACAGCCCAGGTGTGATGAGCCACCCGGCCTAGCACCATGATTGCTCCCCTTTCCCTGCTTGGCTGGCCCCCCATCTCCCCAGGGCTGGGAGTGACTCCAGAGACTGTGTTTGAATCCACACTGGTGTCCGCAGTGTCCAGGAAAGACTGGTCTGAAAGAAATATCTGGGAGAGCTTGTGGGTACTTCTCATCATCGGAGTGAAAATCCTTTTTCTTTTATCTGATCATAAAAAGGATCAGATGCTGTGAAACATTTTCTTTTTTTTTACCTTACCATCTCCCACTTTTGAGCCCAATTCACTCAGGCATTTGGGGGTTTTCTCTCCTTTGTATCTTCCCTTCTTTCTCTTCTCGCCTCTGCTGCCTCCTCCCCTGCCTGGAATTCCGCAACAGCCTGGCGGGCAGTGTTGACCTCTAAGGCTTTCAGGGATTCCACTTCTGCACAGTGGGATTTCGCAGGCCAAACAGCACTCCTGTTCTTACTCGGGACCAACTTTCTTTGCAAACCTTCCGTGTATTTTTGTCCTGATACAACACATGTGTTTTCATTCTTTCATACAAATAATCTCCCCTCTGCAAAGGATTTGTGGCAGAAGAAAGAAGGAAACAAAAGGCTATTAGTCTATGTGGGGTTTTGTAACAAAATACCACAAACTGGGATCCAGGCACCAGCAGCTCTGGTAGCTAGTGAGGGCTGTCTTCTCAATTTTTTTTTTTGGCCAGGACCAGGTTTGAACCCACCACTTCTGGCATATGGGACCAAGGCCCCACTCCCTGAGCCACAGGCATCACCCTTCTCAATTTTCAAACTGCTGATTCTTGTGCTGTATCCTCACCAGGTAGGAGGGGGTCTCTCTCAGGCCTTGTTTATAAGGACACTAATCCCATTCTGAAGGCCCCACCCTCATGACCTAATCACTTCCCAAAGGCTTCAGCTTTTAATATAATCACCAGGGTGATTAAGATTGAGCACAGGAATTTTTTTTTGGGGGGGGGGCACACAAGCATTCAGACCACGGCAAATGCTGTCTTCCATGTAAGCAATGTACAAGACTGGATGGGTGGCTGAATGGTGAGGAAATGAAGGGAAGAATGTGTGGTAGAATAAATGAATGACATGCTCCTGGTCTGTCTATGACCCCTGGCACTGCAGTTTTATGGTGTAACAGTTCTGCTTGCTCCCTGGATGGAGACACTCTCTTGAACTCTGGGGCCTGAGTTCAAATATCGATTAGGATTCAATTACAGTAGAACCTCCATAACTGACCACCTCCCCAGATTGATCACATCCTTAAGTTGACTTAATTTTCATAGACTGGACATGTACCACATGTACGATTAGTATAGTAGGCCTAGTTCTTTATGTTGACCACCTCCATATGTTGACCTAATTTGCATAGACCAGACATGCACCACATGTACCTATCAGCACAGCAGGTCAAGTTCCTTGTGTCGACTGCCTCTGTGTATTGACTAGTTTGTTACAGTCCCTTGGTGATAACCTTACCAAGGTTCTACTGTGTTTACAAAGGGTCCTATCTGGTGCTGGATGCTGGTCCAGATTTCCTAACATCTCCTGACCCTGAGTTCTGAATCTCTAGGCTGATCTACTTGTCAGTGACCCCTACTCCTGGTCAAGGAATTCACAGGTGGCCACAGGTGGTACCAATTCATTGGCAGATAATCAATAAGTATTTGCTAAGTGCCAGAGCCTGTTATATGGTTTTTGTAGACTGTGACCTGCTATCATAGTTATCTCATAGCTCTGCTCTTTAGATTGAACCAGCACTAGACCCACCTTAGAAGTCTTAGTTGCCTTATTTCCTGGTGTGTGTCCACTTAGAAAGGGTCTGCCTGAAAACTGGGCTTCCCCTGTCTGTCCAGCTGGTTGTACTTTTCCAGGCATGTCCTGCAGGAAGCTTGGATTGTATAGGACAAAAGTATCCCTGAGGGAGCACTTGGCATCCCTGGTAGAAGTGAGTGTAATCAGGAGGGGGCAGCAGCATGAAATTCCAGGCTTTTTTCTTGCCAGGATTACAGTGGAAGGAGGAAGCACAGGAGGGGGTGGTGATGGAGAGTGTTGTAGCTGTTCCCCACATTTGCTGCTTGTCGTCTTCTCTCTCCGTTCATATTTCTACCCCTTTGTGGAAGTTACCTCTCAGCTTTGCCCTTTCTCCACTCCTTTGGGATTCAGTGTCATCTCCCCTTAGAGATCCTCCTTCTGTCCTTCTATCAGAGTCATGTGTCCACCCATTATGGCAGACATGAAGATCTGCCTGGGCTTGTCCAGCTGTTGGAAGTGTGGTCAGGGGCAGCCTCCAGTTGTTGGCTCCTCCAGGGTCAGCCTGAAATGCAGAAAAGTGCTCTGCCTGGAATTATGTGCCTGCACTCACTGATACTGAGCAAGGCAGGGTGCAGGGGCATAGCCATTTTACTCTGATGGAAGAGCTCCCTGCTGAGCACTAGCACCAGAGCCCATTGCTGGGTTGGCTGAGACTTGGTCAAGCCTACATCAAGTTCAACTTCTCCCTCTGCCCAGTCCTGCTCCCTCCCTCTTCCTTGCACTAGCATTCATCACTGTTAAATATCTTGTACCCCTAAATAGCTCTCAGCGCTTCCTGAGACCCAAGCTGTGATTTCAATCACTGACACCATAACACACATGTATAACCAGAATTTGACGCTAGTCTCTCCACTAACCACTTTTGTGACTTTGAGCAAATTAGTCAACTTTTATGAGCCTCAGTCTATTCATCAGGATGGAGATAATAATTTGTACCTCATAGGACTTCTGAGACAATTAAATAATAAATACATTTAAGCTGCTGTATGCACAGTAAGCATTAATACACATCAACTATTCTTAGTTTCCTTCATTTCTTCCATTATAGTACTTAACATAATTCTATGATAGTTATACATTCAGGTGTTTATTTCTATTCCTTGAAGGCAAGGACTATTTCTTATTTAGTGACCTTTGCATCTAGCACAGACCCTATAGATAGTATGTTCAATAATAGATCAGTATCCCCATTTTTATAGTTGAGGGGACTGGGCACAGAAAAAATAACAACAAGCAAAGCCATAATTTAAACCCGGCTCTGTCTTCTTCAAAGTAAATGATCTTCTATCATAGATTTTTGAAACTGCAGATAAAGATGGGGCCTAGAAATACTAAAGATTTGAATTTTATCTTGAGGGAAACAGGGAACCAGAGCAGGTTTTTAACTGAGAAATATCAAAGTCAAAGACCTCCTTTTTGGGAGGTCACAAAGGGCACAGTTTGCAGGCAGACAGAGAGAGTCAGGGTATGAAGGGTTGGAAAACGTGTCAGTTCTGTAGCGCTGTGTAACAAATCATCCCATACTTAGAGTTTTGAAACACCAGTATTTCTCCAGGCCTGGCTTACTCACGGGCAGCTCAGCTGGATCTTCCATTTCAGGGTCTGCCCCAGTCTACAGTCAAGAGTTGTTTGGGGCTGCAATCATCTCAAGGCTCAGCTTGAGAGGGGTGCCATCTAAACTCATGTCATTGGGGTTTTGAGCTTCTTGCTGACTACCTTCCGGAGGATACCTTCAGTTTGTGGTCACAGTGGCATGTAGCCTGAGAGAAGCCCATACTGTGGCATCTTTCCTGAAAGAAATAATGAGAAAAATGAGAAAGAGAGAGCGAGAGCATCAGCAAGATGGAAGTCATATTCTTTTGTAGCCTAATGTTGGAAGTGACATCCCATTATTTCTCCCATGTTCTGTTCTTTAGAACCAAGTCTGTTGGTCAGCTCTCATGCAAGGGAAGGTGATTTGTACAAGGGCTTAAGTACCAGGGGACGTTACAGACTAAAAGTGTCCTCCATCCTCTAACCTCCTACGCTGGGGTCCTAAGCCTCAGTAGCTCAGAATGTATCCTTTTTGGAGACAGGGTCTTTACAGAGGTAATCAAGTTAAACTGACAGTCACTTGGGTGGGTCTTCTCCAATGTGATTGGTGTTCTTACAAAAAGGGAAATGCAGAGACAGACACACGTACAAGGAGAGCACTGTAAACACTGAGATGCCCCTGACAAGCCCAGGAGCAGCTGCTCAGGTTCACCTTGATTTTGGACTTCTAGGCTTCAGACTCCCAGGCCAGGCAGTACATTTCTGTTGTCTAAGCCGCTCAGCTTGTGTCGTGCTTTGTCATGGCAGTCCCCAAAAACTAATACAAGAGGTCACTTGCTGGGAACCATTTCAGCAGCTGCCTGTGATGGTTAATTTTTTGTGCTAACTTGACTGGCCAAGACCATCTAAGCACCTGGTTAAGCATCATTTCTGAGTATGTGTCTGAGAGTGATTCTATAGTACTAGCATTTGAATTGGTAGACTGAGTAAAGCAGATGGCCTTCCCCAAAGTGGGTGGACCTTGTCCTGTCCATGAGGGTCTGAATAGCACCAAAAAGTGGAAGAAGGTTGAATTTGCTGTTTGCCTGATTGAGTTGAAGCATTGATCATCTCCTGCCCTCTACAATCCTGCTTCTCAGGCCTTCAGACCAGGGCCAGAATCTACCCCATAGGCTCCATGACTCTAAGGCTTTCATATTACACCACTGGCTTTCCTGTTCACATGCCTAATTTGCTTAAGGACCGTAAGGAAAAATACAGGCCAGTATCCTGGGGAAAGGAGCAGTAAGGTTGAGTGTTAATTGAAGATCACAGTATCATCATGTGGACAGGGAACAGTGTCGGCAGCTGGGGGACTGGAATGTGGACAGCCACAGGGAGCCACAGCTCACCAGGGAAAGATGGGTCCTGAAGCATAGTGAAGCTCGCCAGCCATGAACACAGACAGGTGTTAGGTACCCTCGGGATGCTGGAGGCCTGGAAAACCAACCTGAGGAAGATGGTGGATGGTGACGCCAGTGTTGAGGCATTAAACACTGAACACAGAGGAGCTTGATGTGGTTCAAAGAGAATTTCATTTGAGAAAGGGCTGTGCCAGAGTCTTGGACTGTGGAGCCTGCACTCTGGCACGAACACCTCTGCTCATGCTGCCAGTGGGTGGTGGTGGTGGGACAAGCTGGGCTGCTCCATTCCTGCTCCCCCTCACCAATCGGATAAGTCATTTTCCCCAGGATCTGAAGCAAGAGCTCGTTCTTCCCACTTCTCCCTTTAGGGAAGGGTCAGGGTTTTCTCTCATCTAATCCACCCCTTCCTTTCCTGTGGCCTGGCATGTAGCAGAGCCATAGTACCAGGCAACGCAGAGCCTTTAGGTGTATGCTGTTGGAAGTCACCTGGGCCCTGGTCTCCTGTCCCTACCTCCAGAGCTCCCCAAACTTACCTGCTACCCAGCACTTGTTCTGCTGCATTGAAATGAACCATTGTCTCCTCTGTGCTGTGAATCCCCTGGGAATGTGGGGATTCAGATTTTGCTCATTTTTGGACCCCCAGGCCTTACTGTATTCAGTATATTTATTCAGATCCTGAATAAACATCGGAGTGCTCGAGCGAACACACCCAACCTCCTTCGTTCTGTCAGCTCAGGTCCTGCACTTGGCTCTGTGAAAGTTCCTATTTCTTGCTTATTCTGTCCTTTGGTGTCACCTGTCTGGTGAGGTCAGATGCTCAGGGCCAGTGAGTCCAGTGACTGTGTGAGGGGCAGGAGGCCTGTGCCAGTGGCCCGAGGGGCTTGCTGGAAGGCGCGTGATGTAACCACATCTCCGGGCCTGGTTTTAGACCCCTCTAATTTGGTTTTGAAAACATGTGGTTTTGTCCTTGTTCAAATATTGATTTTAGGTAACTTGAGCTTGGCAGAAAAGGCCTCTGTCAGGGCCAGTGGGGCTGTTTGTTGCCTTAATGACATTTCTGTGTGTTTGTATAACACGGGCTGGCGGTTGGGTTGCTGCTCTCAGGGAAGATTTACGGGACTTTACACTTTGGAAGATATTGAGGCAAACTGTTGATGAAGGCCCAGGGCATAAATCAGACCCCTCGGGCCAACAAAGGACACTTTGGAAACACTGCCAGCTGCCTTCCCCCTGGTGAGCAGCGAGGGGTTTGGATTAGGTCAGCTGGGTGTGCAGTGTGCGCTCTGCAAGCCTTGGGTTTCCGGGAGGAGTTGGGGCGGCAGGGAAGAGGGGCGATCTGTGTCGGGTGCTGAGCCGGCAGGGTTCCAGCACTTCCAGAACTTGACTGGTTTTATACTTGGGGTTCTTACTAGATTTCTGGAGGCAAAAATAAAACATTTGAAAACCAGATGAGGAGAAGACTTTGACTTGAAACTCTCGTGCTGAGTTAGTGGCCCTGGGTCCTGAAAGAAAACAGCTCACTTACACACACTTATGGAGAAGGGACTATTAGCAGAGGGGTGGATGGAGTTATGGGGCACAAGCCCGGGATGGTGCAGTGCCAGGGGCTGGGGATAGAGCGCTAAGAACAGTGTTTTTCAACCTTTTTTTAATCTCATGACTGTGGCACACTTTAAAAAAAGAGTAAAAGAAAAAATATTCTTACCGTGCTTTGAACTTCTTTTAATACTAATTTAATTAATTGTCTTTAAATTTTTTCATAGCACACCTAGGAGCCTCTCACGGCACATCAGAGGCCCCGGCATGCTGGCTGAAAATCACTTCCTTAGAGCGAGCCAGAGCTGTGGTGCGGCTTCAGCGGAAGGTGACTTGAAAGGCATCAGGCCTTTGGTGGAGGAACCTCCAGCCTCACAGGAGGAAGCCAGGGAATGCACCCCCTAACCTCTGCTCTCTTGCCCTCAGACCTGCAGGTGCCTCCCACTGGCCAACCCCATCTGGAACTCGTCTGTAGATGTGGCTGACAGAGTCCCTGGGGTGGAGAGTGAATTTTCAGGTGAAAGGAAACTACCCAGACTATGTCAGGAGCTTTACAGACCACTGCAGGTGGCGGGAGGTGGAAAGCCCTGCTTTGCCTTCACCTACTGTCAATGGGCAACCTTCACCCTGGCATCTCATGTCTTCAGCTACCCTCTTTCTCTTTTTAACCAAATGGGAGTGGGGTAGCCCCAGCTGGGCTTTTGACACATACAATCCCAGCTCCTGTCAAAGCCCAAACAGAGAGAGGAATGGGCAGGGGTGACCCAAAAGCAATGGGGACTCCCTCCTTCTTCTACCACACACCACTCCCTTGGGGTCCAGGGAAAGAAATAGCCAGTTCGCAGCTCAGTGGCTGGCCTCGACCGTAAGTCTGCACAACTGGCCTTGGCTCTCTCTGGCATTGGGAATGAGGTCACTGAAGCAGGAGGGCAGTGGAGATGGCCTCAGGGAAGGCAGCGGTAAAACATGCTGTCAGGGGCCGCAGAGCCCTTGAATCACAGAGCCCTGGGCAGTTGTCTTCGAGAGGTAAATCACTTCAAAAAGTACCCGCCTAGAAGATGAAATGTGTGTTTTTATGCATGCCAAAGGCCACCTCTAGACCCCTCTCTTATTGGGTTATTTTTATTTAATCAATGGCTTGGGAGTATGGTATGATACAGTGAGTAAGGATGAATAAGGATGATGGGAGGAAAGGTAACAGATGTGCAGAGCCAGCTGGGTGGCCTGTGCCCACGTCTCCAGTGATCTGCTCACTCCCCACATGCTGGGGTTGCCAAACCCTCAGACCTAAGACCTGCCCTTCTGGGGTCCTTCCACTGGAAAGCTTTTCCTCAACGTTCTTCCCTCAGCTAATTCCTGTGTAGTCTTCAAATCTCTACGTATAGATCACGTCTTCAGAGTTCTTGCCCTTTTCCCCATGTTGTTCTTTTCTCCTGCAGATGGCCACTGGAGTGTGAGCGGCCACTCTAAGCCATGGTTAGAAGGCATTAATAGAAGCCAGGGATGGCAGAGCTGCCAGACAGAAGGAGCCTGCATCCCGACCTCAAAAGCTGCCGGCCAGCACTGAATTTCCCACCTCTGGATTTCTTTTTAATTCCTTCTTTAAACTGAGGTAAAATTCACATAACATAAACTTCACCGTTAACCATTTTAAGGTGTACAATCCAGTACATCCAGTATATTCACTATACCAGGCAGTTGTCACCTCTGCCTGGTTACCATACATCTTAATTACTGCAAAAGAAAACGCCACACCCAGTAACCACTCACTCGCCAGCTCTCTCCCCTCAGGCCCTACCAACCACCATTCTGCTTTCCGTCTCCACAGATTTGTCTATTATGGACATTTCATATAAATGGAATTATAAGACATGTGACCATTTGTCTGGTTTTGTTTGGTTTCGTTTATCAGCATGTTTTTGAGGCTCGTTCACATTGTAACATGTATCAATACTTTGTTCTCTTTTAATGAGTGAATACTATTTCTTAGTATGAATGTACCAAATTTTGTTCGTTCACTCATCTGTTGGTTGGACTGTTGGGTGGTTTCTGCTTTTTGGCTATTATAGATAGTGTTATGAACATTTGTGTACAACTGTCCCTAGGTCTCTTTTACACAGCACAGAAATACATTTCCATCTGTTATTTGTGTTTTCTGGCGCTTTTTGACAATTGTGCTTTTAGCTGATCACAGGGGATCTAGCAATTATAACTTAAAAAATTGCATTTTCTTCTTATCTATCCTGTCTGGAAGTAAAAGGTATGAAGGAGTGGAAAGATCTCTGTTATCATTTTTTTCTCAACCACTGTTTCCTGTGTTTCTTTGGGCCTTAGCAACCTTATCTATTCAATGGGACTGACCAAACCCCTGAAGACAGAGGCCTAAAGCAGATAATCTCTTGAGGTCTTTTGTATTTGATTCTTTAAAGGATGTTTTGAGTGGGCTGGGGGTTAGGAGAAACAGTGTGAACCTCACTGAAATGTCACGTTGCTTTCTTTAGAACGTGTTTCCTCACTCATCCCCTCCTCTGTCCTTGAGCTGGGTTTTTTGCTTTTTTCCCCTGATCTGCTAAGCCTCTAAAACTGCATTTTTCATAGTATATTTTATATAGTCTATTTTAAATACATAATGGTAGGGTTTTTTTTTACAGAACATACAACCATTAAAAATAAGTCCTTTAAATGCAGTCTTCTCTTGCAAACAAATCAGGGATGTAAAAGCCAATGACATATATTCTGTGGGTTTCTTCTCATCCAACTTCTTGTCATAAACAAGGCCCTTTGTTCCTTTGAGCATGTAGGTTTTACTATCTCTTCTATCTCTTTTTGATGAAGATACCATTATTTTAATTGACAACCTTGTTTCTACTCAACTGTACCTGATCACCTGAGCCACCGCTGTGGTTCAGAGCCATGCCTTGGACCCATGGAACTCTTAACATCTGATCCAGTCCTTGCCTCACTCCGCCACCTCTAGAAGAAAGGCGTTCAGAAAGGTTCTTGATGATGAGTACTCAGAAAAGACTGAATGAAGTAATTCCTAAAAGAACAAAAGGCTTCAGTTGATCAAAGTTTCTTACCAAGGAATAAAATCTAGAGGCAAAGCCCAATCTTTGTCTGGTGCAATGTAGGTTGAAGATGGAGAGGAAAACAAATTGTGGAATTCTTTATCATAAGTCTGAAGATATATTTCTCATCTGCCTATTTTTCCTGAAAATAAGCATCTTCCCCTCCCCCTCCAAAGTCAATCAATTCTTGGTACGTACAAAGGATATATTAAATGGATGAAACTAGAAACTTTTTTAAAGTGAATAATGTCTAATGCACATGTGATATAAATGTTATCACATGCCAAACATTATCCTTCCCCTGGATTATCTCACTTATTTCTTGCAAAATCCTATGTGGTAGATCACATAATTATTTTCATTTATATAGGGGAATACCAAAGCCTCTCACCAAGGAACTTGTCTGATGTTTCACAAGTAGTAAGGGTGTCACTCGGGTCATCTAATTTCAGTTTATATGCATGTCTACTCTGCTACACTCAAAATGAAATGAAAATATTTCTATGCTTCCATTTATCCATTTATAAACTTGTTTTGAGTATCTTCGTTGGGTCACCTGCTTGAGAGAAAGAGATAAGTAAGGTGGAGTTCTCTACAAGGCGTGATAATATGAAGACTTTGAACTTTATTATTTCCGACAGTTTTCAATAGCCCCTAATTCTCAGTTTTAATCACAGATAATTTTTTTATTGGTGGGATCTTTCTGAGACTCTCCATCTCTTTAATTATCAAGAAAAGATCGTAAGTATGGTAGTGTGAAGAATGGGACTCCAAGATATCACATCACAATCCCCAGAGTTTGTAACTGCTACCTCAGTAGCAAAGATTTTATAAATGTGATTTAGGGTCATGAGATGAGGATATTATCTAAATTATTCAGGAGGGCCCTAAATGCAAATGCAAGTGTCCTTATGAGAGGGAGGCAGGGGGAAATTTGAGTCTATACAGAAGAAGAGAAGACAGCATGTCCACAGCAGTAGAGATTGGAGTGATGCAGCCACAAGCCAAGGAATGCTGGCAGCCCCTGGAGGCTGGCAAAGACAAGGATTGGCTTCTCCCTATTCTCTGAAGAGATACCCTGATTTTAGACCAGTAAAACTAATTTCTATTCTCCAGAACTATGCTGTTTTATGGCTCCACATTTGTCCTAGTTTGTTATAGGAGCCACAGGAAACTAGCATATCAAATTAATATACTCTGCTGCTTTGAGGGCACCTGGGACATCAGAGTCCAGGACTGACATCAAACATACAAAACAGGAAACAGAGTTTCAGAAAAATAAATCGACTAGCACAGGGTCACACTGCTAGCAGGCAGTAGAGCTGAGATTAAAACCTAATTCTAACTCTTGAGTTTTGCAAACTACTTTATAGTTTATAACCACCTTGAGATAATATCTTGTTTTATTTTTGTGGGAAGCCAGAAAGATTTCATTTATTTCTTCTTTTTTGATGGTTAGGTAATCTGATGCCCAAGGTGACAAGAGAGAGTAAGTGAAGAGCTGGGACTGGAGGCCAGGCTGGGTCCTTGCATTCTCTGCCCCTGTACTCACATACTCTGGCCTGGGACGGCTCAAATACTGGATAGGGAGGTCTTGTGCTGAGCTTCCTGCCAGCCTGGATGCAGGCACTCCTGAGGTTTTCCATGGCAAAACCCTTTGTAGAGGAAGCTGTCCTGCCGACAGGCAGCCCAGACGCTGGCTCCCTAAGACTGCATTGTCCTTATTTAGAATTGCTCTCACTTAAACAAGCTCTGCTCTTGCAAAACATGTTTATTCTGGTTTCCTCTCCCTCCTGGCTGCCTGGCCGGTGTGAGGCCAGAGTGCAGCAGCTCTAGCTCTCAGTGGGCCAGCTGGGCAAGGTGGGGAGGGAAAGAGGAGGCTCCAGAGAAAGGATGCAGGAGGGCACGCTTTCCCTTTTAACTACCAGACAGAGATGGGCACCCTCTTTGTGGAGCGCTGTGAGAACCCTGCGGGGAACGTAGCCATTCAGTACACACCCCTGCCCAGACCAACCTCAACTTAAAGAACACAAGGAATGCAGAGTAGAGCTGAGCTTTACTGTTTTGAAATTCAAACAGAATAATGATGATAGTTTTAATAATCCAACAGCTTCCTTTTATTAAATGCTTACTTTAGACCGAGCACAATGTTAAATTTCTTACCTAGTTTATTTTGTTTACTTCTCAGGAGAGTCAGTTACTTTTCACTGACCCTGTTTCATAGATGAGTAAACTGAGACTCAGGTGGAGGTTGTACCTCAGCTGCGGGAACTGAGACATGAGGGCAAGCAAGCCTTCTGGGGCTAGAGAATTTTTGTTTGTTTTTCTGAGACAGAGTCTCACTTTTTTGCCCTCAGTAAAGTGCTGTGGCATCATAGCTCACAGCAACCTTCAACTCTTGGGCTTAAGCAATTCTTTTGCCTAAGCCTCCCAAGTACCTGGGACTACAGGCACCTGCCACAATACCCGGCTATTTTTTTGTTGCAGTTGTCATTGTTGTGTAGCTGTCTGGAGCCGGGCTGGAACCCGCCAGCCTGAGTGTATGTGGCTAGTGCTGTAACTAGTGTGCTGTGGGCGCCGAGCCTAGAGAATATTCTCCATCCACAATTCTTCAGGGACTCTCTGCTTTAGCCCACTTGAAGACTGAGGTTCAGAGAACAAAGTGCTTGTCCAAGGCCAGTTCCCAGCAGGTCAGTTTCCCAGGTTGCCAGGACAGTGTTCATTGTGATGGGTTACCCTAGTGTAACCTGGGGCTAAATAAGAAGTAAAAGCAGTTGAAGGTTGCTCATTTGCTGCAATGGGAGAAGTTCGTTCCCCGTCCTGTCCTCCCTACCAATCCCGTTTGGGAGATGCTATTGTCTTTGAGAGCAATACACTCCTTCCATGGGCACTGAAGAGGGAGGAGAAGCCCCCCAGGTGAAGGGGAGCATGCCTGTGTGCCTGCTGGCAATAAGTTTACGTGGAGAGCATTTGATGAAGCGTGTCTACTGGGTCATCGCACGGAATCTTCCCACTCTTCTGGGGAGAATGCTCATTTTACAGGAGAGTGAAGTGAAGCTCAGAGGCAGTAAGTCCTCGTCCAAGGCAATGTCTTATAAAGCAGCGGGGCTGGTGTTTGACTCAAGTCTTCTGACTGACGGGGACAGGGCACAGACACAGAGTAAACAAGCTGGGCTTCTTGAAACCTGTGCCATGAGCAGAAGGGAGTGGCCTTCTTCCCATTGACTCGCCCCGCACTGAGTTCAGCGCAGATGTTGACATCTGCACGGAGAAAAGGATTATCAATTAAACAGGGTGGGTGAGTGGGTGGGCGGGGGACAGGGGACTGACCCTTCTGTGTCCAGTGGGCCCGGGAAGGGAGGCTTCTTTAGGGGCCAGCCAGAGTCTGCCCATTGGATGATAGCTCTGCAGCTCCGTCCCTCTCCCTGCCCTGCCCCCACCTGTGGCCTCCCTCTTTTTCTAATTAGCCGCTGTTTGTTATGTCCTTCTGGGGCTGTCCCAGTTTTTGAGGGGTGGCTTTACAAAAGTGGGTTCTGACACCAGTTTGATGAGGATGAAAGGGCTACACTCAAGCTCCCAGGCTCCCTGTGAGTTTTCTTTATCTACACACCTAAGGGCAAATCTCCCCAAAGTATGAAGGGACACCGTGGTTCTTTTGCTGAAAGTAAGCCTTAATTTCCTCATCTATGTAATACGCGTCATCACGATCCTCTTTACTTTCCCATTTCACATGCTACTGAAATCAAAGAAACATGGGAACTTAAAAAACTCCAAAGTGCAAGTAAAGTGCTAGGTTGTTGGGCAGACTACAATATTTGACTATTTTCTTTCCCTTCATGGAAAAAAGAGTCCTACATAATTTACTTTAGTAATTTAGTAAATTTTCACCATCCAGAATCTCTCCCCTGCTTCTTAAAACCATACGAGATGGTGTGTGGGCAGGGAGGTGGTGGGGAGGAAGGTACGTCCCTATCAAATCCATTTCAAGCCTCCTCCACACTTGCTAGCTGTGTGTTACAAAGCAAACCACTCACTCCTTCTGAGGCTTGGCTTTCCAAACTGTAAAGTGGGACTCCAAGGCCTTCCTCATGGGGCTTTTGTGAAACTGAACACAGGATAAAAGTAGCTGCCAAATCCTGAGCATCTGGTTTGTATCAGCAATTTGACATCAGTGACCTCAGCACTCAGAACGTCCTGGTAAGCTACGCCTTGTCGGCCTTTCTTGAGAGTTAATGGAATTTGGGCTTGGAGGCACGAACCAACCCGTCTGAAATCCTGCAGTAAGCAGAGCTGGAATTCTGACACCGTGGTACTCACTCCAGAATCTGGGAACTTTCCACTGCCTCCCTTTGCGTGTCCGTGGAAATACTCTGAAAACGGCAAAGTGACATGGGGACCTATTTGTTCATGAGCAAACACTAAGAATCGTTTGTGTTGACCCCCGGCCCAGCCCCCTGTGTGCAGTCTAATGACAGGGACCAAAGGTTTGGTATCTCCCTCCTTTGGGCCCCAATCATCTCATCTATAGAATAAGAGATGACTCTCTTGGGTCATCTTTTAAGTCCCATTTTTCTCAGCTCTTACTTTCCAAAAATATATGTTTAAGAGGGTTTTTCAAAAGTAATGAGTTAAAGTAAGGATGGGGAATGCTCACCTCGCCCCTGTGCTGTGCCATGTACTTTGCAGTTAATACTGTCTGAAGATGACTGCCCCCAATCCCTTCCCTGTCTGTGTGTGAACAATGCTCTTCGCATCAGGAGGGGACGTTCACTTAAATCTTTCCCTTGAGTCTGAGCAGGATTTCACGGCTTACTTGACTACTAAAAAGAGCACGACAGAAATGAAGATCTTTAACTCTCCAGGTGAAAAGCTTTTTATACTGGTCTCTGTATACTGACTCTTTGGATGCTCCCATTTAAAACCCAGCCCCAGTGCTGGAGGAAGTCCATACCTTTACATGGAAAGGCCATGGTTAAGTGCTCCAGTTGGCAGGTCTAGCTGAGCTTCCAGCTGACAGCAACTGCCAGCCAGGTGAGGGTGTCACCTTGAAGTCCACCTCAGTTGAGCCTTCAGATGACTCCAGCCCCAGCCCCAGCCAACATCTGGCTGCAATTCCACAAAAGACTCCAAGCAGCACTGCCTGGCCAACATGCAGAATTGTGAGAGGTCATCATTGGTTGTTGTTTTAAGCAACTAAATTTTGTGGTGGTTTGATAGGCAGCAGTAGATAATTAAAACACTATTATTTAGCTGCCACAATAAAACTGTGTCTGTGTCCCATTTTATAGAAAGGACACCTGAAGCTGAGAAAGATTAGATTAATTGTCTAATATCCTATAGAAGTTGTCAAAGCTATATTCAGAAATTGAATCTATTTGATTACAAATCCGAAAGTTGAATTTTCATTACCAAAGAATTCTTTTCCTTTTTCCATTTAGTCATTCATTAGCAAGGCTATTAAACTGGGGTAGTAACTGAAACTAGATGCTGCTGTATATGGTAAAATTGGAAGAAATGAAAAAAATACTAGCTCTTATTTTTATAAAAAAAAAGCTTTTATGTATCATATTTTAATGATATTTGGTTATGGCATGTAAAGCTAGGATTATTCTTCCCCCATTTCAGTGTTATTTTCTACAAATAGCTGTACCAAGCTTTGTGAATATCTATACATCGATCAAAGTACAGTCTCCTTTTGTCTCTCCCCAGTACGGGGTGCATGGCTGTAACCTTGCAGATGTCTCTGCTCCCTGCCCCTTCCCATGGCACCTGTGCCCTGAACCCCGAGCACCAGCCCTGTGTTCACACACATGCAACAAGCAACAACTGCGTGTTGATTCTGGACAGGTGCTTGTCTGCTTGGTACTCTGGATCCAGACGGCAGACCAGTATGCAACAGTTGTAATGCAAAGTGAGGCTCTGGAGTTTTATGCACATGGGCTCCCGATGGTCTGGTGAGACAGGTCCTCTCCATTCCCCTCTGCCTTGCTCAGTGTGCACAGTGCTACTAGGAAGTCCCTGAACACCCCATGCTGGCTTCACTCTTGCCTTTGGTTCGGCTGATTCTTTTTTCTTTCTGTGTTTCTCTACTTTGAAACCTTCTAAGTAGTTTTTTACCTTTATCGGCAAACACCAGGTTATCCCATGATAGTTTACAACTTTGGGTATCTGGCCCTTTAGAACGAGTGCCCTCGAAGCAAGAATCATCTTTTCTTTTTCTTTTGTTTTCACGGACTATTTTTGAACACTAGATCAAATTTATAATTGTATAAGGATCATCAATAAAAACAATAAAGCCAGGTAAGTGAATACAAGCATTTTAAGTCAGGTGTCACCCTCAGCACTCAATTTTCTTTTGCATTTTTAGTCATTCTGTTTGAAAAAACTGAATCACCCAGATGCAAAGTTGCAAGGCCGTTTTGTAAGAGCTGAGCCTTACAATCTCAGGAGAGTGCAGTTCACAGCGGAGGCGGGAAATGCTCATTCAGGTTGCACAAAAACAACCTAGCCCAGCAGCATTTTAAGTCATTGGATAACAATCATGCAATCGAAGAAACCAAACAAGGTAAGTAGAGGTTGTGTGTTTTGCTGAAGAGGATAGAAAAAGGCCCCAATGTCTCAGGGAGTAACCAGATAGAGAGAGGAAAGGGAACATGGTAGGTCTTCCCTGGGGAGACCCAACGCCAGGGGAGGCCTCTTGGAAGAGGTGATGGGCAAGGGGGTTAAGTGAAGAGTGAGAATAATCTAGGTAGTAAAGGTCTGAAGGAAGAACATTCTAGGCCAGGCAACAGTAGTGCAAAGGCCCCAAGGCAGAAAGAGCCTGCGATTTGCCACGTACTTTCCCCTGAGGAGACCAAAGCAGAGACTCCACATAAATTTCAACATCCTCAGTGGCCTCGTACAGATGCCAAAGCATTTCCCTCAAACTGTTGTCACTTGATAAAGACTTGAAAGGTACTTTGACTCGTTTCATAGCTAAGGAATAGAACGGGAACATGAGGGTCACACGCAGCTTTGACACGGCCACCATGAGGCCCCAGCAACACTCTGACTTCAGGCCCAAGAGTCCCACTCACAGTGCTGCCAACCAACCCCACAGCGAGAAGGCAGAGTCGTTCCTAAAATCCATCCTTCTTCCATAAGAAACAGGACTCCGTGCCAGGGCAGGATTTATGACCTAGTAACTGAGGACAGAAATAATTGGTCACATTAGTGCCTGGCAGCCCGGTCTGGGCTCCACTCCGGAGGGGCGGCACGGATTGAAATAGCTGAGGCAAGTTTTCTTTTCTGAGCCCAGGTGCTCTCCCGTGGCCAGCGCCACCCTAATGAGCTCCGCATATTCACGGCCCTAGTAATTGATGGTCCAATTTAAAGTGTGCAGGGGCCAGATTTCTTTCCAGGTTCTGGAGGAATAGAAAAAACAACACCCAGCTGAGGAATAATGAAGAACTGCCTGTTCTGAGTTATTCTCCTTCTGTGGTCATTCGATCTCCAGGAAGACAAGGTCTACCCCGTCAAATGCCTGAAGAAAGGAGGTAATTACCTGGAGAGGTTGTGCAAAAAGGAAAGGGCAAGATGAAAATCAGGCACCAAGGTAGAGGTCCCGGGCTCCAAGCTGGAATGCACGTGGCTTTCATTGAGCTCTGTTTTGCACAGAAGCTTGGATTTTGGAGTCAGACAGACCTGGATTGAACGGTAATTCAACTGCCTATCATTAAATATATGTCCGACCTAGGTAAGACCTGGTCTTTCGGTGCCTCCATGTACTTCTTTCCAAATGGCGGTTGGAAGCACAGACTTTGGGGGCTACCAGATGTGGATTTCAACCTTGGCTTTGCTAGAACTGTGGCAAAAAGGGTAAGTTAATAAACCTCCAGTGTTAATTCCTTCATCTCTAAAGAGGAAGTGATTCTATAGATACGTAGGAGGATAGTTGGGAAGATTGGGTGGGATAAAATACAAAATCCATGTGCATGGTACTTGGGAAAATGATTGTGAACTTATTACATACCACCTACCCACTCTTGGGCTCTAGGAGAGTAGCTTTCAAAATGTGTCCCTAGACCAGTGCCATGAACGTAACCTGGGGAATTATGACAAATGCCAATTCCTGGCCCCATCCCAGACTCACTGAATCAGAAACTGTGAGGATGAGTGCAGGGCTGGGGAAGGCTAAAGTTTGAGGGTCTCTGCTCTGTGTGAACATTCAGATTGTACCTGAAACATTTTGTTTCCTCGGCAACTGTCGTAGGCCCACGTTCAGTGCTGTGATCCTTCAAAATAAGCTCTCTGTTCATTCCCTTCTGCACCAGAGGAGAACTACTTTACTCCTTAGAATTTCCCGCCCACACTTGGTAACATTTTCTACGTGTGGCTCACCACATCCAGGCATTCTGATAATAGCTTCACACAGATTATCTCAATTCATCTCTGCAATAACTCTTTTATGATAGATGTTATTATCTTTCTTCTACAGATAAGGAAACAGAAGCCTCATGAAGAGAAGTAACTTCAAAGATCTATAATTCATGAGTGGTAAAGCTGGGACTCAGACCTCACTGTGCCTATTTCTAGGACTGGTACACTTTCTACACGCTTTATACCAGGATGAAGAATCAGAGATGTCTGGTTTGTGAAGAAAAGCCTCCAGGGAGCGTGTGAAAAGGGTTTTCATGCATTATAGGGCTATTGTGATTATTCTGATCATAGGAGTCAACCAGTTTGATGGTGTGGCTAACAGCAGAATGTAGAACCAATGGGTGGAACCACAGGAAGACAGATTGTGGCTCAATGGTCTGAACTGTTTGTAAATGTCTTACTTGGTGAGGTAGTAGGTGTCTGTCATTGGGTACAAGAGCACAGCCCAGGTGAGCCCCTGTCAAGATGTGGTAGGAAGAGGAGGATCGGTGCATTTCCTGCCCAGGATGCTTTCATTCCAAACAGAAGTTGCCAGTCAATCATCTCTCTTGGGTGGCTTGGCCTTTGCTGTTTGTGAACAAACTGTAGCTGTTTTGCTGGCACAGAGAGGAGACTGAGGTGAGCTCTCTGCTTTGGGGAAGAGAGAAGCCACCTTACCATGGCCCTAATGAGCTACATCAGGACCTTAGCTGATCCTGTTACCCTCTTTCCTCTGTACTCCTGTCTCATGTTACCTTGATGGCCC
Organism: Otolemur garnettii; assembly: GCF_000181295.1. Lineage (NCBI taxonomy): Eukaryota > Metazoa > Chordata > Mammalia > Primates > Galagidae > Otolemur > Otolemur garnettii. Next base: position 6,083,000 of record NW_003852461.1, on the reverse strand, counting down.
TCCTAGAGCACCGAGTCCTGTCCCTATGGCTTCACAGCCATGTCCCTATGGCTTCACAGCCATTTATGATGGTTATATTTCTTGTGCTAGAGAAGGAACAGGTGTATGTGTGTGTAGGCTAATAGACTGGTGAGATCATGGGCGATAGTCTCAATCTCTGGGTCTCGGTTTCCTCACTTATGTAAAAACCTCCTTAATGATCCTCGGACATGGTGCACCTCACCCCACAGCCCTCTCCAATCCCCTGCACGTTATAAAATGTCTTTGGGGAGAGTACATTTCTGATTGAAGATGTCCTTTCTACTGCTCCCCACAATCCTCTAACCCCTGCCTACCCACCTGAAACAAAGATATTCAACATGTTGCATGTTGTAGACACTTACATATGCAATCAAAAATTGAAAGGGAAAGAAAGAAATAAGGAAAAGAAAGAGAGAAGAAGAGGGAGGGAGGAAGGGAGGGAAGAAGAGGAGAGAGAAAATGAAAAAGAAAGAAAAGAAAGAAAGAGAAGGGGACAAGCAATTCAACACACAAGTGCTCCCTCTCATTTGCCGCAGACCATCCGATAAGCATGCTGTCTGGCACTCTGTGGTTCCCGTGTGTGCGTGAGTGCGTATATACACGTAGGCGCTTCACAGAATCATCCACAACACGTATGAAGACACTTATGGAAGAAGAGAGTGAACAGGAGAAAAAAGACTTGAACGAATCTCTCTATAGGCAACTAATTGCCGTTGTGTGGTCATTTGGGGCTGTTGTTTACCATGGGAAGAATGTGGGCCTTAGGGCAGCAAGCCTCATTCTTGCTGATCTCCATCTTGAACCACTTTGATAGGAGAAGAAAGTCTCAGGTGTGGGATCTAGAAGAACTTAAAAGCGTGTCTGTTTTTAAACATACCACATGTTGAACTTTCTCCACTATGGGAGGCAGGCCAAGTAGTGGTTTTTGAAACTTTTAAAGGCTCACTGGCAATTCAAAAAATGGCTGTTGTGGACATATGGTTTTAGAAGCTTTTAAAGAAGTCTTGTGGGCTTATTTTTAGAACAAATCTTAACCTTGTAAAGCTTCTTAAAGGAGCCACAGAGGGCCCAATCACTTGAGACCCCTTAGAGAAGCGGCAGCTGGTCCTAGAGGTGTTCAGCACATCCCCTCCTTATGCCTGATGCATCAGGAGGCTGAGCCTGAGATGAGTTCCTCCCTAAGGATTGTGCCCTGGGAGCTAGAAGAGCCATGCCATAGGTGGGTCACTCAAGGAGGCAGAATTTGCTGGCCAGTGAGTGGACACCCTAGAATCACAGACTCACAGAATCTCAAAGGCTCTTCTAAAGTAAAGGAATCCAAAAAGTCATTTGGGCAACCGTGACCTGATGCTAGACCCTCCCAGGAAACACAATTATGAAGAGGTGGATCCACCTGTATTTGCCTGGGTGTTAAATCATCCATTCAACATATTTTTACTTGGTTAAGTATGTATTATGTGCTCAGCATTATGCAAAGTGCTGGGGATGCAATAGCGAATAAAAAATAGACGCAGTCTTAATACAGATAGAAAATTAGTGGCAAGCTAGACATGAATCAAATGATCCCACTCTTATGTAATTGCAAGTGAAAAGGTATTAGTACAAAAATCCAAGAATTTATGAAAGCTTCTGAGGGGATTTGATCTGGTCTGAGAGATTAGGGAGAAGTTCAATGAGAGGTGACCTTTGCACCGGAATCTGAAGGATGAGTGAATGTTAACAAGGCAGGCAGAGGTTGAGGGAGGGTGTAAGTGGCCAACGGAACATCTCTGCAGAGGCCTTTAGATGGGGGAAGTGCAGCATTTTGGAAGAAATAAAAGCAGTCCAGTTATGTAACAGAAAGTGAGGAAAGACCTGGTTTGAGACCAGAAGTATGTAGGGGGAGACCTTGTTGGCTGTGCTTAGGATTCTGATATTTAACTTGAGAGATACTGGAAGCCCCTGACTCATTTAGAGCAAAAGATGGGTAAGTCATCAGAGCTACAAGTTCTTTCTTATGTTACTAATTGTGGTGGTCTTAAATTAGGTCCTTGATTCTCCTCCCTTTAAAAGGCAAGACCTAATTGCCTTCTTTTGATTGTGGGTTAGACTTAGAGACTTACTTCTAATTAATAGAATGTGGTAGAAGTGATTCTGTGTGGCAGCTGAGACTAGGTCGTGAAAAGGACGGCTTTCCCCTGGCACCCGTTTGCTTGGCTTGTTCACTTTTGGGTAAGTCAGCCACCGTCATGTGACTTTCATTGTTTCTCTGAAAGGTATATACATCTCTACATTACAGACACCAGGCTTGGGCATATGATTGCCTTAGCCAATGGAACCTACATAGGAGTGATTTAGGCCAAGTGTCATGTCTTCATTTTTTTCTTTGCTATAAGAATGACATGTCTCAAGTATGGGCTGTTCCTTTAGCTTGGATCTTGGAATGAAAAATACACATGGAACAGAGTCCTAACCACCCTGCGGCTGCCTCCAACAGCAACATGAGAGAAAAATGGACCTTTGGGAAATGATGTGTCTGACACCCTCTCTTGAGAGCAGGCCTTTAAGAGATGAGAGGAGCAAGGCACAGTCATGGGGTGATTCCTAGCTTTCCTTTTTCACAGCGAGGTGGATGCTCTATCTTTTCATGGATAGTAGGAACTTTGGAGGTGGTGTTCATGAGGAATGGTGATGAGTTTTGTTCTGAGCATGCTCAGTGGAGATACATGAGGGAGAAGGCCAGCAGGCAGTAGGATATACTAGTCTGACTCTTAGGAAAGATATTTGGACAGGACTTACGGGTTATTATTTAGCTGCCCACAGGTAGTACTCAAAGACTTGAGGTTCAATGCCATCCAAGGGAGAACAGAAGCATGAGGGAAGAAGGGCATAGACTCTGAGCTGCCAACATCAGAGACGATGGTGAAGGAAGAGGAGCACAGGAGAGGCCAGGAGGGGTGGGCAGGAAAAGTGCTGGACACAGAGGTGACCAGGACAAGCGAATGATTTTAATTGCCAGCAGTAGAATTCCTATTAAAAATGGACTTATTATAACAAAGATATTTGTACCAGAATGTTTATTACAGCCCAATTCATAATTGCTAAGTCATGGAAGAAGCCCAAGTGCCCATC
>NW_003852461.1:6072028-6079605 GCF_000181295.1 Otolemur garnettii | reverse complement strand
CACCTACGGCGCATCTTACAAGGGTACACGTGAAATTTACTAAGTGTAGAATATAAATGTCTTAACACAATAACTAAGAAAATGTCGTGAAGGCTATGTTAACCAGTTTGATGAAAATATTTCAAATTGTATATAAAACCAGCACTTTGTACTCCATGATTGCATTAATGTACAAAGCTATGATTCAATAAAATAAAAAAAAAAATGGACTTACCTTCATAGGAACTTCAAAATGGTCCTGTGAAGTCTAGAGGAGCACACACATATTTATCCCCAAGCTAGGGGTGCGGAAAATGAAGACTCAAAAGGATCCCTTTCTTGCCCAAAGGAGTTTTTTGTTGTTAATTTTTGTTTTAAGTTGTGGAAAAAACACATACAACATAAAATTTAGCATCGTAACCATTTCTAGACACACAGTTCATTAGCGCCAAGTATATTCACATTGTTGGGCAAGCAATCTCCACATTTTTCATCTTGTCAAACTGAAAATCCAGACCTGTTAAACACTAACGCCTCATTACCTTCACCCCTGGGCCCCTTGCAACCCCTATTCTATGTTCAGTGTCCTTGCAATTGACTACTCTGGAGCCTCATGTAAATGGAATCCTACAATATTTGTCCTTTTGTGTCTGGCATATTTCACTCAAGAGGATGTTCTCAAGGTCCATTCATGAAATAGCATATGTCAGAATTTCCTTCCTTTTTAAGGCTAAATAATACTCTATTGTATGGCTAGACTGGATAGACCCTGTGTTTCCCCCCAAATAAGACACTGTCTTATATTTATTTTTTCTCAAGAAGACACACTAGGACTTATTTTCAGGGATGCCTTCCTCTCCACTCTGAAATACATATGCTGTATAGACACGCCCATCACTAGGTCTTATTATCAGGGTAGGGCTTATATTTAACCAATGCATAGAAATCCTACTAGGGCTTATTTTGGGGGTAGATCTTATCTTCAGGGAAACACGGTATTTATCCAGTCCTCCATCGAGGGACATGTGAATGGCTTCTACCTCCCGGCTATTGTGAATAGTGCCACTATGAACACGGGAGTGAGGAACTGTGTTTTTGAGACATGTAGGACAGAATGGAAACCCTGAAAGTGTGATGTGAAGTTGACAGGTGACATTACCACTTTATATGAGAAAACGAGAGACGTTTACCTCCTGAGAGGGTTAGAAAATATGAGAAGAGAGAGGCCAAGGAGGAGAGGTGGGTAGGAATGCTCCAGAAAGAAGAGATGAGGCAGGGAGCCCCTGGGATGCATGGGGCAGTGAAAATATCCCTTTGTTTTGTGGTCACAGAACCGAGATGTCCAGTGTTCAATATATAATAGTTAAAGTGCTTGTTGTTTTTTCCATCCCTTCTACTCAGTCCATTTGGGGAAAATCTCTTATCCACAAATGCTCCATGTGAGCTGCTTTTTGGTGGAAACTGAAGCAGTGGTTAAATGTCCCAGCTGGGTTGACATGGAACAAACAGAGCACAAGGTCAAGGGCAGGAGGAATGACCTTTAACCTGTGCCATGCAGGGGAGCGGTGGCCTCTGGAGGTGACCAAGGGAGTGTGAGCCCCCGGGAACTCACAGACATTTTTGGGAGGGTTATGGACTTCAGACTCAGAGACCTCAGACTTCTGTGGAACAGAACCAGGTGCTTTGAGTTGATCCAAGGTAGATGGGCTTCTTAAGCAGAGTGTCTACGATCGCTGGAGGAACCTGGGCAAGTACAGATGTGATTTAATCAGTTGGTCTGGGTCCAGGAGCCTGCATTTCAATAACCAAGCTCATAGGTGACGGTGACTGTGGACCACACTTGGGGCTGTGGGGCTGTAGATCAGAAGGGGTTAGGAAATGTTTGATGGCATCTTGGTGCCTCCCTTCCCCCACCACTCCCCTCTGTATCAGTTCCTGAGAAAGCAGGGCTCCCCTGGGCTCTCGGGGCGAGGCTGTCACAGGGACGGTTGTGAGCAGCCTCTGCTCTCCAGCTAGCCCTTCACCTCAGAGCCTCCGTCGTCACACCCAGGCAGTGTGGAGGTCACCCCAGGGCACGCTGAGCGCCCGTTCTGCGCTTTGGCCCAGGGCACTGGAACAAGAAACTGCAGGGGGGGAACCAAAGACTCTTTCTCCGAGGTCAGCCTCAGAACTCCTTCTCTCAAGAAGATGCAGAAAGGCAAAGGAAAATGTAAAGATGGTATTTTTCTTTAGAAAGGTCGTCCGGGGAGCCAAGCATTAATTCCATGTTTGATTGTCAGAGGACCGTGTGGTAAACTCCCTTGTTTTCAACAGATGTGGAAGGAGTCGGAGCCAGGACCAGGGAAATGTTTTCCCCACACATCCACCCCAGCCCCAGAGCTGTGATAATGTTGGCAAAACTGCATGCAGGTCAAGTCAGGCTCTGGTAACCTCACGGAAACGAGAGTTCCCTGAATCTGCAGTGGAAGTGGTGGCTGGGGAAGTGGAGAGGAAGAACCGGGGCTGTTCCTGCACTTGAATGTCAGGGCCGGGAACCTGAGGCCCTGTGTGTGCGATGACTTCTGCCGGGGCTTGGCCCCACTCGCTCTAGAGCGCTCACTGTGGGAAGATGGTCCTCCCTTAGAGCCAGAACTTGCCTTTCCGACGCACCCATGGTGAGGGTTTTGCGCAGTGCCGTCCTCCATGGCCACGATAAGCAGGACCCCGTCACCTCTCTGCAACCCATTTCCCAGTTAACACAGTGCATCGTGGACACATTCACCCACCCGTCTCATGTCAGAGCCACCTGGTAGAAAGCAGGGGGGCAGCTAGTTTTTAGGGCTACAGACCAGGAAATGGAAGCCTCCAGATCTGCTTGTGCTCACGATAAAAACGAGAGGACAGGCTCTAGAATCTGACTGCCCAAGTGCGAAGCCCAGCTCCTCATCAGCTGTGCACAAGCCCCTCACCCTGTCCAAAGCTGGGTTTCCTCATCTGGGAATGTGCCCAGTGTCATTTCATACTGTAGGGAGCTGTTGTAAGGGCGACCTAAACGTGCTAAACCGCTGGCTTATGGAAACTTCCCTTCTACACTCAAGGAAGGAGGGAAGAGAAAGGAAGGGTGAGGGACTCGCTCAGTGCTGCAAAATGGTGGCCCCACATCGATTACACAGACGCTCTACTGCTCACAGTTCAGCAGCGCCGGCTACTGACTCCAACACTCCTTCTAGGACATTCCATATCCTGCATTCCTAGGTCCTTCAGAGGCTGACACTGCCCAGTGGGCTTCCTGGTGGTCCAGGCTGGCCCCACACAGCCCTGGTCACAGTCCTGGTCAGTCTGTGGTGCAGTAAGGGAGTGGCTCCCTCCCACAAGCCCCCAGGCGTGAAGTTGTTGTGCTAACACTTTATGCCTAGGAATTAGGCTGCAACTTTCCCTTTAGCCTCTTTTAAAAACACAAAATCCCCAGTGGGGTGTGGGGAAATGGAAGGGACCCCACATCGGCTCAAAGCCTGTGGTGGTCCAGCCACTTCTCAGAAGCCAACTCCCTGTACTGTCACCTTGGTGCAAAGTGCAGGGTTAGGAAGGAAAGCCCAGGGAGGTTGGGCATCTTGCCTGAGTTTGCACAGCTAACACTGGAGGAGACAAGGGACTTGATTCACAGAGGTCTGCCTCAGTGTCTACACTCAGAGCCACGAGGGCAGTGATTTTCAACTGGTGTGCCATGAAAATTTTAAAGATTATTAATTAGATTATTTGCAAAGCAAGTTCAAAGCACAGTGAGTATATTCTTTTTTTGATCAACATTTAAATGTGCCATGGAAATTTAACTACAGGTTCGAGTGTGCTGTGAGATAAAAAAGATTAAAAAACCCTGAACTGAACCCAGTGCTGCTTCTCTTATCAGAGGAGGAGATTAACGTTACAGACGCCCCGTCCCCCCCCAAAATAGCACAGTTGACAGCTTGGTTTGCCCTCCTGGGCTCACTCTGCTCCATATCAACCCAGATGTGAAACCGAATCCCTTCCTAATTTCCCATCCGCCCCCTGAAAAATCAAACACCGGACACAGAGCCTAGGAGATCCTCCCCAGATGTGCCCGCAATTGCGCAGATGTCACATGTAATATACCCGATCTCATCCAGCCCCTCCAACAGCAGTGCAGACGGCACCCGTGTCCTTGGCCTTGCAGCTGAGTGACTTATCCATCCAGCAAGGACTCAGCTAGCTCTTCCCCTAGGCCACGCCGCCTCCAAACACGCAGGCGGGGTTGTCTGAATGCAGCCCAGGGGGCCTCAATCAGATTCTTTTAGGATGTCACAACAGGCACTTGGGGTTGGGCAGGCCCTAAGTCCAGCCCTCCCGAAACAAGCCTCATTTGCCAGGGCGTGGAGGTCATCCAGGAGGAATGAGGGGCTGTGGCGAGGTGGCCAACACAGTAGGCAGAGCCGGTTTCCAGAGAGTTTGGATGGGAAGGAGTGAATGGTCCAGGAAGAATTTCAGTTATTTTTCAGACGGTGAGTGTAGCCCCCTGTGGCTCTGTGGGGTCCAGCTGCGTGTGCGCAGGAAAGCTAGAGAGTCGGCAGTGTATGGCCTGGAGTAGGAGCCAGGTGTGCCCACCACGCTCAGAGGCTGAGGGTCACAGATAGGACAGGGCCCTGAGAGAAACAAGCGGGGCCCTCCTCTGGGAATAACTGGGGAGGTGTTGTGTCCACGTGGCTGAGGGGGAGGATGTCTGAGGCCTCCTCACTGCCTGGGGACCAGCCTGAGCTCTCCCATTGGTTAGCTGTGTGACCTTGGCAAGTTAATTAAATCCTCCGTGTCTCACGTTCCTCACCTGTCAAATAGAGATATTAATAGAATCTAACCCGTAAATTTGTTGTGGAGATTAAATAAATGAGAAAGAGCAAAGCAGCCCCCATCTGCTTGTAGCACTATGGACTGGCCCAACAGAAGAGCTGGGCCCTGGCATTGGTAGGCGCTGGGCTGGCGCTCACAGCTACCTTGTGTTTTGTGATGTTCTACTGAACATAAATAATCACACAAATAAGCCAAAAAGAAAAAAGAAAGAAAAGAATAGAAAGCAAAATAAAAGAGACTATTTTATAGTTTTTTTTTTTTTTTAAGCACAGACAAAAACAGGGTCACTGTGCAAAGAACTACCAAACCCCGCCCTCTCCCCGCCCATCGGAGGCTCGCTGCCTCTCTCCCCGCCTGTCGGAGGCTCGCTGCCTCTCTCCCCACCCGAGGGAGGCTCGCTGCCTCTCTCCCCACCCGAGGGAGGCTCGCTGCCTCTCTCCCCGCCTGTCGGAGGCTCGCTGCTGCCTCTTTACTAAGTCTTCTCAGGCTCCCTTCTATTCTTCTCTGCTTCTGGATAAGACTCGTTAAGATGCCCAGTCCTGGAGTGGCCGTCAGTTCCTGACAGTACCAAGCAGAGTGCAAACCTCCAATTCTTGAACTCTCTCCAAATCACAGAACTCAGCTCTCATCCTCTAATAAGTCCTTTCTAGCACCTTCTGCTGAGACGGCCCATGACTCCCTATGACGCGGGTTCTCCCTCATTGCAATGAGTCAATAAACTCAATTCTGCTCAACCGCGGCTGTGTTCCTGGTGGTCTTTGGCTGGAGGGCATGGACATGAGTTAATAAATGGAAAGCATGCAGAACCGCTCCTGGCACGGAGCAGTGCATGTGAGCGAGGCCGTTGTAATTACCGGGCAGGTCAACAGGGCAGATTCAGGTGCAGGGAGGTCCAGGAGGGAAAGTGACAGGCAGGACAGAGGCCAAGTGCCATAATGGATTTAAGAGCAGGACACTGCAGTTTACGACCCTACTTACCATTCAAAACAGTGACTAACATTTTATCAAGCACTTGAAAAAGGCCAGAGAAGATACTGAGCCCCATGGATGGATGATCTCGCTTGCTTACTGTGACGCCATGGGCAAGGTGCTTAACCTCTCTGAGCCTTGGTTTCTCTGTCTGAAAAAAAATGGATAAATTGAAATGCTTACCTCATAGGTTTGTCATGAGGCACCAACAAGAACACAAGAGTGCTGGAGGCCGTGAAATTTTATTAAAAGGTGATTGAAATGGGCAAAGTCTGGGCTACAGTCAGAAGGCTGCTGGGTTAGTCTGACTTCCAAAGTTGGCAAGGGAGAGAGAGTGAGGCTGATTTAAGGTAAGGGGGCTTACATTGCCAGGTTACTTCTCTTCCTCTATAGCTTGTACTGGAGGCCTAGCCCTTGAATATTGTTGCTTTGCAGTGATGGGGGCAAGGTGCCACTGGAGCCCCGTCATTCAGCCTCACATTGCCATGGAGCTCCTTGTCCCAGGAGACAAGGAAGGAGGGACGCTTTGGCTCCATGTCCCTTATTCGCATGAGCAAGAAACTTGCTTGAGACTCAGCTTCTGTGACAACGTGAGAATAAAGCCAATTCCTGTCTCACGTGTTTGTGGGAAGGATTCGGCAAGAAGGTGCACATGAGGGTAAGCGATGAAGAGGACATTATCGGCGCCTCTGGGGTGGCCTCCAGCAGGCTGGGTTCTCAGTGGGGGACCCCAGCGTCTGCTCTCTGAGAGTTGAGCTCTTGGCCATTGGCCAAAGTGTTTGTTCATGTGTTGGTGTGAATTAACCGCACCTCTGCAAAGCCACGAGCAGCAGGTGGAGTGCAGGCTGAGCAGCGTCCCCTGGGAACCCACAGGGGTTTATGTAAAGCAGCAGTTGATTTCCCTTTTACCCAGTAGTACAAAGAAAGCTCTGCTCCACCAGCTGCCCCAGTGACCTCCAGCTGGTGTCAGCCATTCCCACGACGGTGTCTTCACCTGGTTGAGGCTGCATTGTCCGATCTGCATCCTGCAGGGAGGAGGGGGAGCAAGTCCAGCCTAAGGGACTTTGTAAAGAGCTGACCCTGAGGTTCCAGCATCACTCACTTCCAGTCACAGCCCCACACAGCAAGGAAGGGTGAAACTGGAGTCTCTTGCGGGGTGACATGTGCCCAGCTTCAACTTGGGAGTTTTATCATTCGAAGTTCAGGAGCAGGAACAGCAGAAGCAAGGAAAGCCCTCGGGGAATGAATACCAATGGTTCATCCTCTGATCGCTGCGCCTGAGCTGGGTCTGCACCAAGTAAAGATTTAGGGGAAAAGCAGAGATTGTTCAGATGTGTGAATTATACCGTGCCAAAAAGTGAAGTATTTGGAATTATCCCAGCAAATCTTCACTTTTTTTTTTTTCAGTGTCCCTCTAGATCATTTTGATCTAAAACATTTTTCTTTATAGTTTCTTTAGAGGTCGGGCTCTGCTATGTTGCCCAGGCAGGATTCAAATTCCTGGGCTGAAGAAATCCCCCTGCCTCAGACCCTCAAGTAGCTGGGAGTACTGGCACCTGCCATGCCCGGAACCTTCTAGATTTTGGTACTGGGCAGACAACAACTAGTCCATATAACTTATCTCACTCACCTACATCTACACACATACACACGAGGTATACGTACAGGCAAACGCACACGCACATATAGACGTAAGGTGGCATGGATCTTAACCATGTGCAAAAGGAATACAAACATTACTTATTCTTCCTCTTTTTAGCATAACCATGGCATTGTTGAAAAAAGAAAAA
>NW_003852461.1:6070515-6071142 GCF_000181295.1 Otolemur garnettii | reverse complement strand
TGTGGGTGGGCAGCTGGGTTGGTCCTGGGTTTTGCTCCTTATCAAAAAAGCTGTTGACACACATTCTTGCATGTCTCTTTGGTGAACCCAGGTCCGCTGGGTACGTACCTAGGAATGGAATTTCTGGGTGTTAGGATTTACACACGTTTGCTTTTTATAGCACTGCCATGAAATTTTACACAGCAGTTGAAGCATCCCCTTCTTTTACCTGGTAGAGGCATGAGAGGCTTTGATAGTTCCATCTGCTTCCCATCTCGCCCTCACTGGATCTATACCTTCTGAAATCCAGGAATTTTGTTTTTACTACTTGGAATCAGTAGCTCTTGGGTAACCCCATATATTAGCTATTTATTGCTATGCAACAAATCCTCTCTAAACACAGTAGCCTAAAACAAAAATACATATTTATTATTTCTTACCTTTCCCATGGGTCAGAAATTTGGAAGTGAACTGGCTGGTGGTTCAAACCTGAAGTCTCTAATGAGATTGAATCAGACATTGGCTGGAGAACCCCATTATATGAAGGGTTGTCTAGAGAGTTCGCTTCCAGGGTGATTCTCTTATATTACTGGAAGTAGGTGCTGGCTGTTGGCAGAAGGCCTTGGTTTTTCTTTCCATGAGTCTGCC
>NW_003852461.1:6069618-6070495 GCF_000181295.1 Otolemur garnettii | reverse complement strand
AAGGTGGAAGTGGCAACGTATTTTATGATGTTGCCTTGGGCATCACACACCATCAATGTTTTCTCTGTATTTTACTTGTCACCCAAGTCATCCTTACTCATTGCAGGAGAACAGGAATCCCAGAAAGTGAGGGTCACTAGGAGCCACCCTGGAGGCAGGCTATCACATCCTTAAGTCCTCCCTGACAACAAATAAAGACGTTTTTCTGTGACAATTACAATTGTAAGTGATTAGCATGGGAAATAAGTAGATTTTGATGGACAAGGAGATGGAAAGATGAGAGAATACAGAGAATAAGTTAAGTCCTAGGGAGAAAGGCAGACTTGAAGAAAGCAACCAAGAGGCAGCAGAGTATCTGGGTAGGCAAGAATGACGTGTGTGTGTGTGTGTGTGTGTGTGTGTGTGTATAGAACTATGAATAGGCTCCATAAAATGCTTTCATTTAGTACTAATAGATTATATTTTTTGCCCATGAAGATTCAACTCTGGTATTGTTTGGATAAAAGTAATAGCCCCAAATAGTCTCAACTTTTTCCACAGGGCATTTAATTTTCCACCCACCCACCCATCCATGCATGCACCTGCCTCCTATTAAGCATGCAGAAAATGTCAGAACATGCTAGTCTAGAAGGTTTTTGGTGATGCAGATGTGAGCAAATACACAACCCTTGACATACAGATAGAAGAGAGGGAACTGATTATGATTCTTCACCCATGGTATCCTAGTACATTCACATTTATTATCTTAATTCTCATAATTACTCTAGACGTTGGCATTCTGGATCCCACGGTGCAGATGGATAAACTGAGGCTTAACAGTTTGACTGACTTACTCAGAGTTGAGTCGACAAGTGGTGCAGCCGAGCACTCTGATATA
>NW_003852461.1:6066986-6068672 GCF_000181295.1 Otolemur garnettii | reverse complement strand
AATGCATTAATGAATACATGACCTATCTCTTTATGATTTAATAAAAAATTAAAAAAATGAAAAACAAATGGGGGGAGGCCATTGGTTTGGATTGATCTCCTGCAGTAGGTCCATCAGACCAAAATAGTGTCACTCATGCTACAGTTCCACATCGCCAAGCTGAAATCAAGTCATTATATGACCTTCCATGTGATTAAGAGACTGAGAAGTAATAGGCAAATCCTCCAACAAGCCCAGTTTAACTAGCATGATAAGAAAGTCCTCTCTGCTTTTACCTTTACGAGGGAGAGAACTTTGAAACAACCAGTCTGCTTTTTGTTTTCCGTTTCTGCTTTCCTCAGCCTTTTTCTGTCTATAAAACTAACCTCCTCTGCTCAGCTTACGGGAATACTCATTCTATAGAACAGAGTGTCCCCCAATTCCTGAAAAACAAATACAAGCCAAGTCAGATCTTTAAGCTAAAGTTGTTAAATTTTGCCTTTTAGCAATATTTATAAAAACACATACAGAGAGAAACACAGACATGCAAAAATAATATAATTATAACAAAATGCACATAAAGGAAAGAAGTGGCTGAGAGGGTTGAACGAAATGGGTTCGGGTCCCACAGATCTCAGACCAGGCTCAGCAGCTCTTTAAGACAGCAGAGAGGTGGAGAAGCCTAGATCATCATTTTTACAACTGAGTGTGAACTCTTTTCCGTCTGTTTGGATAACGTCTTCTTCAAGGTTACCCAAAGTTAAACGATGAGTGCATTTTTGCATACACACAGCAAAAAAAAAAAAAAAAGATGTAGATTGAGAAACTATGTGAAATTATCCCAATTACTGGATTAAAAAATCAGAAACACCATTGATCAATGAAAATAAATAAACTTTTATAAACTGAGTTGTGAAATCTTGGGTGGTGAGGAGGCCAGGAGAAGGGCGGGGTCTTAGTTTTAGATCTAAAGAAGGCTGACAAGGAAGTGGAAATGGAAAGCAGGGGGTGGGGGGATCAGGTCTGCTGCTAGTTCAAGATGAGAAAAGACAGCAGTGACTCCCAGAAAAATCCTAGAATCTCAGAGCTGGGATTCTAGGGAAATAGGCTGGGAAAGGATTATTTGCTCTGATTTTGCAATTTACATGCGAGAAAACTGAGGACAAGAGGAATAATGCCTGACCGTCTACAGCAGAGCTCCTTCTGACGTACCTCAGTCTCCTGAGGACAGGCCGCAATCTCTAACCCTAAGAGGCTGGGAGGGTGGAGAGCTCCGTGGAAATCACCAGGTATAAAACATGGCTGTTATGTCCTCCCTAAATTTGTATTGTGAAGTCCTAACCTCCAGTACCTTAGAATGTGACCATATTTGGAAACAGGGTCAGTGACGATGTAATGAGTTAAGATGAGGCAACTCTGGGAGTGGGATGGGCCCTGATCCGACATGACTGGCGTCCTTATTAAAAGGAGAAATGTAGGCATGTGCACCAAGAGAATGCTGTGTGAACATGAAGGCAGAGATTGGAGAGATGCATCTATAAGAAGCGGAATGACAAAGATTGCCAGCAAGCCAGGTGAAGCTGGGAGGGTCACCTGGCACAGATTCTCCCTCCCCAATCCTCAGAAGAGATCAACCCTGTGGACACCTTGATCTTGGACTTCCAGCCTTCAGGGTCAGAGACAATACATTCCTATTGCTTAACCCAC
>NW_003852461.1:6035104-6066713 GCF_000181295.1 Otolemur garnettii | reverse complement strand
TGAGTGAGGTGGTCAAGGGTTTGGATGGAGACGATGACATCTGAGTCAGGCCTAGAAGGCTGAGTGTTTGCTTGTTGGTTGTTTAATAGGGCTGATTAGTTCTGGCACTAGAAAGAGCCTCCTAAAATTTTCTATCTGGTCCACACAATCATCAAAGAGACAAAGTCATAGAATTGCTCAGTTTGCTCCCTCCAGCAGGTCAAACGATCAGCCTGAACAAGCCCAGCCAGTTGTCTCAGTCCCCTGCCCTAGTTGGCCTGCCATTTGTAGGAAAAACAGCAACAAGAGATGCTGACCTCTGGCTGCTCAGGCCTGAGGCCCCCTGGAGCTTCCGGCTAGTGCAAGAACTGGCTTCAGAAATTCATCCCTGTGGGGGGTCTTTCTATTCTGGCTGCCCAGACCTCTCTGTAGTGCTAAAAAGTCAGATTGTGTTATTTATGTATTAAAAACAAAAACAAAAATAACCTTTTCTTTCCAAATATCCCATACATGGGAAGCCAAGCCTTTAGCAGGCCATTAATATGTTGATGTTTTGAAGGACTATGCTTCCAGGCCCTAAAACAGGAGCCAGGCTGCTGGCCTTGGCTTTGAGATCTCTTGGCTCTCCCTGTGCAGGCCCCCCAGGCTCCTAAATTTTAGCTCCTGGCTGCCACTGCTCTGAGAAATACTGCTAAGAAATACAGCAAAGAACAGAGCCAATTGCAGCTGGAGCCACATCTGCCTCTGTGGAATGATGTCAAATGCGCTGGGGGAGGGAGGTATCTTCTGACTCCAATTACCTCCCCAGTGGTCTGACATGCTCCCTGAAATTCCATTAAGATGATGGAACCTATTCCTTTAGGTTTTTCAGAGAAAACTACGCAGCAGAAGAGGGCTGGGACACAAACCAGCAGTCTTCTTTGCTTGGCTGATTACATTGGAAAGCCTTTGGCCAGGGCATGCAAACTCATTTGCCCCTAGTCCTAAGGCTCCTTTTGGGTATTGCACGAGGTCCCATTCACTACAGTTGTTACCTGCCTGGCCTCTCCAGGCATTTTTTTCCATAAACTTTGCTCAACTTATCCATATACCAGTAGAACCTCCATAGTTGACCACCTCCCTGCATTGACCATGTCTTTAAGTTGACCTAATTTTCATAGATCTGACATGCACTGTGTGTTCCCAATGGGAGTTCCTTACGTCGATCACCTCTGCATGTTGACCACTTTGTTAAAGCCTCTTGGATGGTCAATGTACAAAAGTTCCACTGTATATGGTTTTGATAACTACCTGGGTGGAAATACTTCTAAATTTCCACTTCTAGTCCATGGCTCTTCCAATTGCTTATCCCTGGATGCTTTGTCCTCAGCTAACTCATTGTTATTTCTTATAAAACAATCCCTCTCCAGTTCTTCAGGTCAGCAACCTGGAAAACAACCTTGACCCTTCTCTTTCTAGAACATCCAATCAATCACTAAGATCTACTAATATTATTTCCTAACATTCAAAAGCTTGTCATAACTCTTCCTCTCTTTTCTTTCTAATACTTCCCTAATTCAGGACTACATTATCTTTTTCTTAAACTACTACAATGACTTCCGAAAATTCTCCTTGCTATCAGTGCATCTCCATCCAGTCCATTCTCCACTTAGCTGCCAAAGCACTATTTTAAAAAATGTAAACTACCTCTACATAATAAAGTCCATATATAAAAAATCTACAGCTGATAATCATACTCAGTAGTGAAAGACTGAAACCTTTTTTCTGCAGATCAGGACTAAGACCAGGATGCCTGATTTTGCTATCTCTGTTTAACATAGTAGTGGAATTCCTTGCCAGAACAATTAGACAAGGAAATGAAATAAAAATCATCCACATTGGAAAGGACAGAGGAAAATTTTATCTGTTATCAGATGATGTCATATCATATGTATTATAGAATATTCTAAAGATATCATAAAAAAACTAATAAAACCCATACACAAAACAAATGAACACAAATCAATTCACAAACATAAGTTGCATTTCTACGTACTTACAGTAACCAATCTGGAAGGAAAATTAATAAAACAGTTTCATTTACACTAACACCAAGAAAGAATAAAATAGAAATAAACTTAACCAAAGAGATAAAATACGTACTGAAAACTATAAAATGTTGCTGAATGGAATTAAAACAAACACAAATCAATGGAAAGACATCCTTTGTTGATGGATGTAAGACTAACTGTCTTAAGATAGTACTACCCAACGCAATTGTAAAAAATGAGGATCACCCACCTAACTCTGTTTGCAAAAGAGAAGGTACAGGCCTCAGTTACGTACAAGGAATTGGCCCCACAGATCCTTCACTAAAGAAATTTCTTGCTGACTTCCCCTTAAGCAAGTCCCGCAAATTATAACTTTGAGTTTGCAGGCTAAGTCTAACTCCTAAATCTAAACTAAAGTCTGTTGTGATTGCACACTAATAATGAATTACAATTTTATCTTCACAGGTGTAGAACAGGAAACAAGACAGGATCAGATATTCTTCCATCTTTGGCCTAATAAACTGCCATTGATTGAGATTTTTGCCTTGGTCATTTATTTTGGTTGACACTATCAATGTAATTCCTAATAAAATTCTAGTGACATTTTTTTTGCAGAAGTTACTTGGCTTTTTTTTCTAAAAATCCATTCTAAAATTTACATATTATCTCAAGGATCCACCTCACCAAAACAATCTTGAAAAAGGACAAAGTTCGAGATTTCAACTTTCTGACTTCAAAACTTGTGGCAAAACGATAATGATTGAAACAGTGAATGAAGAACTACGATAAAGATAAACAAATGAACTGAAACAGAGAGCCCAGAAATGAAACTGCCATACATATGATCAAATTATTTTCAATAAGAATTCCACAACCAGTCAATGAAAGAAAGAACAGACTGTTCAACAAATAGTATAGGAAAAACTGGATATCTGCATGAAGAAAAATGAAGTTGGACCTTTACTCTAGAACATATTTAAAATTAACTCAAAATGGATCAAAGATCTAATTATAAGAGCTTAAAATATAAGACTTTTAGATGAAAACATAGGGGAAAAATTCATGACATTGAATTTGCCAATAATTTTTTTGGATATAACATAACAGTATAGGCAACAACAATAAAAAGATACATTAGACTTCATTAAAATTAAAAACTGTTGTGTGTCACTCGTTGTGTGTCACAGGACACTATGAGTAAAAAAGCAACCCATGGAATAGGAAAAAATACTTGTAAATCATGTATCTTATAAGGGATTTATACCCGTAATATATAGTGAACTAAAAGTCATCAACAATGTTGGAAATCCAATTTAAAAATGGGCAAAGAACTTGACTAGATGTTTTTCTAGAGAATATAATTAAATGATCAATAGGCACATGAAGAGATGCTTCGTATCACTATATTTTAGGAAAAGGAAAATCAAAACCACAATGAAATACCACTTCACATCGATTAGGATGGCTATTATAAGAAATCTACCAACCAGCCTACCAATCAACCAACTAACCAACCAAACAAACAGAAATAAATCAAAGAACCCCAGAAAATGACAAGTTTGGCAAGAGTATGGAGAAAGTTAGGATGCTTGTATGCATCACTGATGGGAAAGTAAAATGAACGGTGCAGCCATTGTGGAAAATGGTGTCGTGATTCTTCAGAAAATTAAACATAGAATCACTATATGATCCAGTAATTTCTGGATATATGCCCAAAAGAATTGAAAGCAGAACTAGAACAGATTTAGTATGCCCATGTTCACAGTAGCATTTTCACGATAACCAAAAAGTGGAAGCAAAGTAAGTACCTACAGAGGGATGAATAGATAGGCAAAATATGGTACAAATGCAATTATGGTATACTTACAAAATGTGGTACACATGTAATTATGGTATACTTACAAAATGCGGTATACGTGCAATTACGGTATACTTACAAAATGTGATATATGTGCAATTACAGTATACTTACAAAATGCGGTATACGTGCGTTATACTTACAAAGTGCAGTACACGTGCAATTGCGGTATACTTACAAAACATGGTATACATGCAATTAGGGTATACTTACAAAATGTGGTACGCATGCAATTATGGTATACTTACAAAATGTGGCATACATGCAATTACGGTATACTTACAAAATGTGGCATACATGCAATTACGGTATACTTACAAAGTGTGGTACTCATGCAATTACGGTATACTTACAAAGTGTGGTATACGTGCAATTATGGTATACTTACAAAGTGTGGTATATATGCAATTAGGGTATACTTACAAAACATGGTATACATGCAATTAGGGTATATTTACAAAATGTGGTACACATGCAATTACGGTATACTTACAAAATGTGGTAGACATACAATTACAGTATACTTACAAAACATGGTATACATGCAATTACGGTATACTTACTAAGTGTGGTAGACATACAATTACAGTATACTTACAAAACATGGTATACATGCAATTACGGTATACTTACAAAGTGTGGTATACATGCAATTACCATATACTTACAAAACATGGTACACATGCAATTAAAGTATACTTACAAAATATGGTGTATAGTACATACAATGGAAAGCAATGCTGACATGTGGTTACAGCATGGATGTATCTTGAGGACATTATGCGAAGTGAAATAAGGCTGTCACAAAAGGAGAAATACTATACAATTCCACTTATATGAGGTACTTAGAGTAGTCAGATTCATGGAGATGAACAAAAGTAGAGTGGTGGCTCCTAGGGGCTGGGGGAGGGGAGGTGGGGAATTAGTGTTTAATGGGTATGAGTTTTAGTTAAAGAGAAAGTTCTGGAGATGGTGGTGGTGATGGTTGCCCAATAATGTGAATAAACTTAGTGCTGCTGAACAGTACACTTAAAAATAGTTAAAATGGTAAAATGTTGTGATATATATTTTACCACATAAAAAATGTAAATCCGGAATGACACACTTCTGCTTCAAACCTCTAATGTTGTCCCATCGCCTTTGGAGGCAAACGTCACCTCTTTGTTTCACAAACGAGGACTTCCTTCATCTGACCGCATGTAGGTCCCTGTCTCCTGACTCTCTCCATTTTATCTTTCTTTTTCCAGCAACTAGTAAGGTCTGGTGGTTTCTCCAAACGGAAGGTGATTGAGCCACCCTGAACGCACTCAAGCAGTTTCTTCTGCCTACCTTGGTACGTCTCACCCTGACTACACATTACAATCAATTGAGGATCAAAATAAAAACCAATGCCTGGGTACCCTCAAAACCCACTAAGTTAGAAACGCCTCTGGACCCAGTCGTCTATATATATTTTCAGCTCCCCAGATGATTTGAATGGGCAGCCACTACTCTAAAATACAATTTCCAAGAGCCTGGTTAGTTAACTCACTTTTCAAAGTTCAGCGTAGGCTTCCCCTCCTCTAAGAAGTCTTCTCGGAGGCCACCTGTTAAGGCCGGGCTGGGCGCCATGCTCTGGGCTTCCTCAGGCCCTGGTGGCAGTTCCCAGACTATATTGCAATATAGTGACTTCCCTGTCTCTCTCACCAGGCCTCGCCCCTTGAAAGCAGGGATGAAGTCTCACTCATCCTGGTTGTCATCGCAGCAGAACAAGCTCACGGCCACCACACGCAAGCTGCCTGTCCTTCCCTCACACTCGTCCCCTTGTTAGAGGTCTTTGTAAACATTTTCTCCATTCAACAAAGGCGCCCCAAAGTGAGGACATCTGCCCAGTGACTCAGCAGGGTGGCAAGGGCAGAATTAGAATGAGTTTCTTCAGGGTCCCAGTCTAGGGCTCTTCTCAATGAACAGTCTAATGACAGCCGTGAAAAGCAAGCAAAGGCTCCCCGCTCCCAATGGTTTCCCCAGACTCTCCCTGAAGCCACAGCTGGAGGGTGACTCACCGCCAGGCGGACTCAGGTGGCTCCTGTGGGGGCGTGGAGGGAGGGTCTGCATTCCTGGTGGAAATGCATGGTTAAACGCAGGTGATTTGAGAATCGGGATTTAGAAATCAGCAGGGGCCGGCCCTGGGGCTATTTGCTTGAACTTTCACAAATGAAATCGTCTCTCTGAATGTTAGTTTCCTCATCTATTGAGTGAGGATAGCAATGCTTTGCTTTCTAGCTCACGGGGAGTTTTGAAAGTCTGATTAGCCCATGAAGAGCGGGGTGGTTACCCAGAGGTCTATTCACACAGTGGCTGCTATGGAAACGTGTGAATGAACAGGCTACAGTCAGGTGCAAAGCTGTGGATCAGTCTCACAAACATATCATTGATGAAAGAAGGCAGACATTAAAAAGTATAATAATTCTACCTATATAAAGTACAAAAGCGGACAGAATTGGTCTATGCTGCCAGAGGTCAGGAGCAGTGGGAGTCCCTGGAAGGAGGCACAGGGGGCCTTGGGGGCTGGTAATGTTCTGCTTCTTCATCTGAGTGTTCCTTACTGGGATCTGTTCACTTTCTGAAAATTCATCAAGCCATAACTTTGTGACATGTTTGCTTTTCTGTAGGTATATTATATTTCTTTTCCTTTTTTTTTTTTGCAGTTTTTTGCAGTTTTTTGCCAGGGCTGGGTTTGAACCCGCCACCTCTGGCATATGGGGCTGGCGCCTTACTCCTTTGAGCCACAGGCGCCACCCTGTAGGTATATTATATTTCAATTAGAAGTTTTAAAAAACCTAGAGTGAGGGTTTTAAAACATAAAGCACTATGTAATGATAACACATAATGACAATGATTACGGACACATATATAATATGTGTGCATGCAAGTGTGTGCACACACACTCATACAAACAGAGGCATCATCTACTTTTTGGATATTGTCTACGAAAGCAGCGATTTCCACTGGTGTGCCGTGAACATTTTTAAAGCTCATTAATTAAATTATTTTTGAAAGAAGTTCAAAGCACATAGTATATTCTCTTTTTTTTACTCTTTCTGATCAACATAATTTAAGCGTGCCACGGAAGTTCAACTACAGGTTCAAGTATGTCCTGAGATTTAAAAAAAGGTTGAAAACACTGTACTAAGGGCGTGGCGGTGGGTGCATTACATGTGTTATCTCATTTAATCGTTACAGGCATTCCATTTTACAGAAGAGGAAACTGAGAACAGAGAAGATCAGCAATTTGCTTAGGATGATTCTAAGGTTGGGCAGAACCTGACTGTTTCCAATTCAGACTTCTGACCAACTCAAGGTAAGTAATTAAAAAAAGGACAGACCTTAAGTTTGGGAAGAATACTGACTAAGCCTGTGGACTTAGACAAGTATCTTCGCTTTTCTATTGAATCCATTTCCTCATCTATAATGTGGTGGTAATAACACCTGACCTTTTGCAAGTCACACAGGTGGTAAGGACTAATTAAAAAGAAATGGGGAGGAGAAAGAAGAAAGGTCTGTGACTCAGTCATTCGGGCTCTCTGGGACTGCATTAAACACACAGCACAGTCAGAAAAGGGCTGACTGGAGAGGAGAAAGCTAGTCTGGGAATGGAAGGGAATAGAAACCAAAACAGAGCAGGAAGATCAGAATGGAGGTGAACTAGGTTAGGAGAAACCGCTGCACGGGGGAAGACTTTGGAAACCCTTTTGCCTCCTTCCTTGATGGGAAAGGCATCTCAAATATGCATATCATGCAAATTACCTTTAAAAAACAATGTTGTTAAACGATTTCCAAAGTCATTATGCCAGATCCTAATTCTGATTTCACAACTTCGTATCCATGGTTACATTTGGACACATTATACAAACGCTCTGAATTTCTTGCTCTCCGTTTGTGAAACAGGAATATGAACACGTACCTGAGTTCCTGGGGAGAATAAAAGGAGAACGCAGAGATGCACATGGCATGAAAAGTTAAAATACTTGGGGCATTTAGCGTCAGGTTGAAGTTACTTCCACGGTCCGTTCCACGAACCCAGTTCACTTTCCTGAAAGTGTTTACTCATCTGTGAAAGGTGTAAGATGAGAATCTCCATCACAGAATTGTTAAAGGGATTAAATGAAATAGTGCAGGCAAAGGTCTACTGTCTGACACGGATTAAGGACTCTGTAAGAGGCCAAGTTTATGAGAGATGGCAATGACAGTGGCGAGGGCACCGTTTCTGTACCGCTGGGAAGGAAGGAAATGTGGGATACATTGGGAATTTTAGAGAAAGATGAATTCATGGGAAATTTTAAAAGTACACATCCCTCAGCCTTTTAAATTTGTCCTTACTCTGAGAAATACAACAGAACGGCAGGCTCCAGGTACTGGGCTTCTCTGTGAATTTTTTTTTTTTTTTTTGACTCTACAAGGTTAGAAGACTCCCATCTCCTGTGATTGAACACTCCCAAGGCATTGGATCATTTCCTGAACTTCATTTATTTAATAACTAATCTTTTATTGCCTTCCTTCGCTTAAAGCCAGCCAGTCTTGTTCCCACCCCCAGCCCTTTCAAGGTCTCACGTCTTTAATCATGTGGATGAGGCTGAGACACACCACAAACCATTTTAATGGAAGGCTGATAAGTGAAGGCCATTTTTCCTCCCGTCTGCTTCTAAACCTCACCGAACAGTATTTCAGATGATTTTCAATAATCCCAGCAAATCACTCATGTCATTCTCCCACTAGTCACCTAGTTAATAATCCCAGTCAGGAGGTTTCTTCTGGCTCTTTTGTCTGGGAAAGGCTGTTGCACAAGACCCTAGAATGCCAGAAAAATGAGTCTCTACCTGGAATTGCACAAACCCAGCCCTCGACTGCAAGATGAACAAGTTAATAATAATAGCTACCATCTCAGAGCCATGATTCTGTGCCAGGCACTGGGCCAAGCACTACACCTGCATGACCAAGTCTCAGTCTCCCAAAACCCGCCAGGGAACATTCTCATGTCCATTCTCTGGGTGCAGAAACTTAAGTGTAGGACACTGTTACTCAAAGTGTGGTCCCCTGTGCAACAGCATTATTTGGGAATTTGTTAGAAATGCACATTCTCGGGCTTCACCACAAACCTACAGAATAAGACTCTCTGGGAGTGGTGTTCAGGAATCAGTGTTTTAAGAAGCCCCAGATGGTTCTAACTTTGCAGGCCAAAGTTTGAAAAGCCCTGCACTAGAAAGGGTGAGTGATTTGCTAAGTCCATGGAACTAATAAGGGTCAGACTGAGGCTTAGACATCAGAGTTTGGCTGAGATGGTTCACAGAAGTGTTAGGATTTGCAGTAGAAGTGTCTTGTACTATAAAGACATTCATTATTTTGTATTGTAAGATGTGCAGAGGTAGCTCAGCAGTTCCATGGGTTTGTGACTCTGGCTCCACGGCCTCTCTCTCATTCCCTTAGCTTTCTCCCCATGGTCACAAGAGGGCTGCAGTAATTCCAGGCATTACATTTTGCCCCTAGATGCCCAGAGTTCTAAAGATGGGGGCAAAAAGGCTCTGCCTCCTCTTCCATGTCCTTTTTTTTTTTTTTTTAAGAGACAGAGTCTCACTTTATCACCCTCAGTAGAGTGCTGTGGAGTCATAGCTCACAGCAACCTCCAAGTCCTGGGCTTAGGCAATTCTCTTGCCTCAGCCTCCTGAGTAGCTGGGACTACAGGTGCTCACCACAACGCCCAGCTATTTTTTTGTTGTTGTTGTTGCTGTTTGGCCAGGGCTGGATTTGAACCTGCCACCCTCGGTATATGGGGCTAGCGCCCTACTCACTGGGCCACAGGCTCAGTGTCTTTTTATGAGCAATAATTTTTTTTCTTCCATGTCTTTTTATGAGCAATAATTTTTTTTTTCTAAGAAGTAGTTCCCCCCAACAGACCCTCTCTCATATGTTACTGCCCAGAATTTCATCGAATACTTATTCCCAAACCAATCGCTGGAAAGAAAAGGGATCAATCACAACTTGAATTTTATCTTAGAAGTGAAAACAAGGTAACCTAAAAATTTGTGCCCTCCTATTAATTTGAAATAAGAAAAGAAATCTGAAAAAAATATAAGAAAGAAATGCAAAGGTAAAAAACTGGAATAACATGGTTCGATAAGACTAGACAAGATTCACCTTACCTGGAGCGCACGGGCACCTGCATGGGCACCTGCATGGACACAGCTGGTGAAAGTGCCAGTTCAGGCGGCAGGTACAAATTGTGATATGGTAAAAGATGTTTGGATACATAGGATGACCTCTGATGATGGAAATCCTGATAGAAAAGTTACGTTTATGCCACAGGAATTATAGACCCTGTAAATTGTTGAGTAGGGGACAGGAACTCACACAGGTGCCTGTGGGCCGCGCCTCTGATGGGCAGCGAGACAGAATGTGGGACAGGGGAATGGTGGAGGGCAGTGGGAGCAGCCCAGCTCCTCGGTAACCTCGGCAGACTTCACTTGGGTTAAGTAAGTGGCAGTGGGTTTGAAGGACAGGTAAAGATCAAAGTCTTTTGGAAAGGAAAATTGGACTGATTGGCCACACAGAGATCATGTTTCAGGGGTTATGAACCATCTTCATGTCTATAATCAGTTGTTCTCCTGACCCTCTGGAGCCAGGACGGAGACGAAAGTACCAACTCCCACAAGATGACTTTAGGTAAGTTAAAGGACCTATCAGGTGGACCTCGTTGTTCAGGGGTGTTTGTTTAAGTTCTTAGCTTTGGTGCTGGCCTCGGGGGCAGAACGACGACAATAGTGCCTTTTGCTGCCGGTCTGCTATGTCTTGCTGTTTTACTTATTTACTTAAATTTGTTTTTATTATGGAAAATCTCAAACATACATGAAAGTGGAGAGAATGGTGTGATGAACCCACACTCTCCAGCGGCAGCGTGATCCTCGGCCCACCTGCTTCTTCCTCGCCTCACCCTGGTGTAGGTTAATTCATCTGAAGAACAGCTTTGCTGAGACATAATTCACACACCATACAATTCAACTCCTTAAAGTGTACAATTCAATGCCTTTTTGTAGACTCAGAGTGGTGCAACCGTCACCATGATTTTAGAACATTTATTCACCCCTGAAAGAAACCTGGTATCTTCTATCACCCCTGTGACAGCTGCCTACCCTCCCTCCCTACCTAACCAAGCAGTAACCTACTCTCTGTTTCTATAGATTTCCCTATCGTGGACTTTTCACAGAAATAAAATCGTTCAACACGTAGTCTTCTGTGACTGGCTTCTTTCAGTTAGCAGTCAGTGTGGTATTTAGAGGTTCCACGTATCTGTTCTTCATTTCTTCGTGTTGCCAAATAATGATCCTCGGTGTGGATAAACCACATTTTATCTGTCCACTTACCAGTTGATGTACACGTGAGTCTTCTCTCCTTTTTGGCTTGTATGGATAAAGCTGTTTACAAGAACATCCGTGTAAAAGTGGGCATATTTTTTTCATTTCTCTTGAGCATGTGTCCAGGGAGAGAATTTTCTGGGTCCTATGTCAACTCTATGGTTAACATTTTGAAGAACTACCAAAGTGCTTTTCGTAATGGTGGCGCCATTTCATGTCTCCACCAGCAGTGCATAAGGGATCCAATTTCTCTACATTATCCCCGACACTTGTTTTTATCTGTCTTTTCAATTACAGCTGTCTCAGTGGCTGTGAGGGAAAGCTTGTGATTTTTATTTGGATTTCCCTGATGGCTACAGATGTTGAGTATTGTTTAATTGCTTTTCGGCCACGTGTGAGTATTTGGAGAGAAATATCTATTCAGATCGTTTGCTCATTTTATTATTTGGGTCACTTGCTTTCTTATTATTGAGAAGAAAAATTTCTTCATATATTCCAGATACAAGTCCGTATAAGATATATCACCTATAAATGCTTTCCTCCATTCTGTGGGTCGTCTTTTTTCTGGTGTCCTTCACAGGACCAAAGTTTTTAATTTTGATGAAGTCCAAGTTATCTGTTTCCTTTTGCGCTTTTCCTTGTGGTGTCACATTCTGAGAAACAGTTGGCTAATTCGAGGTTACAAAGATTTATGCCTATGCATTCTTTTAAATGTTTCACAGCTTTAGCTCTTGTGTTTAGGCACTGACCCACTCTGAATTGTTTGTGTATGGTGTGATGTATTTGTGTATGGGGGTGGTCCTGCCTCATCATTTTGAATGTGAATATCCGGTTGTCCAGCACCATTTGTTGAAAAGAACATTCAGAAAATGATTGAAGCGTCTTGACTCACTTATTGAGAATCAACTGGCCATCATCGGTTATTCTGAAGCAAATCCCAAGAATCGTGTCGATTCACCTGTAAATATATTTTATGCCCTGGCGTTACATCTATCTAAACCTTGATCCTCAGAACTCACATTTCACAGGAAAGATACAGGCATGGAGGGGTTAGGTGACTGGTCCAAGATGATGCAGCTACCGAAATAACAGAGCCAGATCCACAGGCCGTATCCTTCGGGCCACACTGTCTTCTGCCGGGGCCAAAGCACAGTGAAATATAGTAATAGTGAGAGCAGCATGACTCAGGGCGACCTCGCCTCCGTATCATTTACTTGTTTACTTACTTCCCTGGCATCATCAGCATCTTTCTTTGCCCTTCATCCAGTATTCTGCTCACCAGGAGATAGAAAAACAGCTCTCTAAAAACTCAGAACTTATCGCTTCAGAATGCAGAGGAAATGTGAGGTGGATGTGTGTTGGTCTGACAGGTGACCCTGTCCATCCTGAAGTGAGGACTGTGTTGGGCAATCTTAACTATCAAATAAAATCTGAAACTTTGCTTCCTCGGAGAAAGACTTGAATGATCAAATTTTTGAATGGAAAATTTTGAATAGTACTTTGACAGACCTCTTATTTCACACATGCAAAAATGCCCAGTGGCTTTCCAAAGGTCACCGGTCCAGAGGTAGGTCCTCTGGTTCCTATATTACGGAATATCAGAATTTTTGATTCCTAGAAAAGATACCCTGTCCTCAACCAAATGAAGAGTAATCTTATGAGACTCTAAATAAATTGCAGGAACGCAGAAAAGGAGAAAAAAATCACCGATGAGATTTTTCTGAATCTGCATAAGGGGCCCAGAAATTTTTCAAAGTCTACAAGATAATAACCAGCTAATCTTCTGAGTCTGATGTAAGATATATAATGCAGGAATTGGAGGGCCTCACGCAGATTCTGTCATCTCGTCAATAAGGCGACTCACTGCCTGTGACACATCAGAAATATTGCAGAGAGAATGTGGGTTTAGAATAACTGGCGTGAGGGAGAGGTGTGTAGCTTATGCTAGAATGACTTAGGTCCTTGGCCAGAAGGCAGCTCCCACCAAGGTGGGCAGGCAACGTAGGGGAAGGAACGTCTGTCAATGATATCACCTTTAGGACCAGTGCCTTTGGCAGTGTAGGACAGGTGGTACGGCAAAGAGTCAGGGTCAGCTAGATCAAAGTTCAAATTCGAATTGCTTTACTCTCTAGCAATGTGATTGCGGGCAAGTCATGCCACCTCTCAAGCCTCAGATTCTTCCTCTGTCCGGTGGAGGATGTTGTGAGCATTAACCTTGACAATGGCACAAAGCACACAGCTGGTGTTTCACTTGAGAGTTTTTGCCCCACCTTCAGTCCTTCTCAGCTTTGTGTGAGTTTTGGTCTCCCCACCACCTCTCCAGGTGCTGTTTGGATCTCAGGACCTGTATCTTCCAGTGTGGAATTAAAATTTTCATTCTTCTGTTGAGGAGCCTGGGGCCAGAGTCTCCATGGTGGAGCGAATGTCTGGGCCCTCCACTCAGTGCCTCCTCCTCAGCATCACTTGTGCCAGGATGCTGGTTGCCATGACTACCTAATAATTTCCTCAGGATCTGACCACCATGGAAAATTGAAACACTTGCCAAACTCGCAGCCAAACAAGCAGCAGATGTCCAATTAAAAAAATATATCGTTCCTGAACAATAATGTTTGGTTTCCATCAATCACATGGACCATCTACAGACATAGAGCCAAGGAGAGGCAGCTGCAGGGAAGCCAAGACTCAGAGGTGGGGAACAGGAGGCTGTGTCTGTGTCTTCCCCCAGATAAGCCACACGGAGGGTGCTCCTTATAGATGTACAGATTAACTCATATGCTCACTAAATAGGTGCAACTGGTCTCAGGATGAGCTCTGCACAGCTGCCCAGCCTCAGTGGGGAGCAGAGGGAATGGCCTTTAGCACCAGATACGGGCGTCAGCTCCACTTTGCCTCCGACTAGGGAAGCGACTTTGGACAAATTCACTTCTCCGAGGTCTGGTTTTCTCTTATAAAATGAAGGTAACAATACCCGCCTCATAGAGTCATTGTGGGATTAAAGTAAAATGCACAAGGACTTAGCATACCGCTTAAGGCACCTGAAGTCCTTAATGAGTGTAACTACAAATTTGTTTTTAAATCCTAACACAGTGGAATATACCCACTCTTCTGCGATGAGTCAAGATTAATGACTGATTTTGATAAGTACTGAATCCCATCCAACCAAAAGTAACTTATGAATTATTCAGGACAGCATTACAAAGGGAGAAACTGATTTCTAGAGTGGTGAAGACATTTGCCTGTGATCCCACAGCTAGTCAACAGCAAGACTAGAACTAGAATGACAGTTTCCAACATCCAACCCAGTGCTCTTTCCATCATACTATAATGCCTAAGAAAGAGGAGGAGGGAGAGAGTCAGCATTTATTGAGCATTTAGTATTCATAGATAGTCTTCATAGATTGTTTTCTTTAGCCATTATAGCAACAATAAAATGAAGGTTTTATTACCCTTACTTAACAAATGAACAGAGAGGGATACATGCTCTAAAGTGCAAGAACTGTGATTTTCTTGTTCATCTTTTTGCCTTGGCAGGCAGAATGGCAGCTGGCACATAGTAGGCGCCCACTAAAATTTGGGAATGAGTCTGATAGCTCATAAATGTGAGCTCATAGCTCATAAATAAATGGAAGAGCCAGGACTTGAAATACAATCTGCCTCCAAAGCCCGTGCTCTTTCGAACTGTCTCTTGTGCGTCCTCCCATATGAGAAATAGGACGTGGAAAGGAAGAAAAGGCCCAAACATCTTTGAGAAACCTTTCAGATACTAAACTAGGTAAATTTTTTATGTTATCTCATTTACTTTCACAACCACCAGGAAGAACGGCTTTCTTTTGGGAGCATACGAGGCAGCCGAGATGCAGAAAGATTCAGTGATTTTTCCAAGTTAAAACAGTGAGTCAGAAAAACAAGGGCTCGGATTCCAGCCCCAGACGTTCACTCCATCCTGGGCTGTTCTCATCTTGTCACAGCTGCTTACAAACTGCATCCAGAAGGACGCAGGGGGGTGAGCCAGGAATGTACCAGGCCTGTCATACAAGGGGGGCAAGGATAGCCCCCCAGGCTCGCCACTGAACGTCGGTCAGGATGCCCAGAGCTGTGGTGGCTGTGTAGCACCCCAGGTGCAAAGACGGAAAACCGATAAGTAGGATGGCTGGGTACTTGGTGATCTTGTTGGGGCTTAGGTGGAACCTGGGAGCTGCCTGCTCCCCCACTCCTTTGATAACTAAAGTTCTCTGTTTCTTAAGCTTTTATTAGTTGGCATTCTGTTATCTAGATCCAAAATCAGTTCTATTTAATATGCTGAACTTCTCAGGAGTGAGGGGGCTATAAAGAGCATGGCACCCTTCGTCTACTTTCTGATGGACAAATTCTATGGTCTGAAAGTTCATGTCCCCATCAAATTCATTATGTTGAAACCTAACCACTATGGTGATGGTGTTAAGAGGTGGGGCCTTTGGAGTTCATTAGGTCTCAAGGGCTCTGCCCTCATGCGGGGGATTAACGCCTGCATAAAAGAGACCTAAGGGGGCTCTCTCACCCCTTCCACCCTGTGAGGACACATGGAAGGTTCAATCTGTGAAAAGGGAGGTGAGCCCTCACCAGACACCAAACTGGCTGGTGCCTTGATCTTGGATCTCCCAACCCCCAGAACTGAGAGGGATAAGTTTCTATTGTTTATAAATTATCCAGCTTAACGTATTTTGTTATAGTAGGTCCTATGGACTCAGGCAACAGGCAAATTTGTTCATTTCTAGAATTCTCAGTGTTCATTTTTTTTTTTTTTTTGAGATAGAGTCTTATTCTGTTGCCCCACCCTAGAGGGCCATGGCATCAGCCCAGCTCACATCAACCTCAAACTCCTAGGCTCCAGAGATCTTCCTGCCTCAGCCTCCTGAGTAGCTGGGATTATAGCATGTGCCAGAATATCAGGCTAATTTTTCTATTTTTAGTAGAGATCAGGTCTCAATCCTGTCCAGGCTGATATCAAACTCCTGAGCTCAAGGGATCCACCCATCTTGGGTGTCCCAGAATGGTAGGATTACAGGTGTGAGCCACCAAGCCTGGCCCAGTGTTTATGTTTTATATTAGTGGGAGGTATTTCTTGAAAGTATTAGTAAAGAACTAAAGGTAGCTTATAATAATGAGTGGGAATTGTTATAGAAATAAGGGAATCCATCTCAGGGTATCCAAATATAGCTGTCTCCCAAGCCCTCGGCCACAGACCAGTACCGGTATGGGTCTGTTAGGATCCAGGTCACACAGCATCACCACCTGAGCTCTGCCTACTGTCCCATCCATCACACCTATTGGTGAAAAAAATCGTCTTCCAAGAAACTTATCCTTGGTGCCAAAAGTTCTGGTCTGTGGCCAGTTAGGAACCAGGCCACACAGCAGGAGGTGAGTGGTGGGTGAGTAAGAGAAGCTTCAACTGTCTTTACAGCCACTCCCCATTGTCAGGGCCCAGGACTGGCCAGGGCTCAGGCCGGCTTAACTAGGTTCCAGACACAGACCGCTAAGCTATTATCTCTCTCATGAACAAGTTCTCTTAGGTGCCTGAGGGCTATCTACTTTAGGAGGAGAGAGAGTGTGTCTTAGAGAGAGTAAAGCAGTCTTCTTAGAAAGATAGAGCTTAGTCTTTAGCAGAGCTTAGTGATCTTCAGCAGAGAGACGCCGTGCTGGTGTTCTGCAGGCGGGAGAGGAGACAGCGAGTTCGTGATAGAATGCGTATGCTTCCAACTATCTTCTCCTCCAGCCTAATAGAAGGCTGAGCTTGTGCCTCTCAACACCACAGGTGTAGAGACTGCCAATTCACCAACACTCTCATCTCGTGAGCTCTTGTGCTTGTTAGGAGAGCTAAATCCCTCTCCATGCCCTTTTCACCAACGTGTTCCTTTATTGAGCTATACAGGTATTTCTTATAACTCTCACTCCTCCTAGCCATAGGCTATACGGGCTGCTACACCCCATAACTTGCTTTACTGCCCGAGCTCCACCTTCTGTCCCAGCACCACTTCCCACCCTGGTCTATGGAAAATTTGTCTTCCGTGAAACTAGTCCCTAGTGCCAAAGAGGTTGGGGACCACTGAAATACACGGAATTAGCTGAGCCTGGCAGTGGCCTGAAAGCAAGACCTCAAATGCATGTGGCAATCTGTGTCTTGCTAATGTCTGCTCTTCTGTGTGTCTCAGGCCTCTCTCTCTCTTTTTGAAAAATAGCCTCTGTCAGCATGCACATTTACACATAACAAAGTCAACCACCAGGAAGACACTGAATCTTAAGTACAATTACGATTTCTGGAAGAGCAGTCATGATTGCCATGCTGAGATCTGTGTCCAGTGGTGAAACGGTCCTCTCTGACCAGGAGGAAGGACCACAGCACATGAGTGTGCCCTCCTGGGGCTGACCACCCCACCCCCAGGCACTATGTAGATGATGGAGCAGTGGCTCCTAAAATAGAGGGGGTGAGCAGATAACCCCAAAGGCACCTCCTCTCCCTTCCTGAGGCAGTCAGGAAGCTGTTATCAAGGGCAAGCTCATTCCTGTCTTTACTGCAATTTGGTCTTTTGTTCATTTAACTCTGAACAGGCTGGATTCCAGGAATGGGGTGTGGAGTGGTAAACGAAGCTGGCTAAGTCACTGCCCTCAGTGGTCCTATGTACCCCCCTTTAGTTCTATGGGACCTCCCAGATCTTTTGGCCGTCCCTTTGCCAGAGCTTATTTGAGATGGGTATTTGTCACTTCCAATCAAAAGAGCTCTGACTCACACAGAAACGGGGACTGGCAGTGGACCGTTCCACCTGTTATAACTGGCTGAGTCAGGGTGGAGTAGGGAGTTGGGAGGACTCTGCCATGTGGGCTGCAATAGTAGTGACCTGCATTATGTGGTAGGAAATCAGCTTGTTAAAGAATTACCAGTTGTTTGTTAGAACTCGGAGAATTGTCCACACAATGGGAACTCTAGGTGACCTGGTAGAAAAATGTCAAAGCTCTGTCTACTTTTAGTAAGTTACTGAACTTGATCCATCAAATAGCAGATTGATAATAGCTGGGAGGGTTTATAGCTCTGTTAAAAGAATTAATTTCTTTCTATCTATAGTTAGCTTTTTGAACCTGTTGAATTAGATAAGCAAGTGTCTTGAGGATACAACCTTAAAGTTAGCGCCCCGATGGCACACTGGGTATCTGGCAGGATTCAGAAGAATCAGGGAAACTTGATGCTCTCAAATTGATTGTAAGCAACTCTGCTGTTGTGTCTCTGGGACACTCGTAAATGCCCACGTGGATGAGTGGTGAAGCCGAGACAGCAGTCACATGGCAGAGAAGACGAGCATCACCTCTCTACTCCAGCCTGTTGTTCTTTAAACGCCAGGACTGGAACCAGTAAGCTACAATTTAGGGAGATAAACAGACCCCCCAACTTTAGTATCAAGAAACAGATACTACAAAAGTAAGGTCTAAATTCAAAAATGAAATTTGGACAAGATTCCTGGTGTTGACTACCAGCAAATAGTGTCCCCCAGATGTCCTCCCTGCCCTTCCCAGGCAATCAAGAGGCCCAGCGAACAAGGGACTTAAAGGAGTTGCACTGCAGGAAGTGACCAGGCCTGGAGGACAGAGACCTGTGATGCTCAATCCTTAAAGCAGCCCTTAGTCCACAGTCCCAACAGAAACAAACAGCCCTGTGGTATCGTTTGCAGTGGAAGCCTCCCCCATTCTCCTCTCCACTTTGGCACTGAATAGCCCTGGGAAGAGGACGTCCTCCTGGGGTAGAACCTGGGGCAGCAACAGGTATCTGTACAAGTGAGTGGCCCAGCAGGTGATCCTCTCCTGGGCGACTCAGGACCATGTTGCTTTCCCTCAGCTGCACCGTGGGAACCCTGTTCTCTTCTACTTCCACGACCCTTGGATAATGAGAACAGGCAGGTGCGTTACTAGTCACTGAGGCTGCAAAGTCTCCAGGAGCCACAGTCAGCCACGTTCAAGGGGAGGAATCCGTGTTCACCAGAAAACCTCGCTTGGAAATCACTGGCCTCTGGATGTGGCAACTGGATGGACCTTTACGTTTTCTCCTATTGGGAAAGGATTAACTTTGGAGGAAATGAGAAGCCGTGTGCAAAGATAATAATACCTAATGCTTATTGGATTGTTATTGTGCGCCAGGAGCCGGTCTAAGGCTTTATGTTTATGACTCATTTAATTTTTCCAGCTGTCCTGGGAGGTATTATAATTTTTTTTTTATTTTACAAGGGCAATTAATTATCTTGCCTAAAGCTGAGCTGGGATTTGAATCTGTGGTGGAGGTTCTTACCCCTCTACTGCGTGTCTTGTTTCGACAACTTGACTTTGCTGGTTTTGGCTTTTTCTTGTTCCCTCCTCCGACTGCTGCACCTTCTTCTCAGCCTCCCCCTACTGACTGGTAACGGCCACACAACAACCAGTAAAAATTAAAGAGCTCTGACATGTGTCTACCCACTATGAAAATATCACTGCAGCTCAGCTAGGGACCATATCACCCTCTGCCCAAATGTTCCTCCTACCTCTTTATAACCCACCCATTTTCCCTTTCCGCCCCAATCCCCAGATGACCACTGATCTCGTTTCTGTCACTATACATCGGTTTGCACTTTTGAGAATTTTGTGTGACTGGAATCACATAGTAGGTATTCTTTTATCGTCTGCCTTTTTTTACTCAGCACAATTATTCTGAGATACACCCAGGACGCTGGGAGTGCACCATAATTTGTTCCTTTTTATTTCTAACTATATTTCATTGCAGGGATGCTCCTGTGTGTAGGGGTACGTGGCAGCACGGACATAGTTCCAGTGTGGGGCTGTAGTTTTCATAGGGACACTTACTTTAAATCTATATCTAGGAGTATAATGGCTGGGTTGTCCGGGAGGGGAAGGCTTAACTAAAAAAACACAAAGAACTTCTTCACAGGTTTCCTAGGCAGTTGTTCTATTTTACAGGTTCGCTAACAGTGTCTGAGAGTTCTGATTGTTCCACATCCTCACCCTCCCTCGATAGGACCAGTCTTTTTAACGTTAGCCATTCTCATGAGCATGCAGAGACATTTCATTGTGCTTGTAAGGGGGGCTTTCCTACTGAATAATGAATAGTGGTGAACATCTTTGTATGGATTTATTTTCTATATAAACGTATATGGGTTTGCTTGGAGAAATTTTGTCCCTTCTATTTATATTAAATCATTTTATTTTGTTAGTCCTAGTGCTTTTCTAGAGTTGGCTTCATTTTCTCCAAAAGGTTATTTCACAATTTAGAACACAAATCAAGGAGATGCAGATGATTTAGTAGACATGGCACAAGTTTATAAATAATCAGCTATAGCTGGACTTAGGTTCTGGCTCTGCAATGGATCTAGTGAACCTCTCTTCTCTGAGTATTTCCATGAAGAATAAGTGAAACATTTTTTTTTTTTTTTTTTTTTTGCAGTTTTTGGCCGAGACCCGGTTTGAACCTGCCACCTCCAGTAAGGTGCCCTACTCCTTTGAGCCACAGGTGCTGCCTAGTGAAACATTCTTTTTAAGTAAGTGGCATCACAAGGGTACATGTGAAATTTACTAAATGTAGAATATAAATGTCTTAACACAGTAACTAAGAAAACGCTGTGAAGGCTATGTTGACCAGTTTGATGAAAATATTTTAAATTATATATAAAACCAGCACATTGTACCCCATGATTACATTAATGTACATAGCTATGATTTAATAAAACAAAATAAAAATAAATAAATAAGTGGCATCAGACAATGAGAATAACCCTTACTAAGATTATGTTCTAGGGTGGTGCCTATGGCTCAAAGGAGTAAGGTGCCAGCCCCGTATACCAGTGGTCAGTGGTGGCAGGTTCAAACTCAGCCCCAGCCAAAAAAAAAAAAAAAATAACTGCAAGATTATGTTCTAAAAAAAAGAGGCTACTTATAAGACTTTTGATTGTAAGAATTATTAGAATCCCTCCATGCCAGGTACTCATGTGAAATAGTACCTGGGGTGGCATCTTAGCATTTCCTCTGTTGTCTCCTCTTCCCTTCTGTACATATAATAGTCACACTCTGCAAAGGGATTTGTCATACAGAAAACACACCGGCGTCCTTCACGAATACCACACCTGATACCACCTGCGGTGGTCCTCCTCTCTCACTGGGGCTCCGGAGCCCTCTGATCTGGATGTGCTTATTCTTTGGGCATCCTGTTTTTGTACCGCCTTCATCCCTTTCTGAGTTTCTCCTTGTTTAGATCTTAAGTAGTAAAAACAATGGTCATTTCAAGGTACATTATTTTGTAAAGTAATGGTTGAGAATTCCCAGTCTCTCTATGTGCAGGGGCTTAAAGATGCCGATGGTCACAACAGTTAACTGGAGGCTTATTTTCCTCCCGTGGGCAAAGTGTGGCAGCAGCTCTCGGTTCACTGCTGTGGAGCTGAGAGTCTTCATGGGGGCTGAGCTGCCATTGCTGTGTGCTTGGTGGAGGAAGGGCAGAGGTGGGAGAGTAGGACCATAGCACTGCCCGGCTCTCTGACAAAGCAGCTTCCAGACAGGGTTCAACCTGAAGAAAGACTCCCCTGTTGTGCAGGAATTATTCACTCTAGGACGTGCTTTCTGTGCAGTCACATCAGATATTCCCGCTGGCTGCAGAGCTCAGGATTTGACGGCTTAACTGCTTCATGTCCAGTCCGTGGGAGCCACAGAAGCCCTGTGTTGGCACGTAGCAACGCCCAGTCGCAGCAGTTGGGAGTTTTCTTCCCAGTTTTGTTTTCTGCACTCAAACAGGTATTGGGGCCACCTGTCCAAGTTCCTCTGTGGTGGGCGCCACCGTTGGTTCTACCTTCCTTCTCTACCCTCCTCCCAGTGCTGACCCTTCCTGCCTCCAGCTCCTGGGAGGCTCTTTCCCTCATCCTCCTCATCCTGGAAGAACCCGACGGTGGCTTTGGAGCAGATGCCAGAGGGCCCGTGGAATATCACAACCTTACGAAAAGGAGGCATTGTCCTCCCAGTGTTTCAGCGTTTGGGCCTTTTGTGTAGAGGTACTCCCAGTCTGAGCATATATGACCATGCCATGTTGGACCAGCCAGGGAGATACCTCTCTCACTAAGTGGAAGTCTTCTAGTCCCTTCCGTGGAGAAATTTGTACCAATAAGCCCACAGTAGATTACAAACAGCACCGGGAAGAGATGCTGCAATAAACCTGGGGTCCCATGGGAGGCCACAGAAGGACTGGCTTGCACTCAAGTGCTGACAGCCCCACCAATAAGCAGGGACTACGGGAGCACACACAGACTGGGAGGCCACGTCTCCAGTCTGTCCCCAGCCAGCAAGAACAGTCTCCCTGGCGTGGCTCCCTCCTACCTCCAGCCCTCTCTGCACTTAAAAACTTCCGGGAACCTTACTTCCTGCCCAAACCCCTTTCAGACAAACAAATGGCTTTAGAAATCACCCTACGTGGAAGCCTCAGGGCCTTACTTTCAGACACAGTAATTAGAAAACATGAAATCAATTATTTTATAGAGCAAAGTGTGAACCTAGAACAAATATCAGAGTTCCAGACATGTATGAGAGCAGGAGGTTGGAGGGGGCTCGCAGAGGGCCCGGTACGCGCAGGGGGCTCACTCTCACTGTACTCCCCTTCAAGCCTCTCCGTGGTTCTTTGGAGTAAGGAGTCAGTCCTCAGTTGGTGAGAGAAAGGGTAGAGGCTCCAAGCCTGGAGAATTTATCTCATATCACACAGCGATGTGTGAGGACCTGGGATTCTATCAGGAGTCCGTGTGGTTTCTGAAGCGCGTGGATTTCCCGCTGTGCTCTCTTGAGCTTCTCCCATGTACTGTGCATATCGTGGCCCCACCAGTGCCCCCTGCACCCTGCACGGCCCGCCCCTCTCATCTCCAGCCCTGTGTTCCCCACACCCTGAGCCTGTGTGGTGCGTGCATTGTCTCCATTCTCCAGGTTTTTCCTGAACCAACTCTGAGCCCAGCTGGAACTACCCTTTGAGGAAGTGCAGTCTTCCTTTCCTTCTCTCTGGGACGCCTGCCTGGTCTCCTGAGGGCCATGGGTCTTTGGGGAGGACAGCTCCCTCCTCACCCTGCTGCCACCATGAAGAGCAGGGTCTGAGTCTCCTTGTTTCAAACCTGGTGCTGCTGGCCCTGTCATTCCTGCCGTCCCTGTTCTGTGTCATCTTTCTGGTAGTGTGTGTGTGTGTGTGTGTGTGTTCATTGGTTGAGGTGTGAGTGGCTCTGCCCTCAAAACTCATCTGGTGAACAGAGACACATGACCTGCCCTTGGTCCCCTGACAGTCAAGCCCTTCCTCACCCCCTGTTAGTGACTCTACCCGTTTCTTTAAGGTGTTCGTTTTCCAGAAGCTTCTCTTGACAATTTTGGACACTAAAGATACTAAGATAAATGGGTCACGGTCTTGGCCTATGAATATTTCCCAGCAGGAAAAGGGAAATAGACACTATCATTCAGTGTTCAACCAATGGGAGCCATTCTGGGTATTTCAAACAGAAAGTGTTTTCCTAGGAGGACCAGATGCTTGTGAAATCACCCAAGGAGCAGAGGAGTGGAGGGCAGCCTTCAATACAGGCTTCAGGTCACTCTGTGTGCTGAGGATGTGTTAGGAAGGGGAGGAATCAGAATAAAGAGAACCCTTGGGGGTACATCACAAGATGGTAAATTGGACATGATCAGAACCTAAACTAGATCTCTGGATGTCAGAATGGGGAGGAGAGGGTTTGGGAAACATCAGGAACTTGAGTCAGTAGGACTCCACTAAGCTAAAGAAAATGAGGACAATTATTCCTTGTGAACTATGTTCCCAGCTCCATTCTATATACTTTACATGTATAACTTCAATTTAATCCTTAACAAAGCTCTATGAAGCAGGTTCTATTACCAGTCAAAGTTTGCAGATGAGGAAACTGAACCACAATTGGCAAATGACAGGGCCAGGATTTGCAACCAAGTGGTCTAGTTTTATAGAAGAAATGCTCAATTTGTTTAATCAACTTTGTTCTTAGTGATAAAATCTGCTTTTCTGTACTTTCTGAGTCTGCATCCCACTTGTGAATTTTGGTTCGGACCAGAATCAGGAGATTTTTAACCCAGAAATGGATTAAAACCCAGGATGGATTTCTGCAAGTCTAGTGAACCCTGGGGTTGTAAGCAAGTTTTTATGTTTTTTCAGCATTTGTGTATTGTTTTTCTGGGAAGCAGTGGCACGGCTTCTCAACAGATTCTCCAAGGGGTCTTTGATCTAAAAATACACTTATAAATGTTGCCTTAGAGCAGCAGTTTTCAAAGTGTGATATCTGAACCAGCAGAATCAGCATCCCCTGGGTACTTGTTCAGAATGCTTATTTCCAGGACCCATTCTAATCAGAAATGCTGACCCATTCTAGATCCTGGGAATACGGGTTAATATGTCTTCCAGATGACTCTGATGCGTGCTCAGTTTGATGCTCACAGTCCTGGAGCAAGTCAAGCATGAGTGATGTGGCAATAGCCTCTGGTCCTGAGATAGTCACAGAGGTTGTGATGGCCAGGAGGGAGAGCAAAGACTTCAGAAGGCTGAGACCTTTAGATACTCTCAGGAAGGAAACACTTAGACATAAACGTTGAACTGTGCCAATGTTTGGGACAAGGCACTCTCTGACCATGCAGAGTTTAGAGCTCAGAACAGGCATTTCTGGGAGATGCTGAGCCCTGGACTTGCATTTGAAAAGATAAAAAGTGTAGATTCGTGCACCAATCCCACAGACGCAGGGAGGGCAGCCTTCCCCTCTCCTCTGCACTTGCTCCTAGGGCTGGCGTCCAGATATCTTGTTTCATCCAAGGTACACAGACCTCTAATGACATTTCAGGGGTAACTTGCCTGGGCTCCTTGGGCATCTGGTATCACGGACACCCTAACCACTCACTGTGAGGCCCCAGGGCCCCTGGCCCATGCCTTCCCCACTCAACAAGACAGCGGTGGAGTCTGTGCAGGGTCCATCCTGCAGAGCCACTCTCTTTCAACATCTTCCGGAAACACCCAGAGGTCCAGAAACAACCTGCAGCACTTGGTGGTGGGAATGGCGAGGACCCCTGGGCCCCACTCCCGGGAGCCCCCTCCTTTCTGCTAAGTCACCAAGCTGGAGAGTGCTTAGGGTAGGGAGAGAGCCTGTGTCTGCTGGTTGGCTTGGAAAGGTTCTGGGAATTCATTATGATCTAAACAACTATTCCAGTTATTCATGTGACTCAGCTCCTGAAATCGGGATCTTCCTGTGTCCACAAGGCCCGTGTTGCTGACTCAGTGCTGAAGAGGGCACCTTGTCCGCCCTCCCGGGCTTCCAACTCCCCCTTCTCACCCTCTCCCTGGAGGACACTGAGGGGAAGCAGATGTGCGGGGAAGCTTCTCGGCCTGTTCGGTTTCATTTCTAAACAAGCAGCTGACCTCCTTCCATTCCAGCGTCTCACCACACACTTCTGTCAGTCTTCTGAGCACTTTGGAGGGGGAGCAATCAGAACAGTCATCCTGCATCCTGCCCACGCCATACATTTAGTTGGCACCTACTGTGTGTCTCGCTGATGGGTAAAGGCTGAGACCCAGAGACATACGGGCTGTGTCTGCCCAGATGGCTCAGGGCTCAGGGTTGGGGTGTGTGTGTGTGTGTGTGTCTAATGCACTAGCAGGCATTAGGAAGGCGTGGGAATAGCGCTGCAGCAGAGCTACAGAGAGCTCCGAGAATGCCGGGAACAAGTGCCAACCCTTCCAGGTGCCTGACACTCCTGTTCAACAAACAGCAAACTTCATAAAGTACGGGCAGGAATCACTTCATCTGTGAGAGCTAAAGATGCCAACAGATGCCAGGAACCCCCATGGCAGAAGACTGGACTTTCCGGAAGAACAAGGCGCAAGGGAAGAAAGACCAAAGTGGCAAGTTTTACAGTTTTGCCCAAGGGCCTTTTCTTAACTTAAACCTGTCACACACTATGTACTAGGCAGGATGGCTCCATTTCCCCGAAATAGTAAACTGCTTGAACTTCCTTCCCCACTTTGAAGAAGAAGAGGAGGAGAAAAGAAAGATCGCACGCTATTGGATGAATTATTTTCTTAAGTAAAAAGACTAAGATGGGCATCTACCATGTAGCAAGCTTTTGTATGTATAGTATTATATCTCTGTAAGTACAAAAAAACACGCACACACAGTAGGTACTGAGGCACAGTGGGGTTAAGAAGCCTGACTGAGTGTGGCTGAGCCAAAATTAGGGCCATGTTCTTGCCATTTGCAAACTTACTGGGCATGGAGGTACGTACGTAATGTGAAGAGATGCTCATTTCCCACTTTACAGGTGGGAAAACTGAGGCTTAGAGAAGCAGCCTCTCCAAGGTCATACAAAAATAAATGAGGTAACAAGACTTCAGGCCTGGTGTGTCTGAATTCAAAGTCTGGTGGCTCTTTCCACCGCATTACCCTGCCCCCCCACCACCACATTTTGAGACCTGATTTCATCTCTCTTTAGGATCTACTGTCTGAATTTCTAAAAATATGGAGTCTGATATCATTGTCATCGGAATTCTGGCTTTAATCCACTGCCATGTCAGGATTAAAATGCTTAAACATAACCCCAAGCCTACGTCCCTATTCGTTCATTCATTTACTCAATAAATTTCTATTGAATATTCATCTGTTTGTGCCAGACTTAGGCCCGAGAATAGAGCAATGGACAAGGCGGACAGGCAGGGGGAGGAAAACGTGACGTAGTTACACAACCAGTTACCATTGTAGTTAGTGGTATTGTAAGAATAGCTAACATTTCCATTGAATTTACTATGTACCAGGAACTATTCTTGGTACTTTATATAAATTAACTCATTTAATTCTTCCAGGCATATGAGGGAAGTAGAGAAATCAATTTTGGGGGAAGGATTCAAAGTGCCAGTGGTGGTGCTCTGGAAGGTCTGGCTGATGGAAGGCATCCTCTATGCACCCTCTTGCTCTCCTGAAGAAAAGGACCTTTTCTCCCTCTCCTGCAGCTGAGTTTGGCTATCCTTGCTTGCCACTCAGCTTTTATCTGCAGGGTTCTGCCTTCTTCTGGATCCCACACACTTTCCAGGAGGGTAAAGAAAACAGCTGATGTGCGGGTGCCCTGGACTGGGAGCTGGGACTCTAGGCACCCTCCTGGCTCTAGGCAAGGCAGGTCGCTGCTGCCCACCTGGTTCCCCAGCTGTCAACAGTTCCAGGTTCTGTAGGGGGTGGAACAAGGTATTTATGGCATTAAAGAGGAAATGAGGGAGACACTGTTACC
Source organism: Otolemur garnettii (assembly GCF_000181295.1). Classification (NCBI taxonomy): domain Eukaryota; kingdom Metazoa; phylum Chordata; class Mammalia; order Primates; family Galagidae; genus Otolemur; species Otolemur garnettii. The sequence continues at coordinate 6,039,159 of NW_003852461.1, read as the reverse complement.
GGCAGGGCCGTGGCTCTCAAGGAATGGTCCTGGTCCAGAAGGCCCAGCACCACCACCCTGGCCCCATAGAATCCGCAACCCTGTAAGGGGCCCAGAAACATGTGTTATTTTTTCTACCTTTTAATATGTATTTATTTATTTAGAGCAACTATTTATGTCTTGCAGTTCTGGAGGCTGAGAAGTCCAAAACCAAGGCACTGGCGTTGGTTTCTGTTGAGGGATGTTCTCTGTTTCCAAGACAGCTTCTTGGATTCTTCTGATTCCTGGCTTCCTGAGAGAGAATGACTCAAAAAGAGCAAGCCCGGTGGAAGCTGTGTGGCCTCTTCTTAACCTAGACTCAGAAGTCGCTCTCTACTGCAATCTATTCTTTTTATATATGTATTTTTTTTTCAAATTAATATGAGGGTACAGATTTTTAGGTTACATTGTTCTCACTTCCAAGGTAAAGTTCAAGTTCAAGTTCAAGTTCAAGTTGTAGTTGAGTCGTTCACCCAGGGGACGTGCTGAACACACTGTGCACATCAGGAGAGAGCCGGCTGACTGCTCTCCCTCCTCCCAATGGTCCTCCCCCTCCTCCTCCTCTGTCTTCACCCCTCCCCTTCCCCTTGCTAGACTATATTTGTGTTTCATCATCTGTGGGGTGTGTAGTTGTTTACATATTGCTTTCATATTAGTACTCAGTACATTGGGTATTTTTTTTTCTATTCTTGAGATACTTTACTAAGAGGAATGTGTTTCAATTCCATCCAGGGAAACAGCAATGTGTTCTTTTTTGTTTTTTTACAGACAGAGTCTCACTTTGTCACCCACAGTAGAGTGCCGTAGCATCACAACTCACAGCAACTTCCAACTCCTGGGCTTAGGTGATTTCTCTTGCCTCAGCCTCCCAAGTAGCTGGAACTACAGGTGCTCACCACAACCCCCGGCTATTTTTTGTTGCAGTTTGGCCAGGGCTGGGTTTGAACCCGTCACCCTTGGTATATGGGGCCGGCGCCCTACCCACTGAGCCACAGGCGCCACCAAACAGCAACGTGTTTTAATACAGCCTGCAGGTGACACCTAGGTGCTCAGGTTCCAGAAAAGGACGGCCTTTGTTAGAACCGTGGAGGCAGCGACTGACTTAAAAGTTCAGGCGAGAGGGTGCGTTCCTGGGAGGAGGGCTGGTGCGGTGGGCAACCTGTGAGCAGGCAGGGGCCCAGCCTGGGGCAGACTGGGAATTGTGGAAGGCCGAGCTGGCAGGTGCTCACACCTGCACCTCAGGAAAGTCCCTGCAGCCAGGATGTGACCTTCCGCTGGTCAATGGCCACTGCACCAAGGCCTCATGTGCCACTGGTGGCCCGGTCCCAGGTCAGGGGCCAGACCTCTGCCTGGCGCCTCTCTGCTCGTCTCTGCCTAGACTGACAGTCGGTCCTCTGGGTCGCAGCCTCCGCAGCTGCCCTTCTGGATTTCACTGTGTGCAACTGTGGTCTTTTTCATTGTCTTTTAAAGAACAGTTCCTAAGCGCCTGCTGAGCCCTGGGCATCCTAGGGGCAGGGTGATCCTGGGGAAAACAGGGGGCCTGCTGCTTTGGTGGCCTGCCCCATCCCTGCACCCCCTCATCACCTAGCGTTTATTGTCATTCCCCTCTCTCTCCTTGTAACTAAGGGAAGCTTTCTTCTGGAAGGTCCCACAGTAGGATTAAAAAGCCTACACTCATCTGACTTAAAGAAAGTTGTAATTAAAATGAAAAAATCTTACCTTTACTCTCAACAGTTTAAGCCATCACAGCTATTAACACCTTGACTAAAATTAGCTTCTGAACCTAAAGCGCACAGCCGCATCCTGCGGGATTACCTAGTGAGACAACCACTCACCTACCTCATACTTTGGTGCTGCTGACCTCTGACTGTTTACTGAGCACCTGGTAGGTGCCAGGCATTGTCACGACCAGGGCTTGGTCAGAAATAATAACAAGAACCACATATGGCATCTTCTGGTAGACACATTAAAAAAAGCAAAGAAAGAAAACTCTCAGGTGAAATTAAAATTACTCTGAACAAGATATTTAACCCAATCTACCCCAAACATCATTGCAATATGTGACCGATATAAGAAGTCCCCGTGAGATTTTCCATTTGTGTTTTCTGCGTGCTGTGTCTTTGAGATTTTGTGATTATTACATGCCAGCACATCTCGGTTCCAATGAGGAACATTTCAAGTGCTAAGTAGCCAGGATGGTTGGTGGCTACTGGAACTGTGCTGGCCTGCAATTCTGGACACCAGAGAAGAGCTACGAACAAGAAAAAGAAAGAGAAAGAGGAACAGAGGAAGAAATATCCAATAAACTCATGAATACACCAGTGTTATGAAGATATTAAAACAAAATAATGACAGAATGATGGCCAGTATCTCCTTGAACCCTTTCAATACCCCTTCATGTTATACATAGTACTCTATAACAATGTCTTATAAGCATTTTCTGGATATGAAAACTGAGGCTGAGAGATCATGCAACTTGTCCAAGTGCCTACAAGTGATAACAGTGTGTCCAGGACTCAAATTCCAGGCTGTGACACTCCCAGACTGATTCCGGTTATCCTACAGGGACAGGTCTTGAAGGCAAGGCTACCACAAAGGGGAGAGAGGAGGGAACACGAGTCAAGTGGTTTTGGAGTTTAAACTTTTGAGCACTGGATTGGGAGTCCAGTGTTACTGTGTGCTATTGATTAGGTCTCACGACCTTTCTGGACCCGCCTCAAAGACAAAATGGAGGGCTTGCCTTTTTTTTCCTGGCTCATCCACAAAGGAGATGAAGACCTTTGAATAAAACAGAAATTTTACATCATCAAATTTACTTGGTTTTGGTGGTACACTTGGTTTTGTGCCAAGCTCAAAGTTTTTTTCCCCTACTTCAGGTGGCCTAGATGGGGGTCCAGAAGATAATGGGGACCGTATACATTGCATGGTGCTAAAAAGATGGGGCTTTTTGTAGTGGACGGTTGGACAGCCTGGTTGTGGGACCTTGATAGTTTTGAGTTTCAATGTTCTTTATTTAAAAAGAGGCATCTACCTCCTGTCATATTCCCGCAAGTGAAATGAAATGTCTGTAAGCATTATCATAGTAGCTAGTACAAAGTAACCACACAGTAAACATTGGCTATTTCATAAATGGCCTTTGTGGACATTGTGTGTTAGAAAGGTGTGGGTTGGAGTCATAGCTCTGTAACTTACGAGCTGTGTGATTTAATCAAATCAGTTAGTATCTCTGAACCTTAGTTTTTCATCTACAAAATGGGAACGAGAGTATTATCTGTCCAATCTGCAGTAGAATGTCTTCATAAATGTCAAATAAGAGTCTATATGTGCGTGTGCTGTGAGCTTCTGCACACACGTTGATTGCTCTTGGTAGTAATTTTTCTGTGAAAGCTTCCTACCCAGTGCTCTGCAGATCTGAGCTGCCTTATCCTTGCCTTGTAGCAGAAAACCAAGAACTCAATCTTATTTATCCTTGTCTCAGCAGTGCTCAGCAAAAGGCTTTGTGTGCCTAAAGTGCCCAGGTTACTAAAGTTAGGAGTCAGAGAGTCAAGTCTGGTCTAGTTACAGGTGCTATAACCTGAGCTCAGACATTTCACAACTTTCTCCAAGCTGTGTTCTTATTCCCCAAATAGGAATAGTTTTAGTATTTGACCTGGCTACTTGTTGGAGTTATCCAGGATGATCAAAGAGATAAAAAGTGTGTTGACCAGCATGCTTCCTCCCCCACGTCTGAGGGAACCTTCAGAAGCATTACCCCAACAACATGCAGCTTGTCTCTCCTGCCGCTCGCAGCCCTGCCATGTGGGCACACAGAACCACTTCTGTTTTCCACAGAGGGCTCTGCTTTTCCATGTCTTGTCTTTGCACGCTTTGTGCAAGCTTATTCCTCTATTGGAACCTTACTCCCCACTTGAGGCTGCCTCAGAAACCTTACTCATGCTCTCACTGCCAGCTGCAGACTTCTCTCTAAAGCCCTTGAGAGCCAGCTGACCAGGGTCCCTCTCCAGCCCCAGTTTGTGTGTCAGGCTGACCTGTAAAGC
>NW_003852461.1:6026056-6034947 GCF_000181295.1 Otolemur garnettii | reverse complement strand
CCATGAATGCCTGCCTCTGGTTCAGCCCTCACCTCTCCTCGCTCTGCACCCCCCATCCTGTCTGCTCCCCACTTTTCCTTAGAAATGAGCCTTGCAGCTTCTGCTTTCTGTTCAGCACCAGAACTGTCTTCCTGGCCAGGAGTTCCCCAGTCCCCTCCCGGTTTCCTATTCGGGTTTCTGACTCAGACAGCCCCAGCCCTGTTCAGACCCAGCCTGCTAAGCATTGTTTTCTCTGCTCATCATCTGCAGATCCCGTATTGCCCACTGAGCTCACCAGGGGTCTTCTGACAGGGGTTTGAAGGTCCATTTCCGTCCCCCACAACCACTAACTCATCTTCTCACTGCTTGTCTCAGCCCTTTTCTGAGCTTGGCAGCCCCTTCGTCATCTTATCCATCTTCCTATCCATTCACCCATCTGTCCCTACCCCCTAAATCATCTTCCTATCCTCTCACCATCAACTCAGCCATCCAGTCATCCACCTGCCCTCCATCCATCCATCCATCCATCCGTCCGTCCGTCCGTCCGTCCATCCATTTGCACACCCAGCCATGAAATTAACATTAACAGGCTAGCTATGTGGAATACAACTTGAACAAGGAGAGCTAGTCTCCAGCTCCATGGAGTTTTAAATCCACCAAGGGAAATTAGATAACTGAAGAGCTATACTTTATGGCTAGTTTGGGTCATCCTGGTGCTATCACAGGCTTTTAAATTACCGTCCATGGATGAGCTTCAGGGAATCTGTGAACTCCACAGAACTGGAAGCAGGACTGCGCAGGCGAGAAGGCGTGTGTGCTCTCAACATGCAGGAGCATGTCTCACGAGAGGGCTCCATTGTCGAAGGGGGTTTCCAGGAAATGCCAGGGGTTAGGTAAGGAAAAGCCCAGGGAAGAGAGAGCTTTAGTTCAGGACCTTCAAGGGAGAAAAGGGAAACCAGCATTTATTTCAGGTCCACTTCGTGCCAGGCACTACCTCTGGTTTGCAATCTTGGATATACCCTTTTCTGGAATATGCAAATGAGCAAGAAATGAGGTAGAGGAAGCTAGCTTTTACTGAGCACTGAGCCTGGCAATATCTCATTTAACGCTTACAGCAACCTTCCAACATAGGCCCCGTGTACATCAGGCACACTAGGACCATGTTTTGGATAACGGCTGCATACTTGATGGAGGTCCTCTAAGATTATGATACAGCATTTTTATTGTGGCTTTTCTACATGTGGATGTGTTTAGATTCACAGAAGTCAGCCTGTGCTGCAGGTTTGCAGCCAGGAGCAGAGGGCTGGTCCACGCAGCTCAGGGGTACAGCAGGCTGTGCCACTAGGTTTCTGTGACACACTCCAGGATGGTCACACCATGATGAAACCCCCCAAGGACACATTTCTCAGAAGTTAGTCCCATCATTAAGTGACACACAATTGTATATTATCTTTATTTTCCAGAGTAAGATGCCCAGAGGGGCAAAGCGAGAGCCAGGCACTCACCATCTCAAGAGGGAAGAAAAAGCGATTTGAACCCAGTAGGACTCTGGGGCTGTGATCTCTGCCTCCCTCCTACATGGATCAAGCTTGTCACTGTGTAAGCGCTTTATAACTGTAAAACCCCACTCATGGGGGAAAAGATACTGTTGTCTGTGCTTCAAGAACATTCAAAGGGTTTTACAAGCCTAAAAAATAGCTGCCATTAAATTTTCAACAGCCTCCAAAAAGAAAGACCTTTTCCTGTAGATTCATGGAAAAGGTCAGTGGGTGTTGGTTCTCGCCCAGGGAGCGTTATCACAGCAGTTTCCAGGAACAAGACTGGGCACAGGGCCGTCACTCAGCAAGCACTGGTGGCTGGGCCTGTTGGCAGAAAGGTGCCCTCAGCCCCCTGCCAGCCTCTCTGCCCCTCCTCTGCTGGGGGTTCTGCCTGGTGAGAGCAAGAACTGCTCCATCACAGCAAGAAGGGGAGTGTTGCCTCTAAACTGCCCCCACGACCAGGAGCCACAGCCTGGCCACCAGGAAACTTCTGCATCTTCAAGAAAGCTTGTGTCTAGTCCAGCTGCCCACCCAGCTGCCCAGTATTAGACCACTCTCTCCACACTGAATTCAAAAGGCCTGGACGTCTTGTGAAGGAGGCTTGAACTAAATGACCCTTCTAGTCACGTAAGACTGGGCTAAGTTAAGGGAGAAAGGTTTCTTTTCCAGCTAATCATTTGCTTCTTGCAGGCAAAGACTGGATAATTTGTTGCTTTGGCCTCATCCCTCCCTTTACACTTCTAGTCTTTTCCATCCCGCAGCCACCACCCTGGTCTTCATCATCACCAGAGCCACTGCTACAGCCTCCCAGCGGGCTCCTGCACGTAACTGGAGGTGTCCCCTGGTCCTGAAGCCAGATTGGTGCTGTGCATTTCTAAATGGGTCTTCGCGGCTCTGGAAGCTGCGAGTCCTCACTTGCTCTCCTTGATGGGTTGTAAGACCTGAAGCCTTTGCCAACTGGTTAGGTTTCTTCTTTTTTCTTTTTTATAGTTTTAATTTTTATTTATTTTTTTTCATGTATACATTAATGCATTTAACTGGCTGGCTTTCTTTTATATAGTTTTAATGTTTTTTTTTTTCATGTATACATTAATGCATTTAACTGGCTGGCTTTCTTTTTTAAATATAGTTTTAATGTTTATTATTTTTTTTCCTGTATATATTAATGCATTTAACTGGCTGCTTTCTTACCCTCTCTTTCCAGGGTCTGCCTTTGCACCCTTGCTCAGCCGCCCATCTGCATGGCCCACCATGCCCTGTGCTGCTGTCCCTGTTTACTGTACCTCCGGCTCCCCGTCGATGCCTCCTCAGCCCACAGGGCCCTGTCACTAGTACTGGGGCCCCGAAACCATGCTGAGGTGCCCTCCTCTGTGCCCTCCTCTGTGCCCCTGCAGCTCCCACAGTCCTCTTCACCTTGGACTGTAGTTTCTAGTCCACTTTCCATCTTCCCCATCAGCTGTACGATACACCCTGGGCAGGCTGCACTTTTGCCTCTTTGTCACCATATTTTCAACAGGCCCAAGCCCCTCTCTTGGACGAGGTGCTCCACACACATGTTTCCATGCCACAGAGCTGGGTCACAGAGCTGCGCTCTCCCCAGAGCTGAGGTTGGGTTTCCTGGCTCTGAAAGGTCTCACTGCAGAGGGCCGCAGCGTGGAAACCGTTAGTACCTCCCTCCTGCTCTTCACTGAATTTGCTGGAAAGGCAGGGGGGACTTTGTAGGCACCTGAACCTCATTAGAAAACTTAGAACCAAAGACAGGAGTAACTGGGCTGCCTTCCCCACCCCCACCCCCATTTTTAGCTAGATGACCAGCACCCTGCCCCCTCGGGCACCCTGTCTGCCTCTCTGCCAACATGTTCTGGCTGTGACAGCACCACCAGCACTGCATGGGCAGCTACGGTCACATTCAGAGACTCACTTCAACCCTGACATTCAGGCAGGCCCTTGTGACTCAGATTGCCACTTACCCCTGGGGCTGCAGGATACAGCGGGGACAACCCTCCATTAGATATCTGTGACACGGGGAAAGGGCAGGCAGCGGGCTGGCCTGCTGAGTCACCAGCGGGTCTCCCTGCCCTCCCCTCCACCTGCCGTGGCCTGCCCAGCTCCAGGGGCGCCTCCTCCCTCTCCGAAGCCAGTCTGATTCCTGGAATGGACTCAGTTCGGGGCACGTAGGTGAAGAGATCCCTGTCTGCTTTCATAAGGGAAGATGATACGACGTGGTTAGGAAGCAGGCAGGCTTTGGAGTCAGACACGCCCAAGTCGAATCTCAATTTACTGGCAGCGGCGCCCAGAGTGAGGTGCTTCACCTCCCTGACCCCCAGCTCCTCAACTATCAGGTGAAGATAACACGGCCTCACTCACAGGACTGTCCTGAGATCGATGAAGTAAGGAACACAAAAAGCTTAGCAGAGAGCCTGGCCAATAGTAAATGGTCCACAGAGGCAGATAGGGATGGCTGTCGTACACACTGACCTCCCGGGAGGGGATGGTCATCGAGGGACACTGCGTCTCCCCACAGTCACCAGGCTCTGGCCTCCAGCAGTCATGTGGCTGCGGCTTTGGAAAATTTGGCTGCAAAGGATGAGACAGGAAGAAAGGAGAAGGAAGTAAACGGATAGTGACTTTTTTCTTTTTCTTCTTCCTTTTTTTGCTACCTCAGACATGCAAATTGCTTCCCCAGCTCTAATAACTCCTGGCTGTCTTCATCCGAGTGGAAGCCAGCAGCGCGGGTGGGGTGGGGTGGGCCGGGCTCTGCGTGTAGCCCACCGTGCCGGGCTTTAGCCTGCTGGGCTTTCTGGCCTAGACAGCCAGAGAAGACAGCCTGTTAACAGAGACCTGGCAGATGCCCACACCCCTTCGCTGGCCACCACACTCAGACGGAGGCTCTGGGCTTCGGCTCTTGGTCCCGTCTCCTCTCCCCCTCACCCAAAGCTTCTTCTCTTCCACATAAAGGGAAACATCAGCGTACTCTCTGGACCAGCATGGAGAAGACCTAATTTTCTCAGCGTCATTTGGCAAGATGTTTAACCTCCCTTGTAACCTCGCTATCTTTAGCCTCCTTGATGCTATTTTGAAATGTCAAACTAGCAAATACTGCTTCCAGAACGGTTCCGATCTGGGATGTGACAGGATGCGTGGGGGTGGGGGGTGAGGAGGAGGTGGGGATGGCAGAGGATCCTTCTGGTAGAGGCTGAGACAAAGCACCAGCATTCTCCCTCCTACTGTCTCGGCCACCTCCCCGGGGGATCAGCCCATTGAAGGGGACTGTGCCATTGAGTCCCTCCTGGGCAAACCTGGAGGGATGTCTTCTTCTCTGATACTGAAGCCACAACTGAATGTCATCTTAGCCAAAAGACCAAACTTACTTGTATGCCCAGTCTGGTCTAAACGTATTTATTCATGCGTGCACCCATAGATTCATTCCACAGGTATTTATAAAGTACAACTATGTGCCAGGCACAGTACTAGGCACCAGGGATGCCAAAGCTTGCAAAGGTTAATATTCATGGGATCATCTCGGGAGTTTTATTAAGATGCAGCATCATAAACCCCAGCTCCAAGAATCAATCCAGGGGGGTTGATGCAGACCCAGAAATCTGCATTTGGAGCGAGTGCCCAGGCATTGTGGTAGTCCAGGGTGTACTTACTCTAGCTTGTCGTAACTTCCAATTCCTAAGCAAGCATCATGCCCAAGCTGAAAGCTAGGATAAAGACTTATCACCCAGACCTTCAAGAGCTCACAGCTCACTGTCTCCGGGACACACAGGATGCCATTTTAGGGTACAAAATCCTCTGAAAGCCGGGCTACAAAGTGCCTTCAGAGCCCCATGAAGGAGGTAGCTAAATTTGAGAGAACTAGGGAGGGCTTATAAATCAGGTATATTGGAGCTGGGGCTTGAAACATAAAAAGTGTTTTCTAGGTAGAAAGAGAGTGGTTACTTCCTGAAGATAGACCCACCACAGTGTGGTCCCCATCCCACACGTTTCTGCAAAGGGATGGGGACACACCGCCCAGCAAAGGGGGGCTGTCCTCCCCGCCCCCAACTCTGGGCAGGGGATGGGACTGCTTCTGCCCAGGGAATGTGGCAGAACTGGCACTTGTGACTTCTGAGGCTAGGTCAAGGCCACATGGCTTCTTCTTGGCTCTCTTCTCTCAGGACACACGGGTCAGGAGGCCTGAGCTACCCTGAAACTGCCGTGCGGGGGAGGCCACGTGGGGAAGGTTCAGAGCAATAGAAATTGATGGCTGCTAGTTCCAGCCAACCCTTCAAGCCACCCCAGTCGACACCCAGGTAAGCAGGGAGGAGCTATTCCTTCTCAACTTGCAAATTGCAGATTTGTGAGCAAAATAAATTTTTTCTGTGATTTTCAACCACTATATTTGGGGTGCCCTGTTACTCAGCATCAGATTCCTAGAACTGCCTTTAGGGGCATTTTAGGAGGATGAAATAGCAGATGCAAAGCTGTGCCAGGGTGAAAGGACTGACCATGGCTGGACATGTACAATCCACCCGCCTGTGTGACCGCCCACAAAGTGTGGCCTACACGCTTTCCTCGGGCCAAATAACCTACTGATTTGGTGAAGCTTCAAATTGGCACACATGGTTTTCACTGTCACATTTTCCTTGCGATGTAATTTTAAAAGTGTGGGCAGCACCTTCTCAATTGGTAGGAAAAGATTCATCTGATGTTAAAATTGCAGCGATCCAGGCATTCGCTGTCTGCCTGCCTCAGGTTTCAGGGTGCCGCGTGGGTGCCTGGCATACAAGGGCCATGGCGAGGTTGACCAAATGCTTGGGTGAGGGCCATGTGTGGGGTAGTAGCACCAGCACCAGAGCTGCATCCCTGGTCCATGGGATCACGGAATCCAAGGCATGGGAGGATTAACCGGCCATCCTGTTATTGTCCAGGCTCAGCTATCATGGCTTACACGCCTCTGCTGACAACCCACTCCCCCTCTCATTCCACCTAGTTCTTTCTTCAACTGGGTCAAAATCTTTTTTTCAAAATCTCCACCCATTAAGCCCAGCTGTATCTTTGGGGCATAGGACTTGGCTCCCTTTTTCTTAGGACCCTCCGTGATGGCTCTGGGACATGTCAACTTGGCTAGGCTGAGTCGTTCACCCCAGAATTCTCTCTGAAGTCGGCCATCAGAGAGACTGTCCCATGAGAGTAGCAGGTTGTATGGGAGGCAGAGGCTGCTGTGTGGCACATGCACACCCTGTCCTAGTGACTCAGTCGCACACTAGTCTGTGTGTCGGAGCGCTGGGGATTACAGATGTCATTTAAGTCCCTAGTCAGTTGACATTGAGTGTCAAGAGCACCTGGGACCTGCAATCGCGCTCTCTTCCCTGGAGGCCTTTCCTTCCTTATTGCCTGACCTAGTCAGCTCCCCCAATTGCATAGGATAATAATAATTAAAATAATTATAAATTGTTACATTTCTTTTAATTATAAGTCTATCTACCCATACCTCCATCATTTATCCTTCCATCATTCTACCAATCAATCAATCTCCTATGATCCTGCTTTGCTGTTAAACCCTGACTGATACAACCGCATTTTTGGAAAACCTCTATCGATGCCCACAGTCCTCCTCCTCCAATCTTGCAACCCTACATCCTCCAGTGTTCCTTGCATCTTGGTTTTGAGTCACCATGTTGGCCTTTTTCTAAACAAGTCACATTTTTATACATGTCGCTCTTACAGTCTACCTATCGAGCAAGCATTTATTGAGTCCTACTGTATGTCAAAGATCATTTGGGGTACAAGTAAGACTCACCAGTTCCTGCATTCATGGAGACTGGCTCCTTAATTGGGAGGCTGTCTACCCTGTCGGGTATAGACCAGGTGCACAAGCATTAGAGAAAGAAGGCAGTTCCACCATGAGGAATGTAAACACCACTCCGTACTGAGGAGGAGCCTTGCTCTGAGGGTTTAATAACATCATTTGAGGTTCTGCACCTGTGGCACAGTGGTTATGGCGCCAGCCACATGCATGGAGGAGTCTGGTGGGTTTGAACCCGGCCCGGGCCAGCTAAACAACAATGACAACTGCAACATAAAAATACCCAGGCATTGTGGCAGGCACCTGTAGTCCCAGCTACTTGAGAGGCTGAGAAAAGAAAGTTGTTTAAGTCCAAGAATTTGAGGTTGCTATCAGCTGTGATGTCACAACACTCCACTGAGTATGATAAAGTGAGACTCTGTTATATATAAATAAAATAACATCATTTGGTGACAAGGAGGGACAATAGTTCTGTTAGCTTTCAGGCATTTAAAAATTAGCCATTCCATATAATTCTCTTCATTGCCACATGTGATGTAGACAGGCTCCTTGTGACCTGTGTCTCCAATGACCAGGAGACTACACAGCTCCCAAGTTCACAGCCATGCTTTGCCCCTAAGTGGAGAAGACATCAATACCAGGCTGGCCTTCTACTCCACGAGGCTCCTCGGAGCACGGCCACCTGTCACCCACCTGGGGCTCAGATTCTTTTCCAGGGTCTTTTGTCCCCGTGGCCCTAATTCTCTGACAATCTCAGTGTCCAGCCCACCCAAGTACAGGGAAGACCCTGTGTTCGTCAGAGACTTAACAAGGCAATTTGCTTACATGGGAATAAATTATAAATTATATTGAGAACAGTCTTAGTTAAGGTTTGGGGCCTTTGACATATGATGAAATACGAAACATAAACTGCTGTTCTCTGCCAGGCCTGTGGGACAGTCAGGAGATCTCTGGGGGGGAGGAAAGAAACTAGCAATTGTGGGCTCCCCCGGGGCTGGGTCTGTGCCGATGATAATGATCATAATAACCATCGCCATTAACTGTGCATTTCCTCTGAGCCACACGCTGTTTAAAACTCTTTGTATATATCTCATATATCAAATCTTATTTAGTTTCTTTAACAATTGAATGAGTTCATTCCTTTTATTATCCCCATTTTACTGACAGGGAAACAGAGAGAGTTTTGGGAACTTCCTTAAGCGATCTAGTTAGTAAATGGCAAAGCTGGGATTTGAACCCAGGTAGTCTGGGTCCAGAACCTGCACTCTTATCAAAAGCGTGGTGGGCCCCCAAATACTTTATCTCATAGAATTCTAATAGCTGAGCGTGTGAAGTGTCGTCAAGGTCCTGCTAGATCCTCCACCGCAGGTGCTTTGTCCCCCTCCCTTACTCAGCAGGCCTCCGGGAGGGCAGGGACCGCGTCTGTCCTGGGCACTGCTGTGTGTCTGATGCCTAGCACAACAATGACGAAATAGGCTATCGATAAGGCGGAAAGAATGCACACATTTTACAAATGAAGAAACTGCAACAAAGCACACAAGGTCAAAGCGGGAATGAGTCACAGAACTGAGCTTGAAATC
>NW_003852461.1:6017103-6025188 GCF_000181295.1 Otolemur garnettii | reverse complement strand
GTGGCTTGTACCCAAAGCAGTATGACACCTTCTTGAAATAAGCAGAGCCATTTCAGACCCAAAGCTTACAGTGAGAGCATTCCAGGCAAACGATAAAGTCACACTAAAGAAATTAAAATTCTCATGGGTCAGGGGTAGTTTGAATGACAGGCATGAGCTCTAACCCAAAGAGGCAATGCTTTCCAGTGAAATGAGCTAGAAACTCAGGTTCCAGGTCTGTCCATCTGTCCTCCCTCCCTTCCTGGAAAGATGTTCCAGGCAGCATCTTCATCAGCCCACCATATACAAGGAGCATATTCTATCTGGGAAAAAAATGAAGATATTCCATATGAATGGAGGTGCATTCACGGGGTAATGACAAGAGATGGCGCTTTCCAGGTAAGTGCTCTTAAAGTTTGTTCTTAAGGCAATTTGTTCAAAAGCCATTGATGAGATACAAGTAAGAGCAATCACGTTAAGTTTCAATTTGTTATTAAAATACTTGGAACATTTGGGGGGCTCTACACATACTTCTTGTGTTTTGGTGATCTGGGGTCAGGGGGAGGAACTAGGAGTTAGTCTCAGTTCTGACCCCTCGTGGGACTTAAGCAAGTGACTTCCTATTTGGGGTCCTTAGTTCTCTCATCTCCGAAAAAAAGAAAAGCCGCAGGCTGGCAAGCTTAGCAGGCTCAATAGTTTTCCTTTGCTGAGTTGTTCCCAGAGGGTCAACTGGCCTTCAATAAGGGCAATTAATAAATTGCAAAAGAGAAATAGAGTGCCTTGAAGGATTTTATGTTTCTTATTTAAATTTTTACCTGTCTTTACAGCCTGCCGGGAAGCGTGTCATTCAACCCTCTGCCATAAAACAGCCCTGCATCAGAAGCGGTGTGCTTTTAAACTCACTAAATGAAAGGCCAGCGTGTGTGTGCAGCCTCCCTCCAAATTAATCACCAGACTAAATGCAAGACGCGCACACCAAATCAATAGCTTGTGACAGAGATCTCCTGCCTGTGCTTCAGGAAAATTCCACTTCCTTTCAGATGTTGTTGTTTGAAATGTCAGGAAGTTTCCGTTTATCACCCTCCCTTGACAACACCACCATCGCCACGCTTCATGTTTTCCTGCGTCCTTTCTTCAAAGTAATGGAGGCATCTGCAGAGCAAACCCACTCCCTGCCACAGCCTCTCCTGGAGGCTGAAAGAGAGGCCGAGTACGGCGAGGAGAGGCTTGATTTAGAAAGAAAAATCTCAAATCATACAGGAGCCCAATGTCTTGTTCCAGTGTCCCCCGAGAAAAGACTCCTATATATTCTCTTGGTGGGCAGCTGAGGGTAGTGAGAAGAGCATGGGTTTAAGGGTTTGAGAGACATGAACTTAATTCTTGACTACAATGTGTTTCTGGGCATCACTGTTGTTATCTATAAAATAGAGGAAATAAAAATCCTATGCATTCATGTCTTAACATCAACACTTAACTACTGGTATAACCTTGGGAAAGTTACCTAACCTCTCTGTGCCGAAGTGTCTCCATGGAGGGTCAATGTCCAGCCTTTGTCCCTACTCAGTGCACGATTATAGTGAAGTACTTCATGTCCAGGTCAAGGCTAAATCTGCTTTCTCTACTCTTTGAAATTTGACCCTGCCATCACCTTCCGCAGAAACCCCAGACTGATTTATGTCCCTTTTTGTCCTGCCATAATAATATCAATAATAATTTTTTTAAAAGATGATGGCAACACCAAACACTAACGTTTATTTGTCACTCACTCCATGGCCTACTCTAAGCCCTTTGTTTGGATCACCTCATCGGGTCCTCATAGCAGCCCTATTAAGAGTGACATTAAGTTCTGCATCTTACAGATGAGGAAACTGAGGCATGCTGTATTTCTATTACCTGCCCACTGGTGTCTCAACCCAGCTGTGCTGCTCTAACTAAACACTATGAACATGTAACTGGGGTGGCTTAGACACAACAGACACAGACTTCTCACTCTTTTGGAGACTGGGAAGTGTGAGATCGAAGTGCCGGCAGAGCCAGTGTCTGGCGAGGACCCACTTGCTCTTTGATGGCTGCCTTCTCGCCGTAGCCTCAGAAGGGGTGAGGGATCTTTCCAGGTCTCTTTTGTAAAGGACTAAGTGCGTGCACCAGGGCTCTGCCCTCGTGACATCATCACCCCTGAAAGGCCCTGTTTCTTAATAGCGTTACCTTGTTGGTTAGGGTTTCAAAGTATGGATTTGGGGGGAACAGAAGCAATCAGACCACAGCAGTGGGGCAAGCAGGGGAGCAGTCCCATCTCCCAGAGCAGCCAGGGCTTCTCTCTTTCCTAATTTGACTGTGTGACCTTGACATTCCCCTTCATATGGCTTTTAACTCCACTAAACTTCAGGCTTCCCTGAGATAGACACAAAGTGTTAACCAATTTTGTCTTACCAGAGCTTAGCACAGAGTAGGTGCTCTTTGAATTTGAAATGAAATGAAACTGATTCATCATACAAAGCAGATAGCCTGTGTGCATTCAGTCGCAAAGGCTCTGAATTGAGAAGGCGACTTCCCAGGTCAAAATGGTGCAGAGCTAGACATCATTTCACATAAAAAGTATTCGGTCAGACCGGGACAAAGCAAAGACAAGAGCCGTTTGGAAAACAAAACAAACCAATAAATAAATAAATAAATAACCCCAACAACAACACACACGCAAAACAAAACACAAAACAAAACCACAGAAATAAAAAAATAAAATAAAACCCAGCACCAGAAAACTCAGCTCTTTTCTTCCCCATCCAAGGGAAAGGCCCTTGGTAGATGGGTAACGTGCTTGGTCTGGAAGTGGCCATTGGTGAATGGTGCACATGGTTGCCAGGCACGAGATGCCCCATAAACTGCAAAGGAAGCCCTGTCAGAGTTCTAATTCCAGAGTGTTGGCACAGCCATTTTTAACAGATTCTTGTGTCATTGTCATATAATCTTGGGTTGAAAAGCTTCACAGGTGTTGTTAGAAGTGTGAGATTAAGGGGAACTCACTGACAAGTGCAGTCAAGACCCTGATGCTTATGGCACGCATTTGAGCAACATCAAAAACGTATCATAAACTAGATGGCTTATCAATAACGAATACGCTTGTCATTTACTATTCATGGGGGGGGTTCATTTTAGGACTCCCCATGAATACCGAAATCCATGATGCTCAAGTCTCATATAAAATGGTGCAGTATTTGCATATAATTTATGTAACCTGTATATTGCAAATCAGCTTTAGATTACTTAGAATACCTAATACAATGTCTATAGATCACTTTATTCACAGTTAATTCAACATAGTACTGGATATCTGGCCAATTAAAGTGTTGGGACTTTTTTGAATTTTGTGGAACTCTTTTCAAATAGTTTCAATTCCCAATAGATTGAATCCCAGGACACGTAACCCACAGAGGTGGAGGGCTCACTATTCCTCACAGGCTTCTAAATAACGTTTCTTTCTCACAATTCTGGAGGCTGGGAAGTCCGAGGTGAGGCACGGTCACGTTTGGGTCTGGGGAAGGACTGTTTCTCATCAATGACGCCTTTTCACTGTGTCCTCACTTCTGGAAAGGAGCCTAGGTGCTCTCTCTGGTTATTTTTTAAAAGAGCACTAATCCCAGTCATGAGAGCTCCACCCTCAAGATCTACTCACTACCCCACAGCCCCACCTTCCAATTCTATCACAGTGGAGGGCAAGATTTCAACATATAGTTTTGGTGGTAGACACAAACATTCAGAGCATAGCAATGCATTTCTTTTTCATTATCGATATTGCTTTGTTCTTTTTGAATGTTCTACTATCCAGTAAAGACTCTTGTTGCAATAAGGTTTAACTCATTTGGGGTGTGCTACGTATTATACTATAATGAAAGCATAGAGAAAATCCTACGCTAATACAGAAGAAAAGGTACAAACAACAACAACAACAACAAAATCCTGCCTGGACGAGTGGGCGAAGGTGTCTCAGAAGAGGGGCCTCTGAGATTCAGCTCCTAACTGGGAGGCAGGAGCTCTCCAGGGCAAATTGAAGGCAGAACTTCCCTGGCAGAGGCACAGGAGAGCCCCAGCCTGGGGGCCTGGAACAGTGTGGGCTATTGTGAGGCCACAGCTGGATGACCTCCTTGGTGCTCAGATGGTCTATTCCATCTTGGGATGGGGGCACCAGAAGAAGCACAATCTTAGGAACAACCTGAGTTTTGCTCAAGTCAGGGAAGCAGCCGTGGGCAAAGGAGGCCAGGAAGCCACAATGGACAGTGTTTGCCTGTTGTTTTCATCCCACCTGCTGTGGAATGTGGCTCATAACTCCTCTGCATATGCAGCTATTGAAGTGGACAGAGGAAACTCAGCCGGTGGACCTTCCTGGGAAACTGCGATGAGGTCCAAATGGGAAATGGCAGTGAAGAGCTCTTGCTAGTGCCAAGTTCAAATGCCAATGTTCAAACTGTGCTCTTCAAGGGCCCATTACCACTTGTCCACTGCTGATGAGACACTTGGGTGAAAGGTAGATGGATAGTAAGCAGGGTCCCATCCACATTGTCCTTTCCGACACTCTTACGTGTAACTTGATGCTTCAAGAACCTTTGACACAGGGGTGACTATCCTAATTCGACAGATCTTAGACCTGAGGCTCAGGAATGGATGATGACGTCCTCAGGGTCACACAGCTAAGGGAGACAGGATGATATCACCCAAAAACTGCTTTCAGTCGGAACGATATAGGCCTGTTTGAAAATCTCATTCCATGACTCACTATTTGGGTGACATTGGGTAATTTACGTTCCTCTCTGAATCCATTTTCCCGTCTGTAGAATGTGGATGACTTTTACAGAACCGCTGGAAACACGGAGTGAGATTAAGTATGTCGTCTACTTGCCACCCATGTCCCCTTCTTCCTCGGTGACTCACCCCTAATTTAGGGCAAGGAGGCAGAAATACACTCCATTAACATTCACTTTTCCAGGCTCCCTGGCATCTGGGAGTGGCCATGTGACAGCGTTCCGGCCAGTGAAATGTAAGCAGAAGACTCTGGGCAGAGCACTTAATCCTGGATAAGAAAGCTCAACCTTTTGATAAAACCTTATTTCTCCTCTTCTTCCTTTGTGGATTGGAGAAGGGGGACACGAAGGTGCAGCCATCTTAGAAGAACAGGTGAGTTTGGGTCTCTGGCGGTGTTGCTGGGCTGCTTTTTCCTGGATTCTTCATTGCTTGAGACAAATAGCCTCTAGGCATTTTAAGCAATTTGCAGCTGACCCTATTCCTGGCTGATGGAGTAATTGAAACTTTGACATGTCACACATACCCAAGGAACAGCAGCCACTCTGAGGAGGGCTTTCCCTGCAGTGGGGAAGAACTGGAGCCCTGTGCCCTGTGCAGAGCAGATCAGCCTGTCTCGGCCACCTCACTGCACAGAGCTCCTTTCTATACTCTCTGCTTTGCTCACCCCCTGCACTGACTGTGAGCCTCCCCCATCTACACACCAGCCTCAGTTTATTTTATTTATTATTATTATCATATTATTATGTTGCCCTTGGTAGAGTGCTGTGGTGTCACAGCTCACAGCAACTTTAGACTCTTGGGCTTAAGTGATTCTCTTGCTTCAGCCTCCCAAGTAGTTGGAAATATAGGTGCCCACCACAATGCCCAGCTATTTTTTTCATTGCAGTTGTCATTGTTGTTTAGCTGGCCCGGACTGGGCTTGAACCCTCCAGCCTCAGTGTGTGTGGCCTGTGCCCTGCTCACTGAGCTACGGGCACCGCCCACCAGCCTCAGTTTCAATGAGATAATATACGTAAAATCCCAAGCCAGTGCCTGGAAAATGGGTATAAAACAAATGAGATCATCCCATTCTGAGGAGGAGGGTTTTATGAGTCTTCCTGCTTAACAAACTCATATGAGGAATTTAGAGGGTCCCATAACCTACAAGATAAAGAAACCCAAGCAGCTTTCTCTTGGTGCTTGAGTCCCCAACCCTCACCTTGGGGCTCTGTCCCCTCTTCCTGAGTCCTCAGACATGTCCTTCTCTTACAGTCTCACAGTGGGGATCTTGTCACCCTCTGCTACTGCACTCAAACCATGGCAGTGCATGCACCTCGCCCCCTGAAGGTGAGGAACCGATCTCAGTTACCTTGGACTCCCTGGTCACCCTGCTCAGAGCTCAGAGGAAATTACAGTCAGTGACTGCCCGAGACTCCAGGCAGTGCCTGGGCGTCTGTCCTCATGGAGGCTGGGCTTTCCTCTGAACGTGCCAGAGCATTTTTACACAAGCTAGTCCTTGGCCTTAGGGGTCTCTGCTCCACTTTATGCCTGAACGGCATTTACTCACCCCTGACCCCACCTTGAGGGTCACCTCTCCCAGCTCTCCAGTTGGCCATCTTATGTCATTCCTACCAGAGCGCAGAACTCACCGCTATTCTGACCACCTATCTGCCTGTGCGCCTCCTCCCCGTCACACTGTGAACTCTCAGAGCCATCGGGTGATTTTGCTTCTGTCAGTTGTATGTAAGACGGGTCCTGACATGTGGGGGATACTGGCCATTTTGGCGAATTTAGTTACACAAATTTGGCTTGGGTTATTGCCCGACCCATGCCTGGAATGAGGCTTGTGAGACCAGGTGTCAAGGAGGAAAAGGAAAGCAAGTGACCTTGATTCTGGGGCCGTCCTCGCGGCTTCCAGAGTAAGTACGAAACATACCCTCAAAGCAGGTATGGAGATATGGTGTACCAATTTGTCACTTTGAGCCACACCTCCAGCAGGGACTGACTCACAGACATCCACGGCTCTGAGAATCTCAGGAGCTTCCATGGACGGCCCTGTTTCTACTGTGACCCCCTCCCTCACCACCAACATCACAGCCTGACCCCAGATGGCCCACTCAGAGTCTCTCTAGCGGAAAAATAAAATTTGCAATGGGCTGCCGAAGAGATTAGGAGTCACTGGAGGTGAGTCAAGTTTGTGGCAACCCTCCAGGAAGAAAGCCGTGAAGCATTTTGACAAACCAGAATCGCCCTGGGTCCTCCCATCTTGGTGGTTCAGCAGTCCCTTTGATTCTCTGAGACACCCCCAGCAGCCTTCCAATAAATTTCCTCTTTACTTAAGCTAGACAAAGTCTGTTTCAGATGCTTTACAAGTAAAACAACAGAAATCATAACCAATGCAGTCCACATTTCCAAAGAATTTCCTGTCTGGTCTTTGAATTAGTTAGATCTGCATCAGCTGCAGGTGACAGAAAATCCCAAATAACAGTGACTTAAAAAGGGGGCAAGTTAATTTCTGTCATCTGATGCGGCAACCAGAGCTAGCTGCTTGCCCTTGGTTGTGCTGGTTTTACAAAGCTCCACCAGCCCAGGATGGGGCTTCCAGCCTGTAGGCCAAGGTAGCTGCTCACACCCTGGTCCTCCTGCCATCGCTCCTGACTACAGGAAGGAGGAAGACACGCCTCTCCCATGAAAGATGTGTCCCAGAAGTGAACCCACCATTTCTGCTCAGTGACGTAACTCCCTTGTGGCAGCGATCCTCCGTTTGCCTCCTGGCCCCTCTGCCTGCTCATTATCTTCCCTCTGCCTTGGCAGGCAGGCCTGTGTGGGCACATCTGCGGGGCCCTATAAACTCTGGCTTCTATGGTTCTAGTTCAGACAATAGGGGCTCTAGCAGAAGATCAGAAAAAGGGAAGCGTGAAGTCCGGGTATTTATTTCTCTGGATCGCTCGCCTCATGGTCAGTAATGTCAGGCTGGTGCTGTCCCTCTGCTCAGAATAAATGACACCGCTTAGCTCTCTCTTTCGGTGGGTTCTGGTAACGATTCCTTCCCTTTACTCCATTAGGCTTAAGGGAGGTAACAGCTTGGTTGATATAAAGTCTAGATCACTACACTATACTTAGGTTCTTCTACACGCAGTCCTAGTAAATACATAAATCCTCTTTGGCTAACCCTGTTTTGAATGTGTTGTCTGTACTCTGCCAGGATTTGGCACACCTACTTAGCTACAGGGTTTTTATTTTGGTCCATGTAGTCGACCTAAGAATCAGGAGAACTAGTCCAGAAAGACCATTGGGACTGGGGCACAGACTGCTGGGACTGGGGCAAAGGCC
>NW_003852461.1:6007607-6016423 GCF_000181295.1 Otolemur garnettii | reverse complement strand
TGGGGCAAAGACCGCTGGGATTGGGGCAAAGACTACTGGGACTGGGGCAAAGACTACTAGTTGTCCTATAATCTTGGTCCTGTGGGTTAGTTCTCCTGGTTCTTGTACCCTTTTTACAAGTTGAACCTTCTATTCCCATTTTATTTATTTATTTATTTGATAGCGTCTCACTCTGTCTCCCTGAGTAGATGCTATGGCATCACACCTCACAGCAACCTCCAACTCCTGGGCTTGAGTAATCCTTCTGCTTCATCCTCCTGAGTAGCTGGGACTACAGGCATCCACCACAGTGTCCAGCTGGTTTTCCTACTTTTAGTAGAGACAGGTTCTTGCTCTGGCTCAGGCTGGTCTTGAACTCACCTGCCTCAGCCTCCCAGGGTGCTGGGATTACAGGTGTAAGCCACCACACCTGGCTTATCTCCTACTGTTAAAAACCACAATGTAAGAAAATCACTGTCTTCTTTTATCTCATACAAGGCCATGAGAATCTGCCCCTCTGTAGATGGGAGAGTTATAATTGTTAATTAGTCCTGTTTGACCCAGGCGAGAGGGTAAAATCATCATCTACTTGGTGAAGGTATGAATGAAACAATGAAACTATGTTTTCAATTTTCTCAACAGCAAAATTGGCATATTATACTGCACAATGTCTAACTCCCTTGAGCCCTCATCTCCAAGTATTATTTTGACAGTTCTGTGCCACAGTTTTCCATGAGTGAGAGAAAGAATTATGGCATTACTACTGCCAAGCCTGGGGACAGGGCCCAGTGTGCACAGTGGAGTGAGACAGACCCAGAACGGTGCCTGACGGGGTGACCCAGACAGAACCAGCAGAGCAGACGTGGGTATTGGCTTACTCAGACTCAGACTGTTACATAGGCAGGAGGCAGGAGGCAGCTTTGCAGACAGGAAACAATCTCAGCCCCCAGAGGGAGTGTGTCGGTCCAGTCAACTGTGAGCCCAGAGTCATCCACCTGGCAAGACAATGGTCAGTCCTAACAGAAACCAAGATAGTTTCTCTCCCTCAATAGAATACTCCAGTTTTCCAACTCAAAACGCAGATGCTGTCTGTGACTTCTATCTTTTCCTGAATTCCCACATCCGACCTGTCTTGAAATATGCCTTCCAAATGCCTCTCATTCCTCTCCTTCCCTTGGTTCGCACTTTGAATAACATTAACTCAGGCCTACATCATCCTTTCCCTGTATTAATGTGAACAGCCTCTAGATGGATCATTATTTCCCTGCTAAACACTTATTTTCCAAACTGCAGTCCACAGAATCTTTCTAAAACACAAAGACCATGTTAGGCACCTGGGTAAACTATTCGGTAGTTTCTCAGTTCTCTTAGAACAGAGTTAAAATTGAATGTACATTACTCAGCAATTATATGTCTGTTCAGCCTCATCTCACCCCATTCCCCTTTTATCCTCTTGATATTACAACCACTCTGAAATGCTTTTCAGTTTCCAGAAGACTTTGGAATAGATATCGCATAGTCTTTTGCATAGACTTTGCATAGAAATCACTCTTATTCAACCATCAGGACTCTACTCGTAAATCACCCCCTCTCACAGAAGTGCACCTTGATACCCCGTACCCTAGCTCAGGTGGGCACAGGTGTCCCCCATTTGGGTCTCCTAACCTCTGGGCTTGTCGTTACTGCCTTACTTACTACAAATGCATCTCTGTATCCCTGTTACTTGCCTATTCCTCCCTGGTCTATGAGTTTCTTTAGGACAAGAGCTACAGATCATGCAACCTGGTGTCCTTGGTACCTACCACTGAAGGTGACAAAGACAGTGACCAAAGCACACTCATGGAAGGGACAGATGGTGAACAAACTCAGTGTGTGGAGAGTGCTGCGCTTACCACTTTGTTTTAGACATCAGACTTGTAGCTTTCGCATTTTGTTTTGTTGTTGTGGCATGAATATCCTGCCTCCAGGCTCAAGGCTTACTCTTTTCCCTAATGTACAAAGAAAAGCGTAGCAGCTGACCTTCCACTGCAGGCTATGATGCCGTGACAGGGTCTAGACATATTCTTCCACCATAAACAACAAGAAAACTAGAAAAAAAATGATGTGAAACAGGTGTTTTCAGACATTGGACAACAGACAGTGCAGTACTGTGATTCCTAAGAAAAGGGAAATAAGTGAGTAAGCCCTTGGCCTTCTGCCTGGAGTCCCATTCTGACCTCCACGGCAGGCTGGGGAAGCCCAAACCAAGCACAGCAGTCTCGCGAAGTTGAGAAGACAGAGATTGGAGCTCCGGGAGGCTGAGGTGACCCAAAACTGTGCAGCTGAGTTTCAGAGGGCAGAGAGCTGCGACTTTGCTAAATATTAAGTCATGCATGCCTAGAGCGAAACTCTAGGTCAGGGATAGATGAATGGGAATTTGAGGCTGAGCAATTATCAGAGCTCACAGAGCTGGAAGATGTATCAACTCTACCTAGTAAGAGTGGAAGGTTCTCACAGAACACCTGAGGAGTCTAGTATCAACCAGAGAAGTGTTGTGCTTTGGTGGTGGGATTAAACTCTCCCTAAAGGAAATGCTTCTGTAGCCGAGCCCTAAACATCTTTAGAAAGCAAGTATTGAGAGGATCAAGTTGGTCATGAAGTAATTTATCTGCCTCTGGACAAAGCTCAACTTCAAAGAACAACCACAAAATCTAGATGCTCAAAACATAATATTCAATATCTAATATCCAATAAAAAAATTGCCAGACATATCAAAAAGTAAGTGAATGTCATCTATAATCAGAAAGGAAAATCCGTCGACAGAAACAGATAAAAACATGATAGAAATAATAAAATTATCAGGACTTTTAACCTTCAAAACTTTTAAGTTATGTTGAAATATTCAAAAGTAAACATAAATATAGTGAGGAGACAAATGGGAGATATAAAAAAAGGCAAAGTAAAACATATGAAGATTAAAAATATACAACACACGTCAAAAATATTAAGAGTGTATTATCTATTGCTGGAGAAAATATTAGTAACCTTAAATATGGATAGAAACTGTCAAAAATGAATCATATAGAAAAAAATAATTCAAAATAACAATAAACAGTGGCCTGTGGAACAATATGGTGTAGCATAAGAGCTCCAGAAGGAGAGGCAGGGGCCAGGGAAAATAAGAATTCAAAGATATAATGGCTAAAAATTCCCAAATTTTTTAATAAAAATTCCCAAATTCCCAAATTTTAGGTAGGGCATGGTGGCTTATGCCTGTAATCCTAGCACTCTGGAAGGCCAAGGCAGGTAGATTGCTTGAGCTCAGGAGCTTGAGACCAGCCTGAGCAAAAGCAAGAACCCTGCTTCTATTAAAAATTAAAAAAAAAAAAAACAAAAAAACTGTCTGGTGTCCCAGCAGGGACCTGTAGTCCCAGCTACAAGAAGCTGAGGCAAGAGGATTGCTTGAGCCCAAGAGATTGAGGTTGCTGTGAGCTCTGACGATGCCATGGCACTCTACCCCAGGGCAACAGAGAAAGACTTTGTCCCCCAAATTAAAATAGAACAAATAAAATTCCCAACTAATTTGATGAAACATATAAACTCAATGCACCTCAAACAAAGTAACAAAGCAAACTCCACCAGGGCACATTATAACCAAATTTTTCTTCTTTTTTTTTTTTTGAGACAGAGTCTTACTCTGTTGCCCTCAGTAGAGTGCCATGGGGTCGCAGCTCACAGCAACCTCCAACTCTTGAGTTTAAGTGATCCTCTTGCCTCAGCCTCCCAAGCAGCTGGGACTATAGGCACCCACCACAATGCCCGGCTAGTTTTAGAGATGGGAGGTCTTGTTCTGGCTCTGGCTGGTCTCAAACCTGTGAGTGCAGGCAATCCACCCACCTCGGCTTCCCAAGTTCTGGGATTATAGGCTTAAACAAATTTTTGAAAACAAGTGATAAGGAGAAAATCTAAAAAGTAACCAAAAGGAGAAAAAGATGCATTATTATTAAGGAACAAAGATAAAAAGTGAGGACAGATTTTTTTTGTCTGAAACTCTGCAAGTGGGCACGGAGCTTTATTACCTTCCAAGTGCCGAGTGAAAGAAGAAAATGTCGACCTAGATTTCTGCATCCAGTGAAATTATCCTCTAAAAATGAAGGTTAAATAAAGATTTTGAGAGCTGAGATGGTTTGTTTCCAGCAGACCTACACGATAAGAAGTGTTGAGGAATATCCTTTGGACAGAAGGAAAAATATAACAGATGGAAACCTTGAATGTAGAAAAGAAAGGAAGAGGCAAGATATGATAACTGTAAGAGGAAATATAAAATGCTTTCTATGGCTTGATTTCTTCAACAATGAATGGACTCTTCAAAGCAAATGTAATAACAGCGTGCATTGGGGGGATTTATAATGTTTGTAGAAGTAAAACGTAGACCAAAGACAGGAGTGGAAAATTTAAGTACATTGTAATATGGTTTTTATATATAATGTGGTATAAGATTATTTGAAGGTGGATTGTGATGAAGTCGAAGAAACATACAGTAAACCTGAGAGCGGAGGTGGCAACTTGTCCTAGAAAGGGTTAGGTAGGAAACATTTCTGGCTTTGTAGTCTGGCTTTGTATAGTCTCTGTTACAACCACTCAAGTCCGCCATTGGAGCATGGAACCCATCAATTAAGTAGACAGCCATAGACAATCTATAAATGAACAAGTGAGAGTGTGTTCCGATAAAACTTTGTAAAAACAAGTGCTGGGTTAGATTTTCCAGGGCTACAGTTTGCCAAATCTTGCCTTATAACAACCACTAAAAATAAAGTAAGATACAAAATCTCTATCTTTTTTATGACCATAGTATTCCATGGTATACATATACCATAGTATTTTAATCTATTCATGTGTTGAGGGGCTCTTGGGTTGTTCCCACATCTTTGCTATTGCAAATTGGACTGCTATGAACATTCAAGTGCAAATGCCCTTTGTACTTTTGGGTAGATACCTAGTGTAACACCCTGGAAGGATTTGAAGAGCACTCTACAAAGTATCATAGACAAGGAAAAACAAGCATCCCACGTGTTCACTGCTAAGTTGAAACTTATGTATTAACACCCACTTATGAGAAAAACTTGATTAAATTCAAAAAGGGGGAGTGGAGAGGGTTCAGCAATTTCCCACCCAAAGGGAGCAATGCACAGGCACATGTCCTGCTACGGAAACAACTGCAACTTTGTACCTTGCAAGTGCAGACGATGTAACCTAACGGTGTGTACCCTCATATTAATCTGAAATTTAAAAAAAACAATAAGGGGGGCATCTGTGGCTCAAAGGAGTAGGGTGCCAGCCCCATATGCCAGAGGTGGCCGGTTCAAACCCAGCCCCGGCCCAAAACTGCAAAACAAAAAATAATAATAATGGTAACAATATTATAAAGTATCTAAGAATAAAGATCAAAAAAAAAAATAAAAGGAAAATAAAATATCAGACTCATAAGAAAATAGTGGGGATGAAATAATAACGATAATACTTAAACCGAAGGAAGGTAGGGAAAACAAGGGACAGACGGGGCAAACAGAAAACAAACAGCAAGGGGGCAGATTGGAGCAGCACGATATTGCAAAATACATTCAATGGAAACACCACAATATCAGTAAATTCCATTAAGTGTCATCGAAACACTCAAAAGGCAGATATTTTAGGACTAGATTAAGAAAAGCAAGATACGACAATATGTGGTTTACTAGAAACCTCTTTAAACATACAGTCATAGAGTAAGAGGGTGAAATTCATACAGTGAAAATACTAATTATGAGAAAGCTGCGGTGGCTATCATAGGACAAAGGAGACTTCAGCACGGAGGATATGACCAAGGATGAAGAGGAATTTTCATAATGATGAAGGGGTCCAATTATCAAAGGGATACAATAATCCTACATCTGTATCTCAGAGATTTAAAGTTCAGGAGGCAAAAATTGACAGAAAGGAAAAATAAGTAAATCCACAGCAATATTTAAAATGTTGCGATACTTCTTTCCCAGTAGTTGATAGAACAAACATAAAGAAAATCAGCAAAAAAATATCACTGAGTTGAACGAAGGTATCAACCACCTCAACACCACTGATACCTATAGAACATTCTGCCAACATCAGAATATACCTTCTTTTCAAGGACTCACAGAACATTTACGATGTATTCACGTGCACGGCATAAAACAGTCCCAGTAAATTTAAAAATTTTAAAATCATGTAGAATACTTTCTTACCACAATTAGGATAGGTTCAAAATCCTATTTCCAGATACATATCTGAAAAGTCCTCAAATGTTTGGAAATTAAACAAGACAGTCCCTAATAACTCATGGCTCAGAAAATAAATCACAAAGGGTATTAGAAAATACATTGTAGTGAAAGGAAATGAACACTTCGAAGTTTTCGAGAGGCAGCTAAGGTAATGCTCAAGGGAAATTTATGGCCTTACGTGTTAATATTAGAAAATTACAATAAAAATGTCTAAAATCAGTTACCCACCTTAAGAAGAAACAGATTAGCTTAACTAAGTATGCAGAAGTAAGGAAATAATAAATGTAAGAACAGAAATCAAGGAAATAGAAAATCTTCTTAGACAAATCAATGAATCCAAAAGCTAGTTTTTTTCAAAGATAAATAAACTGATAGTCCGAAGGCCAGGTATGGTGGCTCTCTCCTGTGATCCCAGCACTCTAGGCAGCCAAGGCGTGTGATCCCTTGAGCTCAGGAGTTTCAGACCAGCTGGAGCAAGAAGGAAACCCCATTTCTACTAAAAGTAGAAAAAAACTAGCCAGGAATGGTGGCACATGGCAGTAGTGTGGTCCTAGCTACTTAGGAGGCCAAGGCGAGAGGATTATTGAGTCCAGGAGTTTGGGTTTGCTGTGAACTATGATGACGCCATGATGCTTTACCCAGGCTGATGGAATGAGACTCTGTCTCAAAATAAATAAATAAATAAATAAATAAAATAAAAACCTTACAGAAATTAAAAGGATACTAAAGTAATATTATAAACAACCCTATGCCCAAAATTTAACCATTTACATGAAATGTGCAATTCCTTGAAGACTCGGATTATCAAAACTGATTCCAGATGAAACAAAATCTGTAGTACCTAAACCTATTACAGAATTTGTTATTGTTGGAATTTGTTATTAACGGAAAACTTTTCCATTTGTAAAAATAAAGACTTCTGATGGAAATTATATCAAACAGTTAAGGAAGAAATAATACCAATCCTCCATGACCTGCTTTCAAAAACAGTGGAGGAAGGAATACTTCACAGTTCATTTTACACGGCTAGCCTTACCCCACTATCAAAACCAAAGCATTTATAAGAAACAGAAAACTACAGACTAACACTGTTCAGGAATATAGATGTAAAAATTGTTTTAAGAAGTAACAAGTAGACTTGGTGCTCGTCGCTCAGTGGTTAGGGTGCCAGCCACATATACTGAGGCAGGCAGGTTTGAACCCCACCTGGGCCTGCTAACAACAATGACAATTGCAACAAAAAAATAGCCAGACATTGTTGTGGGCACCCGTAGTCTTACTTACTTGGGAGGCTGAGGCAAGAGAATCACGTAAGGCCAACAGTTTGAGGGTGCTGTGAGCTGCGATGCCACGGCACCTACTGAGGGTGACATAGTGAGACTCTGTCTTGAAAAGAAAAAGTAACAAGTAAAATGTAGGTATTTATAGAAAAGTTATAAATCTCACATCCAAGTAGAGTTCATTCCAGGAACACAAAGTTTGGTTTAACATCTAAAAATCAGTTAATGTAATTTAGCATATTAACAGAAAAAAGAGAAAAACGCAATGGATGCAGAAAAAGAATTTTTCAAAATTCAATATCCATTCATTATTCTTAAAAAACAAATTGCTCAACACCTAATAGAAAGGAACTTCCTTAACCGGATAAGAGGATCTGTGAAAAATGTCGTGACTAACATACAAAACATGAATGAGGGCAGTGCCTGTGGCTAAGTGGGTAGGATTCCAGCCCCATATACTGAGGGTGGCGGGTTCTAACCCGGCCCTGGCCAAACTGCAACAACGACAACAAAAAAATAGCCAGGCATTGTGGCGGGCACCTGTAGTCCCAGCTACTCAGGAGGCTGAGGCAAAAGAATCGCTTAAGCCCAAGAGCTGGAGGTTGCTGTGAGCTGTGATGCCTTGGCACACTACCAAGGGTGATAAAGTGAGACTCTGTCTCTAAAAAAACAAAAACAAAAACATGAATGAATGCCTTCTTCCTAAGATTGGAATTAGACCATTCACTTACACCACAACACAAAAATTTACTAAAAATTGATTTAAATATACAAGCTAAAACTGCAGATTTCCAGAAGAAAACACAGAACAAATTATTTGCAACCTTTACATTGGCAAACATTTAACATACACAATATGAAATAATTTAATCGTTTGGACTTAAAGTTTAAAACTACTTTGCCAAAGACAGCATCAAAAGAATAATCAGGCATCCCATAGGTTGGGAAAAACATACATCACAGGCAAATTTGACAGAGGCCAAGAATTCAAGGTACATAAAGAATTCTTACCACTTATAAAAAGACTAAAAAAAATTTTTTTAAAGGGAAAAATTTAGAGCAAGTACTTTCAAAAAAAAAAAAAAACAGAGAAGAAAAAAACGAAACAAAAAACAAAGATGGATGGGTGGCCAACAGACAAGTGAGAGGATGCTTCACATTATTGGTCATCAGGGCTCAGCGCCTGTGGCTCAGGTGGCTAAGGCGCCAGCCACGTACACCTAAGGTGGCGGGTTCGAATCCAGCCCGGGCCTGCCAAACAACAATGACGGCTGCAACCAAAAAA
>NW_003852461.1:6000471-6007468 GCF_000181295.1 Otolemur garnettii | reverse complement strand
AAAAAAAAAAAATTATTGGTCATCAGGGAAATGCAAATTAAAATCACGGTGAGACACCAGGACACACCAATTAAAATGACAGTATTTATTTTTTTTATTCCATGAAAATACCTTTTTTATTAGATCATAACTGTGTACATGACTGCATTTATGGGGTACAATGTGCTGATTTTATACACAATTTGGAATGTTTACGTCAAACTGGTCAACATATCATTCGCCTCATTTACTGCATTGTTGTGCTTAGACATTTGTACACTACTATTCATATACGTGACAGGTACACTTGCAATATGCACGGTAGGCGGGGTGCCACCGACTACCCTCCCTCCACCCCTCACCCTCCTCTTCTCTCCTTCTTTCTGGGCTATAATTGTGGTTTATCTTTTGTAAGAAAGTGTGAGTGGTTATATATTGATTTCATAATAGTACTGAGTACATTGGGTACTTTTTTTTCCATTCTTGAGATACTTTACTAAGAAGAATATGATCCAGCTCCATCCAGGTAAACATAAAAGAGGTAAAGTCTCCATATTTTTATGGCTGTGTAATATTCCATGGTGTACATATACCACAACTTGTTAATCCATTCCTGGGTCAATGGGCACCCGGGCTGCTTCCATGACTTGGAAATGATGAATTGGGCTGCAATCAACATTCTTGTGCAAATGTCTTTGGTATAAAGCAATTTTTGGTCAAAAATGACTATATTTAGAAAGACTGATGATAATACCAAGTATTGCTAAGGGTGCACAGCAAAATTCTCGTATGTTTCTGGTGGTAACTAAAAGCAGTACAGTGTGCTGGGAATGGTTAGGCACTTGCTCATAAAACTAAGCAAGCATGTATCCTATATTTCAGCAATTCCACTCCAAGGTATTTACATTAAAAAAAGTGAAAAGCTTTGTATCCATACAAAGATTTGTACACAAATGTTCACAACAGCTTTATTGCTACAATCTCCAAACTGGAAACAACCCAAAGGACCATCAACCGGTGAAGAGATAAACACATTTCTATTGCACAGCCATACAATAAAATACCACTCATCAAATAATTCATCCAATCAATCTGCTGAAAAATGCAACCCCCTACAGGAATCTACAATATCATTATACACAAAATGTGTTCACTGTATAATTCCATTTATAGGAAACAGGAGAGACAAATCTAATCTACAGTGACAAAAAGTTCTCTGGGGGTTGCCTGTAGGTCGGGGTGTTTGGAGTTGACGGATTGGCTGCAAGGGAGGAAACTCTTTAGGTGATGGTGGTGGGTAGCTTTCTTGATCGTGGTGCCGATTACACAGGCACATGCGTTTGTCAAAGCTGATTAGACTGCACAGGTAAAATGAGAGTACTTTCTGTATATAAATGATATTCCACAAACCTCAGGCTTCCAGAAGTCTTTCCAAGTTGTTCCTAAGGAGAGGGCACTGAGTTTCTGGAGACTGGACTCTGAAACCCCCCACTTCGACCCTCACCCATTTCTCACTCTCTCCTTCCTGCTCCTCATGGCCGTCCCCTCTGGTGCCTTCCACTGGAAACTCCCAGCACTCTCCTCTCTCCTCCATCTCCTGACGCGTGACCAACACAGCCCTGCCCTGTGGAAAGCATTTTCCTAAAGTTTTAGTGATGAAGGAGGGAAGTCCCATCACAAGAGAGGAAACAATTAAGACTAAATGTCAGAAGAGTGTCAGTGGCATTGGTCACATGCCCCTTGAAGGCAGTGACTCACTGCCTCTTTAACCACCTGCAGCCCCTTCTACGGCACTGGACCCATGTTCCTTCCCCCCCGCAATTCAAACACTCAAGACCCTGACAAGGGCTGAAAGTGGGAAAACTCACAGTCCCATTAGGCTGTAAAATAGAAAAGTATAAATCTTGTTCCTTTTAGCCCTTTGTCATCAAGATGCGCTCAGGCACCTATATTTACATTGCCCCCAAGCCAATTAAAGTAACTTCTTAAGTAAAAGAGCACTGATTTCCTTTAAAAAAAAAAAAAGCTTTTTCTAGAGTAGTGTTTTTCACATGGGACCCTTATTAAAAATGCAAACACCTGTGCCTACACACGATCCATTGAAAAATAATTCTTAGCCTGGGATCTCGGAATCTGCATTTTAACTAGTACATCGCCTCACTGAGCTGCCCCTGCTTTTAATTCTTAAGAAGTTTAAAAGGTTCCTTATCTTGTGGGTAATAAATCCTTCAGATAGATTCTAACAAACGTCCTTTAAGTGAGAGATCTCTCACCCTTTATTGCAGGAGTTGATATTTGGATTTTTCTTTTTTTGTGAAAAACTGGTCCATCTGCCCATCTGTCTCCACAGACTACCTTTTTGATCACAGGAAAAGTTTTGGACCACCAGCTCCGCAATACTGCAGTGGGGGTAGAACCACAAAAATATTGTGTTGTCAGGTGCCTTCCTTTGGGTCCCCAGGCTGTATTTTAGGCTGGTAGCCTGGGAAGTATCTTACCACTCCATAATGTGATGATGTCTGTGCCTCCCTAAAGCAAAAAAACTCACCCTAAACAATTATCACTCCTCTTAACCCTAGAATACTATCTGCTGCCTATGCCACCAGGAAGTCATGTGGCAGGCTCTGAAAACACGAATTAAGATCGTTTGGGATTTTTAGATTGGCAAGATCTAATTGGAGTTGTTAGACAAAATTCTGGAAAAGTGGCCAGGGCATGTGCTATGTCTAGAGCCACAGGATTGCTTAAGGAAAAATCTTGAGATAACAAACGGTGAACTTTCCCTTCTTCTCTGCAAACACTGGAAGCATGCCAAGGACTAGATTTCACTGGGCCTCTTATCAGTGAGCATACAAAGATCAAGAATCAACACTAAATATGTGGCTTGAGATAAATTAAGCTTCAAATCCCTTCTGTTTCCCATTCCATTTGCTCATAGCAGAATTTTTTTTTTTTAATTTTTTAATAGACATGGGGTCTGGCTATGCTGTCCAGGCTAGAGTACAGTGGTTAGCCACAGGCACAATGGTGGCACAAGACAGCCTCAAACTTCTGGGCTCCAGCATTCCTCCCACTTGAGCATCTGGAGTAGCTGAGACTAGAGGCTCAGACTGCTGCTCCTCTGAAACACAACTCTCCACTCCTGGAAGATTTTATTGAGTTGCTTCGATTCCTTCTGAGATTAGGAATGCGGAGACTAAGGCACAGGTGCACATTGTCCCTCTGCCCATGAAGATTATGGTGATCATCACGGTCCGAAGAGAACTACACTTAGTCTCTTAAACATAAATGCCAGATTTGTGCTTTTCCGTTGCAAACTTTTAGTCTCTCTGCGTATAGTTGACAAGCTAGTTTTACTAAAGAGGAGAATGTTCTAGCCCCATGGACAGTAAGAGCAGTTGACATTTATTTAGTGTTTCCATATTCAGACCGCCTCAGGTATTAATTAGGGCTTCAGTCCTCAACCCAGTCCTCTGAAAAAGATTCTCTGTTCACCTTCATTTTGCAAATGAAGATACTGAGGGGAGGTTGTTACAACTGTAGACTGGGAAGGCCGACTTCAAAGTGCTCTTGCCTACCTGTGCTGCTGGGTTCCTCCAGCGAGCGTTTGGGGAGCGTCTGCTCTGTGCCAGGACTGTACTAGTCTCCGGGAATACAGCAGTGAACAAAAGAGACAAAGGTCCCTGTCCCGAGGGGGATTATACTTTGACTCACATCTATCCTGTGAATTTCTGATAATTTACCTCGCCAGTCTCTCTTATGGGATGTTAAGACTGTTTCTGATGTAATGACTGCAAAAAATTAAAAATTAAAAAAAAATAGCAGTGCAATGGACAGTATTCTGATTTATAAAGCTATGTATTTCCCCGTCTCTGTTTCATTTAGAGGAGTTTCCCAGAATGGGAAGTACAAAGTTCAAGCGATGAATATTCATTCGAGTTCTTGATGCCATTGCTGAATAACTCTCAGAAAGGATGTAACAGTTTGCACTCCCATCAGCCTCGGTGGTTTTGAGAATGTCCATTTCCTCACCCTGTGGCCAGCACCAGATACTCTTTATTCTCTTTTTAATCCTCTTTTTAATCTGCCTGATAAGCAGCATGTTCATAGCTCTGGGACAGCAAAGGACAACAAATGCCATACTGACTTAGTGTTATTTAGAGCACCTGAATTTCACTGATTCAAAATAGTTGAAGAATGACAGTTTGTTATTAAATATCTCCCAACCCTCCATTATAAAAAAGTAAAATTTAATGCTTCCTTCCCAGTGCCTATGATCATCTTTTTTTTTTTTTTAGCCGGGGCTGGGTTTGAACCCACCACCTCCGGTATATGGGGCCAGTGCCCTATCCTTTGAGCCACAGGCACTGCCCCACATATGATCATCTTTATTAAACTATCAATTATTTCTGAGAAATGTGCCTGATATTAAAGAGCATACTGACATGGGAATCTCTCTGTGTACCCTACTGCTGTGACCATTGTGCCTGCGAGCCACCGGCTGTTTTGTGAGATTGGTTTGCCATCCGTGAAGGGACTTTGGACCTTATGCCCGAATGACATTTGATCTGGCCTGTTTTAGGGTCTTCCTCACACAGCCTTTCCTAATTAGGTGTGATTTCTCCCTTCTTAGGGTTTCCAGAGCATGTTTTATGCACCTCTGTGCTATTTAACATACCCAGTCACATTAAGTGTGTACTTTCCTTAGCTCTCAGCCTAGAAAAATAAAGTTCATGGCACCTGCCATCTAGATGTGTTGAGAGAATGAAATGAATCAAGGCACATGAAGCACCTCGCACAGTGCCTAGAACAGAAATACCTTTGACAAATATTTGTTGAATGAAGGAATGAATAGTCAATGCACAAGAAATCTCGGATGCTGCCACATGCTGGCAAGTGATTCTCAAACCTTAGTGTACTTAAACTCAACCAGGGGAACCTGCATCAAACTACCAACTGGAAGCCCTCCCTCCAGAGCTTGTAATTCAGTCCATCCAGGGCGACTCTGACACTACATGTAACTTAGAGACTTACTGGTAAGCCTGTGAGCTCTGTGTAGGCAAAGAACATATGAAAGTCATCGCTAAAAGGCCCAGACCCATCAATCCCACCCCCTGGCATGCAGCGGGTGCTCAAGGAGAGGTAACTTGGATTTCAGCCTTGCTGGGTGAAGGATGTATTGTTTCCAGTCCTGCCAATATGAAACAGAGAACTGATGGTTCTAACATGTGCCTGGAGCCTCTTCCCTCTTCAGACACATCTCAAAGCTAGACCAGCTATTGTCCTGTGGCAGGATTCCCCCCATCGCACATCCTCTCACGCCTCCTCCTCCTGCTGAAATTCGAGCACTGTTCTAGGTACCAGGGGCTTCCTCTGATCTAATCGTCATGACAGCCTCTCCCAGGCTCAGAGAGTTTGTTACCTGTCTGAAGTCCTGTGGCAAGTAAGTGATGATGCAGGTTTCAAACGAGGCGTGAGCCTTCGCCAAGCCTGACCACCTTCTCCAGCTCACTAGCAGGGTGGAGGAAGGAGCTTGAGAAAGATCACCTCTGGCCTGCAGGGTTCAGCGTGTATGTGTGCGCGCGCATGACCAGTAAATTCCTGATTATAGGAAATTGCATAAAACAGAGGAGACTTTTTCCCTTGCAAGTAGAGACTATAAGCATAGCCTATTGAGTAACCCTGACTTCACCCTTCACCGACCAGCCCTGGCCAGTTTGCATGCTACCATCTACAGCATGACTCAAAGGACCCTCAGGCAGCGGGTGGGTTAAAAATCAATCAAACAACAATAATGTTCCTAAGTAGGAACTCTCAGCTTCCCAGTTGGGGGTTCAGTTAAACATGAGTCACAAATTTCCTTTTTAGGGTGATATTTACCATACAGCATGGATGCTTATAGGGACTACGTCATAGCTGTTTATCTGATGGAAAACATGATATTAAAACATTACTTAATGATATATACACCTGATAAATAATCCCTAGGTTTAAACAAACAAAAAAAAGTGTTGGGGAGGGGCTAGGCAAGGATTACAAGAACAGAAAGTTGAGTAAAAATAAGCCATGGTTTGGGGGTAAATAAAAAGGGTGTTTATCCAGAGCTGGGTGTTGAAATAATCCTTACTAATAATAATCTAGCTCCCAGGGTGGGGTTGGACCAGAGTAGAGTCCTGGGGGATGGCTGACTCATTTCAGAGACTTCCCATCAAAGTGCCTCCTATTGGACCAGCCTCACCAGGTTAAGGACTGTTTCCTGGTGGCTCTCATCAGCTTTCTGGTGACAAGGAAGCTGAGGCTCTCCCAGAATATTGATCTGTCCCAGGTCCTTCACTGGGCATTAGGGAAGCTTCCCTCTGAAGGTCTGGGTCACCTGCATTCTCTCTGCCCCTGAAAGTTACAGGGTTTCTCCTCTACCATAGAGTCAAGCCCATCTTATTCAAGTGTTGCCAAAATCACACCGATTCTCATTTCACTTGCACCATTGTAAGCAGTGACCCTCAGTGGACCCCAGAGGCTCTGACCAGCACCTCAAACTCAATGGCTGAGTGAGCCACCAGCCCCAGTGACCCCTTCTTTTGAACCAGGCCATGTGCCGTTGCTGCGTTACCCAAAGCAGGTGAGGCTAACCTTACTTTGAGTACCTGGTTATCTTATTTAATCTTCCGGACTACTCTCTGAGGTGAGTATTTGAATCCCCATTCTACAGAGAGGAAAATGGAGGCTGAGAAAAGTGAATACCTTGTCCAATGCTAAGTCTAATTCCAAAGGTGCATGTCCTTTATCGCCTAGCCAGTGTGGAAACTCCGATACATACTCTGGAGGATGGAACAGAAGAGCACAATGAGTTCTCTGAAAGACAGGGGGTGACTAAAGAACGAGAGGTGACATCCGATAGATAATATCAGGAAAGCTCCACAGAGAAGGTAAAACAAACCAGATTTAGGGGAAATGGGAGGGTCTTTGGGGTCAAAGAGAAGATTACATCTGGATTTCACAGCAATACGAAGTATCTTTC
>NW_003852461.1:5997751-6000217 GCF_000181295.1 Otolemur garnettii | reverse complement strand
GGTGTACGTGGCTGGCGCCTTAGCGGTTGAGCTATAGGCGCCGAGCCAATACAAAGTATCAAAGGTGTAAAATTGTGGGGTGTGTCATGTGGTTTACCCAGCCTGGGATATCTTTGCAGAAATGAGGAGAAAGAAAAGGCTGGATTATGGAGGAACCTTGAGTGAGACCATGAAGGGCTTGGACTAAGAGGTACTGGGGAGTCTGAGATGGACTCTGAGCAGGGTCTAGTCATGATCGCCAGGGCCAGAGAGAGATACTCTCCTCCTTCTCCTCCTTCCTTCTGCTGTTGTTGAATCTTTTTTGCCAAAGACAGGCTTTAGTGTAGTGGTCCAAAAAGGCAGCTCTATGTGGGAGAATGGGCCGTGGAGATTGATTCCAGCTGCAGCAAGGAGAGATGAACATTATTTATTAAGAAGGAGGCATTTGATCGGAGCCTTGAAGGACAGATGAGGTGTCAGCACTCACAGATGGGGACAAAGGACACCCCAGATGAAGAAATTAGTGGGAGCAAAGGGACAGAGGCAGAAATTTTGCTGGCACATTGGGTGAGGCGTGAATAATTTATTCTTCCTGAAATGGAAGGTAGAGGGTGTAAGTGTGTGTATGTGTGTGAGCCAGAGAGTGATATTGATGACTTGGGCAAGTGTCAGCAGGATGGATCATGAAAGGGAAGGACAGACAGACACCAGACAGGGGGCAGACCCAACACATGAGCACATGAACTGGGGCAGTGGTGGTGAGGATGCAGAGCTCTGTCCACCCTGAGCTTTAGGAAGATTTAGGCTGGTTGTGAACAAAACTTGTTCTTGTCATTATTGTCTGTCTTCTCCCATTCCTCCCCTCCTCCTCCTCCTCTTTCCTCTTTTTCTTCCTAGTCCTCCTCCTCTTTTCTTTCTCCTCCTCCTTCCCTTCCCCTTCTTTCTTTATAATTATTTCCATCTCAATAGCCTCCTCAGATTTGTTCACACAATCATTTCCTCATTTCGTTGATCAGAAGTTTTTAATCCATAAGAATTAGAATTGGATTCTGCTGCTAATTACAGAAAACTCAAAATAACAATAAAGCTTCCTTCTTTATCACATCCTATAAGCAGCACAGGCCTAGTGTGGCGACTCCCTGATTGTCAGGCCCAGGTTCTTTCTACCTTGTTGCTCCACCCTTCTCATCTCATGACTACTACCCCATAACTAAAGATGGCTGCTCAAGCTTTAACCATTCTATCTGTTTTTCAGGCAGCAGAATGGTAGAGGAGGGATGAGGAAGGGCACACTCGCTCCCTGGAATTTGCACTTTCCAGTCTGTTCACTCCCAATTAGCCAGATCTTAATCCTTTATGTTTCTTTGTGTTTCTTCATCCTTTGTCTTCATCTGTGATTCAGACTGCCAGACTAAGGGGTCAGGAAGACTGGGAAGTAAGGGATGGAACTGAGACCTGCTTATGTCCCAAAGAGAGCTACTCCATGCACTCCCCTTTCTGTGCAGATGAAAGAGATGGCATCCCCAACAAAGCCATGCCCCAGCAAACATTTTTTCACTGTTTCCCAGGCAGACCTGTGCTCTGGGAGGTACAGAGAAATACTGACCATGGCATCTACCCTCAAGATGGCTAAATGCCCACAGCTGTAGAATTTCAGAAGGCTCCAAAAGAGAAGGAAGGGACCTTAGGGGTCATCTAGTCCAGTCCTGTCTTCCACTCTGTTGTAGTTAAGCCATCTTCAACTTCTGCTTGCACATCTCTGAAGCTGGGGGCGCCATCTGAGCCAACGTACTCTGAGTCAACAACAGCCATTTATAATGAATAATATCCGTAGCCCTGTAACTTCTACCCAATAGCTCTGGTTCTTTCAGAGAACAGGTCTTGCTTTTTCTTCGTGCAGTGACAAACCCCACGTGCTACGTGAAGGCAACTCTCACATCTGTTTGTACATCTGTCTATCTCCTGCTTTCTCAACTAGTCTCTTTTCTAAAGGGAGTGTGACATATGCAAGTTCACAGCCCTGGCCCTTTTGACCCTGAGCAACCCACTTACACTCTCTGGACCTTCATTTCTCCATGTGTGAAATGAGGCTAATATTACTCATCCTATGAGGATATTGTGAAGTTAACTGAGCTAATGAATGCGAAACACAGAGCCTGACTCCAAATACAGGGTGCCCATAAAGTTCATGTGCAATTTAAAATAGCCAACTAATTTAAATTGCATATGAACTCTATGAACATCCTGGATAGCTGTTATTACCATCACTACTATCTTTATAATTAATAACCATGGAACACTCTTCCCTCTTGAGTAAATTGTGATGCGATACTAGATAATAAAAGAAAATAAACTTTTAACACTGGGGGGAAATTAGCACAAAAATGCTGTCTACAATTGTGACCAGGAGCCGTAATTTTTGCTCCTTTTACCAGTGTCACTGGATTGCTGTTGCTGCCCCCGGAAAATCACCTCCTGGGGTCACCA
>NW_003852461.1:5991239-5997475 GCF_000181295.1 Otolemur garnettii | reverse complement strand
ATAAACAAATATATTAAAAGAACTCAAAGAGTTTCTGTAGTGGGCAGGGAGGAGTCAGGAAGCCTGGGGTTCTAAGTCTCACCTTGTCACCACTGGCTGGGTGACCAGGGATACGTTACAGCACCCCCTGTGGGCCTCTGATTTTTGAAACCAGAGATGGCCTGGACTCCTCTAAAACCTCTTTCTCCCCACCTACAGCCGGTCCAGGTGGGACCAGAATCTGGGCGGAGGCTGGGTACATGTCCAGACAGCCCTACGTGATCTGTGAGCCAAGCATAGCCTGCCTGCTACCAGGGCGTGATTGTTCTTGTGATTTAGCAACACCCAGCAAACGTGTCCCATCAGGGCTGAGCTAAAAATAGGTTCTATGCATGGAGCCCAGGAAAATCAGCAGCCCAGACTGTGGGAGCTTGGCTAACCAGGCACAGCCAAGCTGCCTCTACCACTCCAGGGGCACAGTGGCCAAAGAGATGAGATCTGGCTAATTTCCCCACTTGTATGTTCTATTCACATCCCTCCCACATCAGGGCCAGTGCCATCCTGCTCCCTTGCCTCTCTCTCTTCTACTTCTGGATAAACTGACTTTGGAAAGGTGTTGAGTGTGGAGATGGTAGAGTAAGAAGTATGGTCCAGTGTTTGGGTATCATGGGCTTGGGTTCAAATACTGGCTCCACTATTGCTTATCTGTTTCACCCATGACCACGAGAGCCTGAGTTGCCTCAGCAATAACAGTAGGGTTGATTACCCCTGCTTCTTCTAAGAATTGTTCTGAGTACTAAAAGCAGTGAGTGGTAGAGCAATGGTTTTGGAAATGCATCATGTCACATAATCATCTGGGTAGGCGGAGTTTGTTAAACTATAGATGCCTGGGCCCTGCCTTCCACCAACTTCTAACTCATTAGGTCTGGAGAGCATTGCTTCCCCCACGACAAGGTCCTCCATCCCAGGGATGCTGATGGATGCTCTTGCTGGGACCATACGTGAGGAGCATCGGGTTAGAGGTTAAATACATGAGTCCTTGAGTCAGACTGCAAGGGTGTGACTCTGGGCCCTGCCTCTTGCAGTAGACTGACTTTGGGCAAGTTACTGAACCTTTCTGAGCCATAGCTGGAAAACAGGGGAATAATAATTCCTGCTTTATAGTGTTGATGTGAGGATTAAGTGAGTTAATTCATGTAAAAGCACTTAAAACAGCATCTGGCAAACAGCAAGCATTAAGTAAACATCAGCTTTTATGAGTATCACGGGGTCTGCACAGAGTTCAACACACTTCTTTTTCTCCCTGTTCCATTGGAATTTCTGTGTCCAGGCCGCCCTTCCTGGGGTCTTTGTGTTCTGAACCTCACCCTTCTGCGTGGAAGGGTGGGCAGGTGAGAGGAGGATCTAGACTCACCATGGAGTGTGGATTCAGTGTTAAAGTCTAGAGATCACCAAAGAACCCGAAGCTCTCAGACATGAATGGGCTTACCTAAGGGATCCAGTCCGAGGAGCACGACTGGAAGTAGACCCAGATTTCCCCGATTTTCCCAGTCAGGACACTTTCTAGAACACGATGACTTCTGATTTCTGGAGGCAGCCCTGGTTATTCCGAGAGTGTTTAGGGAAGAACCATCTCCCCACCCCACCCTGCACCATTGCTGGGCACTTGGCATTCTGCTCCTTTGTTGTTTATGCTCGGGGATAACACAGCTGTAAACATCTAACATCTGGGTACAAATGGCTGTTTTCTTTGGGATTTTCCCCCCCTTGGGCTAATGTCCTCAGAGTGGAATTACTGGGTCAAAAAGTACAGACAGTGTTACTGCTAAGAGAAAACTAGACACAGCAACTCTGCTAGGGGCTGGACCTTCTCATTTTCCAGGAACCTCAAGGCTGCTGGGGATGGTGGTGTTCGAAGCAAGTTAGTGAGTGGAGAGGAGAGGAGAGCTCTGGGTCAAATCTTCAGGTTGTGGGAGGTAGTGGGGCCGGAGGAGGAAGCTCTGGACGGGAAGATACCTGACAACCACTGCTAAGTTCCCCCAGGAAATGGGAGACCAATACTTCCCAAATACGAACATGCATAGGAATTCCCTGTGTTAACAGCAGGCTCTGATTCAGAACATCTAGGGGTTAAGGTGGCAAGATTCTGAGTTTCTAGCGATTTCTGGGCAATTCTCACTCTGCCAATCAACAAGTGGTGAGCATTTATGTCTCCCTGCCCTTGCTCACGCTATTTCTCTGCCTAACCCACAAGTCCCACCACGTTCTAGACCCAGCTGCAAAGATTTCCTGGATTCACTCTACCAGGCTGGGTTAGGAACCTGTCTTCTGTGACTTGTGCGAACCCCTGAACCTGTGACTATCCCAGCATGTTCCTTGCTGTACTTCATTGTCTGTTCCCTTCTTTTCCTCAGCCTGTGGGCTGGTATTATTCATCACTGTATTCCCAGGCACGATCAGTGCCTTTTGTGGTTTAGAAGAAATTATGATTACTAGGTAAGTGGGTGGGTGAGTGGCTAGATGGATGGATGAATTAATAAACGACAGTAAGAAGAGGAGGACGTGATGGCTTAGGAGAAGCACCATGAACATCTACATTTGGCTTCAAGGTCATTATTGTCCTTCTGTGGTTCTCTCAACCATACTCATCTGCTCAAAGCCCGGAGCCAGTGGCCTGTCTCTGATCCTTGCCGACCTTTTCCAGGCTTCCCAGAATGTTGACCCTGAACCAAGAGTGAACTCAGATAAATGAATAAGATCCAGGAAGCTTAGAGGTCCCTCACAGGGTGGCTCTAATAAATACCAGAAAACAAAAAGCAGGTGTTGGCAATCCTTCTCCTGCCAAAGAGTTATTTACACAAGTTTCCAAAGCAATCCCCTTCATCACTTTACATGCCTATTACACGGTTCTCTTCAGGGAAAGGTCTGGAGTTAGTTAGCTAGGTGGATTGGAGAGGGAGTCCCCTAAAGGACAGGGGGTGGTAGGGGTCTTCCCCCCTCCTCTGCTCCAAGGCTACAGGATGGACCCCCAATCCCGGTTCTGCTAGAATGCCCACAGTTCTGCTTGGTCCCCCAAACTAGAGAATGAGGACAGTCGGGGCAAATCGACCTCTCCTGCTTCCACATGAAAGGCAGAGCAGTGGAGCCGAGTGAACTTGAACTCTGGCATCAGACAACCTGAAGTATAAAACAAAGATGCCTCTGTCCCTTCCAGCTGTGTCACACTTTTATTCTGAAATCAGCTCAAACCTACAGAAAAGTTGCAAGACCAGTTCATGAACCCCCGTGCACCCTATGCCCAGATTCATCCATGTCGAACACTTTGCCACATTTGCTCTCTCAGTCTCTTCCTCTCTGTCACGTTTTGTTTTGCTTCAGGTCCTCCTTCAGGTCCTGAAAGTTTAGTGAAACAGAAAATGGAAATAGAAAGTCAGTTTTTAAAAGTCAAGAAGGCAAATGTAAAAGAAATAGAAGTAAATTTTAAAACACTACCTGTTTGTAAACTGTGGCGTTTATACTTCAAAAGCGATTCTAAAACTGAAAACTGCACTCAGGTGTGGGGAATGCTGGAATAGTCATACGCTGTTTAATGAATGCTCTGAGTGACTTGCTGTGGGGCTACTTTGCTGTAGTGAAAACCAGAGTGTACGAAACAGACACCTCGATGGCAGAGCCTCCTGCCCACCTCGACCCCCCTGTGGTACGGCCTCCTGCTCTCAGGCTACAAGCCTGCACAGCGTGTTACTGTACCAAATACTGTAGGCAATTGTAACTCAGAGGTGAGTATTTGTGTATCCAAACACATCCAAACACAGAAAAGGTACAGT
Organism: Otolemur garnettii; assembly: GCF_000181295.1. Taxonomy (NCBI): domain Eukaryota; kingdom Metazoa; phylum Chordata; class Mammalia; order Primates; family Galagidae; genus Otolemur; species Otolemur garnettii. The sequence goes on along the minus strand of NW_003852461.1, from coordinate 5,993,669 downwards.
AAAAATAATGTGTTACGATCTTATGGGACCACCATAAGTTGATTGAAATGCTGGTTGTTGATTGAAATGTCTTTCCACGGGGCACGACTGTGTTACGTAATAACATATAATGTAGTTTTTGGAACCATTTGAGAGTCGGTTGCATATATCATGCTCCACATAGCGTACCCTTTAGTACTTCAGTGCACATTACATAAGAACAAGAATGTTCTCAACTACAGCTTTAGGCCAGTTCTGGGAAATGTAACATGGATAGAACGCTCTTATATACAGTCCACATTCCAAATTTTCAAAGGGTACCAATAATGTCTTTTAGAGCAGTTTTTTTCCTGCTATGTATCTTGGGTAATGACTGGATATATTTGTTTCTTTTTCTATGGTCTTATGATTTTCCTTGATGATTTAATTTTACTATTTGAATGCATAGAACATTAGCATACCTCCAAGTCAAACCACGGGAAGAGAGAAGAGTCCTCCTTCCCTCACTCTTTCCATAACATTCTCTGAGTCTTTTGTAAATAACTCATTTTATCATTTCCTGGTTTATCATTCCTGTGTTTCTTTTAGAAAAAGAAACCTGATGTAGGCATTTTTAAAAATTTCTTCTTTCTTTCACAAAAGGTAGTATCCTATATATGTGCCTTTATACTTTTCTTTTGTCCTGGCAGTCACTGTATCCATTTACGGAGATGTTCCTTATCACTATGCTTTTTACAATATCTTACGTTATTAGTCATAGAATCTATTCTCTCTCCCCTTGAACTTGGAATGGCCTTATGAATGGCTTTCAGCAATAGAATATCACATCAGTGATGTTCTGGGACCTCTACGTGCAGACTTGAAGAGGATCATAGTTTTTGTTTCTTCACTCTTAGAAGGCAGCTGCCACGTTGCAAAGAAGCTCAAGGTAGATGACAGACTATGAATGTTGAGAGGTCCCAGGCAGAGTGGTCCTGGAGGACAAGAGACCACCTGTGTGTTCCAGCACTGGCTGAGCTTTCAGCTGGATGTGGTCAGCTAAGTGACCTGCATCAGGTGGCTGAGAAGAACCACCTAGCTGAGCCCAGTCAACTCACAGAATCATGAAGAATAACAAGCTGGGGTTTTAAGCTGCTCGTGTGGTTTTATGCCCTCCACCATGGGCATGCCCAGTCTCTCGCACGTGTGCATTTAGGTAGTTTTTGCACTCGCAAATAACGCTGTAGCAAATGACCCCGTGCAATATGTATTTTTGTATTATTGGAGGTATATTTTTAGGGCAAAATCCTAGAAGTAAGATTACTGAACTGAAGAATACATGCAACGTTATTTCGTTACATATTGCAAATTTCTCTCTCTGGGGGTATACCGTTTTGCAGGCCCACGAGCAATGTATAATTGTGATTCTTTCTCAAGCTACTGAATTTTTGCCAATTTGATGTAGGAGAAATGGTAATTCTCAGGGTAATTTTAATGTGCATTTGTGTTATCTGTTATAACCCTCAGGTTAATTTGAGGGTACAAAGAATTAAGTTACAGTGTTTGCATTTGTTAGGTAGAGTCTTGTTACAGTTATGTCGCGCCCCCAAGAGTTGTGCCATACACGCTAACACTGTGCCCAGTAAGTGGGAGCACACCCATCCCCCCTTCTCCCCTCTCCCCGCTCCCTCGTTCCCCACCCCCACCTTGAATCAATTCGAGCTCTTCTCTTATGAGATTGTTTGTTGAAGTTCAATTTACGGTCTCCAAATTGTGGAAACAACTTAAATGCCCACCAACCGAGGAATGGATTAACAAACTGTATACCACAGAATACTATTCAGCCATAAAAAAGATGGAGACTTTACATCTTTTGTATCTGGATGGTGTTGAAACACATTCTTCTTAGTAAAGTATCACAAGAACGAAGGAGCAAGAATCCAGTATACTCAATACTAATAAAAAATTATTACCTCACAGTTTTTATAAGTGAGGGATCCAGGCCTGGCCTAGCTGGCACCTGCAGTGGAGGGTTTTTAGTAAGAGCAGATCAAGCTGCCTGCTGAGCTGCAGTCATCTCAGCTGACGAGGGAAGGATCCGTTTCCAAGCACACTCATCTGGCTATGGAAAGGCCTTAAGGCCTTGCTGGCTGTTGGCTGGGTATGTCGGTTCCTCGTGCTGTGAGTCTCTTCACAGAGTGAATCCCGACGTGGTGGCCAGCGTCTCTCAGAGCCAGGGAGCTAGAGAATGAGAAAAGGAACCCAAGACAGGAGCCACAGGTCACCTAATTTCATACATAACAGTCCATCACTGTTGCAATATCTCTTCTATTAGTGGCAAGTCCGCAGGCCCAGCTCACAGTCAAGTGATGTGTAATCCAAGCAGCCCAAGAGATGGGGATTGTTGGGGGCTGTGGCAAAGGCTGCTTTCATAGTATTTCTCAGCATGAGTGGGCCATGGACGCAAATTTT
>NW_003852461.1:5977062-5990787 GCF_000181295.1 Otolemur garnettii | reverse complement strand
TTGGCTTTGGGTCATTGTAGAGGACGCCAAGAGACAAATGACCTCTAAGCAAGATGATTTACAGCTGAGGGGTGGACACTCAGGCGACTTGTCCACAGGTGCTCCTTATAGAGAAGGAGCCTGTGCCCTCAGCACGTAGTCAGTGTTACTTACTCCCCTCACCTGTATCATTCTGTTTCAATAAAAGGCTGGTGGCGGGGTTGCTTGGGGCTACCCGGAAAGTAAGGGCTAGCCCGCCTTCCCCAAGCTTGTACTTCTAATCCACCTCTTGCCTGGTTCCTTCCTGGGCTAACCGAGACCAGGGCCCCAGGAGCCCGACGGGTCCCGACAGGTCATAGTGAGGGACCCTCAGCTTAGAAGGAATTTGCCTATGTTTTCTTCTAATATTGGTGTAGTTTCATTAATTTACACTTAGATCTTTGATGCATTTGGAATGTGTTCTCATCTGTGGTATGAGGAATTGATCTAACTTTCTATTTCTTCAAATGTCTAATGTTGCAGCATCATTTATGAAAAATTCATTTTTTATCCCAGTGAATTCATTAAGAGAAAGTTTTTTGATATTTGTTGGCTAGCAGGACTCTCTCCTAGTTCTTCCCTTCAGCAATTTCCTAGCTATTTTTTGTATGCTTCTTTTTGTTTTTCTTTCTTTCTTTTTGAGACAGTCTCACTATGTTGCCCTAGATAGAGCGTGGTGGTGTCACAGCTCACAGCAACTTCCAACTCTTAGGCTTAAGTGATTCTCTTGCCTCAGCCTCCTAAGTAGCTGGGACTACAGGCACCTGCCACAACACCTGGCTATTTTTCGTTGTAGTTGTCATTGCTGTTTAGCAGGCCTGGGCTGGGTTTAAACCCGCCAGCCCTGGTGTATGTGAGGGGTGAGCAGATTTGAGGATACGGGCACTGAGCCTTTGTGTGTTTCTTAGTCCAGTGAATTTTAGTATCAACTTGTTTCACTTCCAGAAAGTTTGTTGGCATTTTTATTGGGATAACTGTAAATTAAGAAATTAACTTAGAACGAGCTGACATCCTGGCAGCGTCGAGATACCTAAACCGAGAACAGAGACACTCTGCGATTTGCTCAAGTCTCCTTTCATATCTTTTTGTATGTTTTACAGTTATCTTCATATTTCTGAATATTTTCTAATTTAAAATTGTATAACCTAAAACAAGTTACTTTATCTTTCTGAATCTCAGATTTCTCACCAATAAAAAAGGGAACTCATAACATTTTTCTTGAAGAACTGTTGTGAAAAGCAAATGAAGTAAATTGCAAGGTAAGTGCCATGGAAGTTCTTTTGAAGCTCATGCTTGCTCTAGTGGAGGGAGGAGGAGGACAAGTCGTCACATTCATCGGGGAAAACACGATCTAGGTCAGTCACTAAGTAACTTGACGGATGGCGTTCACCATGGAGAGAAAATCAAAGCTGATTCCTGCTCTCCTAGAGCTTTGGTTAGTAAATATCTCCCATCAATCCTATGAGATATTACAAAAGCAAAATGCAATTCCAATTAATGAGCTGGGCCCTGCAACTCGACAGATGCTAAAATTGCCCGGCATAGGGGGATGAAGGCGTTAAATATTTTTATCATCCAGATCCCGGTTTGACTCATCATGCAAGCAGATATTCCCTAAAATTAGAGAGAATCCAGGCCTGTGGGGGGACACTTGGAGGAGGGAACTGAGGAACAGTGGGTCATGAGTGAACCAGGATCATACAATTAAGGAGTGATTGAGCTGGAACTGGACCCTGGGTATCCAGGCGCCTAGGCTGGGTGCTTTCCAACACACACCCACTGTCTTTCCACTTTCCATCTGCGTCTCTTGTCAGGGCCAGGGACGTATCAGGGTGTCAGCTGTCCATGCTCACTGTTCAGGGAACATGAGCCAATATCACCAGCGTCATTATGATACGAGGCTGCAATCCATCTACAAAGAAGGCAACTTAACCAAACCGTACTGATAGACAAATTCGGGATGTGGATCAGATGACACAGAATCAGAGTCACTCTTCCACAGTGTGATTTTGGAGTCAGACCGACACAATAATTTTCTGAGTTTTATTTTTTTCTTACCTTTAAAAACTTACTAGCATGTTCCTCGTGTGATCTGTGGAAGAGGCTGCTGAGTGTTCTCCGTTTGGTTTTTTTCCTTTCTCTGTAGAAATGGAAGCTTTAGGGCTTAGCTGAGCAAACGCAATGAAGACCACATTCCCTCGGCTCTCACTGTAGTTGGGGACAGCCACCCGAATCGTTCTGCCCAGTGGGAGGTTGGCAGAAACATTATGTCCGACTTCCAGGAAATTCCCTAAAGTATAGGGGTGTGACCTTCCTCTCCCCCATCTTTGTTTCCTTTTGGTTGGGAAGTAGGGGTGAAAACCTGAGCTAGAGAAGCTACTGGGGACCCCGAGGCAGATTTGAGGATAAAGTCCACACAGTGAAGCACAGGATAGGGGTTTGGGTCACCATGAGCCCCGTGCCGAGTATGGAGCTAGCCGTCCGATATTTCCATGTAAGATTTTTCCCCCTTTCTGTTTTAAACGAGTGCTATTTGGGGATTAGGTTGCCTCACACAGTGATAGGAAGAAGTCCTACTAATCTGAACTCCTCACTAAAAGACAGACGTTGCTCATCTGCCCGGCTTCTGTTTCTCCTGATTTTAATAATTGCATCTCAAGTTCTTCTCTGAGGAATGACCTCTCACTGTAGCCTTAGGAGAACGGTCAATTAAGCTGTATAACCTGGACCTCGGGGTCTTTGAATTTGAATGGGACTTGAAGCACCAGGAGTGCCAGAGTGAATATGTCCTTGGGTGGGGGGACAAGGAAGTTCTTCTATACTGAAGAATAGTAATGAAGCTAAAAATAGGAAATCAGGCTTGGCGCCTGTGCCTCAAGTGGCTAAGGCGCCAGCCACATACACCTAAGGTGGCAGGTTTGAATCCAGCCCGGGCTGCCAAACAACAATGACGGCTGCAACCAAAAAGTAGCCGGGGATTGTGGCGGGCGCCTGTGGTCCCAGCTACTTGGGAGGCAGAGGCAGGAGACTCACTTAAGCCCAGGAGTTGGAGGTTGCTGTGAGCTGTGGTGCCACGGCACTCTACCCGGGGGGACAGCTTGAGGCTCTGGCTCAAAATAAATAAATAAATAAATAAAAACAAAAATAAAATAAAATATAATAAAAATAAAATTAGGAAATCACTATTTTGCAGCCACTAGCATAATATCAGAATCATGCAGGAATCGCCAGTGGATATCCACACAGTCTCAGAGTGCCACTTCTCAGATTACTTATCAACTACAAAGGCATAAAGCTGTCTCCACAACATCAAAGATCATGTCACTGGTGACAGAGCACACTGTGGGCTGATGTGGGGCACTGGGAAGGATTCTGCTTCTTCTGTGTGGTATTCATGCCAAAATGGGTGAACCCAAATCCGATCAGGAGAAATAATCAGAGGAACCAAAACTGTGGGACATTTTGTGCAGCAATGGGCCTACTCCTTTCAGGCATTTCACTGTCATGAAAGACAGAGGAAAAAAAAAAAAACCCTGGGAATTATTCAAGATGAAAGAAGATTTTTTTTTAAAAAAAGATAGTTAAAATATATGACCCTTGATTGGATCTTAGATAAATAAACAGCTATAAAGGACAGTTTGGGGACATCTGCAGATGTGCATAGGAGATAATAGTATTGTATCGATGTAAGGTTCTTGAGTGTGGAAATTGTGTTTATACAGGAGAATATTCTTGTTTCCTTTATCCTGGAAGATCTATGCTGAAGTATTTGAGGGCAAAGTATCATGATGTCTACAGTTAATATGCAAATGATTCAGCAAAAATTAAAAATAAATACACAGAAGAGATATATTGGGAGAGACGAGAGAGAGAGAGAGAGAGAGCAGATGTTGACATGGAGGACTATGATCCCAGTACTCTGCTTGCAGCTTTTCTGTAAATTCGAAATTTTTCCAAATAAAAAGTTGAGGAGAGGTCTCTCTTTGTTTTTCCATTCGTTGAGTGAAATACAAAGACCTTCACAGCAATGCTCACCTCTGGTCATGTGTTCTGGGCCCTGACACCAAACAGCCCGTGGCTGGCCAAGTGCATGACTGCAGCTATCAGCAGAAAGCCAAGGAGGCTCTTGGCTGCCAGGGTGACACCTGATCCTGCTTCTGTCAGTTCAGTCCCCGTGTTGGTGAATGGCAGGACATGCCCGGAGTGGGCAAACTGGGAGCCCCTGCTGTGGGGGAAGAGGCCTTTCCCCTCTCTCCAGGCTTATTTCCCACCTTTCTCCCCTCCAACTCTGTCCTCTGGCTCAGCAAGCCTTTCTTATTATCTTCAAACAGTGGGTGTTCGTCCCCCGCTCAGGACATCAGGGGTTGTTGGTCCAGGATTTGGTTTGTTTACCCCCAAGGGATCCTTGCATGGCTACCTCTCTGCTAAGACACCACTTGTCTAGCAGGACTCTTCCTGACCATTACGTCTAATGCTTCCCTCCATCCCCACCTGCCCTACCCCATCCCCAGTGGGGCAGAAACAAAGGGGTGAGTTCTCCCTTCCTCTGCCTCTTGTTCTATTCAGGCTCTTGGTGGAGGGGGTGAGACCCAACTGTGTTGGGGAGGAATATCTGCTTTACTGGACTTGCTGAGTCAAAGTCTAATCTCATCTGGAACACCTTCACAGACACACCCAGAAATGGAGTGCAATCTGGGCACCCCATGGCCCAGTCAAGTTACATACAATTAACCTAATTAACCATCACTGGTGGTTTGTACCCGTGTTCTAGCATGTAAGTCGGGGCCTGGCCCTCTGCTGGGCACTCCCTGGTCCTTCCTCTGGATACAAAGGAAGTAAGGCAGGCTCAGCTGCTGCTTTTGTGGCACTGACGTTCTGGTGGGGAGGCAGGCTGGAAGGAGTAGTGAGGAATGTGATGGGGTTCTGACATGGAGGAGTGGTGGGAGGGGAGGCCTCGAGGCTGGTGGCGTGATTTGCTGTCACCCAGGGGTGGAGTGCTTCGTATCTATTCTACTCACCTCGTGTCTAGTGATCAGGTGGCAATGAGGGACTAGGTCTTATTGAAGCTCTTTTCCCTACTCTCCTGGAACTCACCACCTCAGGCTGTGCAGCTCCTCAGAAACTCTGCTATCCAATATTACTAGCGGCCTTCCAAATGCCCGATCCACAGGTTGCTTCTAAGGCCTCATCCCACTTGATTTCTCTGTGACATCTATAGTATTTTTTTTTTTTTTTTAGACAGAGTCTCACTGTGTCACCCTTTTAGAGTGTCGTGGCATCGCAACACAAACTCTTGGGCTCAAGCGATTCTCTTGCCTCAGCCTCCCAAGTAGCTGGGACTACAGGCACCCACTGCTACACCTGGCTATTCTTTTGTTGCAGTTGTCATTGTTTAGCTGGCCCAGGCCAGGTTCAAACCCTGTAGCCTGGGTGTATGTGGCCAGCTCCCTAACCACTGACATCTATAGTATTGATGGCTCCTTTTCCAAAACTACTCCCCTCTGGGTTTCTATGACACCTTTTACTGATTCTCCAACATCTACTGAGCTCTTAATAAGTGCAGGACACTTCCCTTCAATCCGTACTTGTACCATCACCGTCTCCCCTCACAGAAATCTTATGAGGTAGATGTTACTGTTGTCCCCATTTTACCAAAGAGGAAATGAAGGCTCAAAGGTCAACCAAGTTGCTCTAACTCACAGGGTCTGACATGGCGGAGACTATACTCAAATCCACACTTGTCTAAGGCTGAAGACCATGGCCTTAGCTGGGCACCATGCCCCCAAGCCCTCTTTCCCCTCCTCGGGCCTCTCCATCCTTCCTGGTCTGTCTCCTTTGTGGGTGCTGGTTCCTCAGCTGCCTTTAGCTTCCAACTCCTGGCATCCTGGTGACACCCAAATCCTTGTCTGAGTTCCAGGGGGCTAGAAGCCTGGCAGTTGTCCCCTGGGCATCACTATCCCACTATTCCCTGTTTGAACACATCATGGTTAACCAGGCCCTACTTCTTTGCCTACCTATGTTCCCCGGATTGCTGTAGGGTGTGGATATGCATTTGGTTGCCCGAGTCTCGCACCCCACATTCATACCATTTCCAAAGCCTGGGAAATCTGTTCCTTCCTCTCCCGCCTTCCCTAGCCCTGGTCCTCACCTTCTTCCACACACACACCTCTGTATCTGGTTTGGCCTCCTCATATGGACACCTCCAGCCCATCCTCCACACATTCTCCAGGCTATGAAGACCATCACCTCCTGTTCAAGCTTAAATCCAATAGACATGGCTTCATTTCCAATGGGGTGGATCCCAAGGCCCCCTGATGCACAGAGGGCCCTCCGCCCTGGATCTGCAGTGCTTTACCCAGCTCTTCTCTCACTCAGGTCCTTTACCACATTGTGGTCCTGTGTACAAGACAGTCTAGTCCCTCTGGGTAGCCGAATCCAGCATCTGCTGCTTCACATCCCCAGCCTGCCCTTCCACAGTGGCCCTGGCCCTTATCCTCTGCTGTGAAGATCCCATTTCCTTCAGCTCCCAGCTTAGTGCCTTCCTCGGGGGAGTTTGTCCCGCTCTCTTCCTGATGCAGAAGTTGCTGCTCCAGTAGCCTCTCATATGCTAAGGCAGCTGGGACCTGTCGCTCATGATTGGGCTTCTGCCCTCAGGATTCTGTGAACTTCCCACCACCAAGGTGGTATCTGACCTATCCCAGTGTCCAGAGCAACGTCTGACATGGAGAAGTCACTTCAAGTTCACAAAGGAAGGAAAGGTAAAGAATTCTGGGCTTAATACCAGTAACGTCAATAGCAGCAGCCATGGTATTGGTAGCAAACACTTACTGAGCACTGATGCTGTGCCAAGGATTATACTAATTGCTCTTACTAGAATTATTAAATCCAGAGAAGAACCACGGGTTATTGGCTCCTAATAACAGATACCCAGGACGGTATGTTTAATGTTACCATGAGTCTAAGCAGTTTTCATGCCCCTACGTATTAAACCTCACCATAGCCTTATGAAGAAACTGCTACCACTACTCCACTCCCTTCATAGACAAGGATACTGAGGCCTCAGGAGCTAAGGTTATTCAGCTCAGGGCACACACGTGGTGAGCCGAGGAGGCAGGATGCATCTCTCTGGGGTCAATGGCCAGACTCCAGATTACATTACCACATTATCTCCAAATGCCCTTATAAACATTTAGAATAACTATAACTATGGTATATAGTTTTAAGTGTTCAATGCAGTCAGTCATCGCAAACAGTTCTCAACTTTAAAACACTTTGGGGGATTGTGAGAATGTGATTCTCATGCCTATGGACACAGCATCTCAGTGTTGCCTGTCACTTAAACTCAGATGCCATGATGACAGACGTTTTTAGCTGTACCAGTTGAGATGGGTAACGTGATGAAACATTTTGGCATGAATAAACACAGAAGACATGACCAGGAGTGCTCTGGGAAAGCCGTTCGTTCTGGATTACTATGTCATAATTGTTGAGTAAAGGGACTTGAAACCCAGACTTGCTGGAAACAAATAATAGACTAAACATCGTATGCTCACATCCACGCCAGAAGACAGACGTTACAGGAGGCCGATTTGCTGGCCTAACCTCTGGCCCCTCGGAGTACAGAGTGAAGCACAATCTGGAAGTGCACAGCACAGCACCAATGCTTGAACTGAAAGTGGACTTCAGAGTTAGAGCCAGCTGCCAGCTTGGGGTTTCCCAGCTCCAGAAGCACCAGAAGCTGGAGTCTGAGAGAAGGATCTGGGGACAGTAGATATAGTGACAATAAGTCTAGACTCCTTTGATCTGAGGCTGAATTTGTGCTCTATAACTTACTCTCCATGTAAAACTAGGCAAATTACATAATCTCGCTGAGCCTCAGTTTTATTATCTGTAAAATGGGGGTAATAGTTTCCATCTCCTAGGCTTGTGAGAATTAAATGAGGATAAGTCTGCAGAGTTCTTAATAATAATAAATAACATGTATGGGCACTTCCAATGCTAGGCATTGTTTTAAGCATTTTTTTTTACATGTATTAGCTTATTTAATCCTCCCAAGAACCTCTGAGGAAGGTACCTGGAAAACAGTAAGCTCTCCTGGGCTGCCAGAGATCAAGGAGCCAGGGATGGAAGTAGTTAAACACATTCACGGTCCCACACAGCAGGTGCATCTTAGGGAAGCTGCTGCTTGATCTAGAAGCTAGGCCCTCACCTGCAACCTTGAAAAGTTAGAACAGCGATGGATGAGGGCAGATGACTTTGGAGTTGACTTTTTTCTCAGCCCGGCAGTTCTATGTGCTGAGTGTCCTCAGACAAGTTGCCTAACCTCTCTGAGCTAGTTTCCTCAGTTACTATCACAGGGGTAATCCACTGAACTAGGAGGCAGCCACGAGGATTAATTGAGGTAAGATTTACAATGAGCCTAGCTTTCATGCACTCAGCAATAAAGCTGCTAGTATCCTTTGCACTATTATTTCCCAAACGTGGGCAGTTCACACCTGCAGCCTCCCTTGCCTCAGAAGGAGTTCAGGGCCCGTCTCAGAGCCTCTTTACTCTCTCCGGAAGAAATTTGTTCCCACCAAATCTGGGAAATTTGTTCCACCAGAGGTGGATTTTGCTGGGATCTTTTCAGGTAATTTATATCACACACTCCTGAATTAGCACTTGGAACCCTCCTTTGACATCTGTCTTCTCCTGAATCGACTTTCGGTGCTGCCCTGAAACTGGCTCGCCCGTCCACCATGCAGACAGAGCTCCATCCTTCCACTCACATTCTCCCGCAACCCCTCAGTCTCTCACAGATTTTTCTTTCTTGACCAAACTTTCCACCTAAACTTGTACATCTTTACAGGCCCAAAGCACTGCTGGAGCCAGCAGATCCTCCTTAGAAGCAGTCTAACTCTGTAGGGATCTCAGCCCGGCCTCCCATCAAAGTTCCTTCTAAATACACATAGAGGCCTCCTGCAAGGTGTTCTACTCCACAAACCTCTCTCTCATTCCATTACTGCTCCCCCCATTAGTACTGGAGGGCTTGGCACCTAGTAAATAGGCAGTAAGTGGCAATTATCATTTATTATTTACAGATCATTCCTCTCTGTGAAGCGGGTTGCTTACTGACTTTTCTATGAAATGCAGTATACCGATAGAGTAAGTCTGTATACTTGGTGTCACAAATGTGTAACTTTTCAAACATAAAGATATGCTTTCAGAATTGCCTTCTCTAAGATTTGTTCAAATGATGAAGACTTTTTCCTACAGTTTAAAATGCAACAGCATTTTTAAAAACTAGGATTTACTCACTAAATAAGTCAATAAGGAAAGTTGAATTGGCATGGAAACATCTCTGTTTGATCCCTTAACAAGGAGGATAAAATCATACCTGACAGCCACGAGTTTGCGTAATGTAAAATACAGACCAACACCCAGTGACATTGGTGGTCAAAATCAGTGCAATCCCAAATATTAGTAATTCTGGTTTCAAATCTTTTGGACTATCAGCTCTCACTGAATACGTTATGGAGAAATAAAGATGAGTGAAAATGCTATAGGAATATCGGGGAGTTAAACAATATTATTAACTACCCTTCTTCTCTGTATTTTTTATTGTTCCGTCAAAGGTGACCTTATAGATTTGGGGGAGACGTTGTGATACATCTTCCAGATCCCATTTCAATGAACCCAGTTAAGGGGTCAATCCTCCGGGAGAAGATGCCTCACCCAAGGTCACCCCCCTTCCCGGGCCAACCCCTCCCCACCGTCTGGTTGACAGAGGAGTATAAAGACCTCTGAGCGTCTCAGCCTAACTTTTGACAACTCTGGAGAGTCATTCTAGTCCCAGAGCCCTTGGTGGGTGGGGCGAGGGTTGTTTGGAGTCTGCATTGTGAGTGTCTTTACTTTGTCCGTCCTGCTTCCGGCCTCTCCCCCTCCACAGGTGTTTATACCCAGGCACTTCCTGAAAACATCCTGTATGCCAAACACCTTCTGAGTCCACTCCGGAGGAATCCAGCCTGGGACAATATTCCATTATCGTTAGTTCTTCGCTAAGTCGGATTCCCCTGCTGACCTCAAGGCTTCTTGAGAGCAGGAAAGTTACCTTACTCATCCCTAAATCCCCAGTGCTTGGCCTGATAGTAGGTCCAGCAAAAAGTGAAGGAGAAATATACCCGTGAACTTCTAAGGGAATCATCACCATCATGGTTAACACTTGCATAGTATCCGCTATTTACCAAACCCTGTTTTAAAAGCTTTGAGCCTATCAACTCAACCCTGTAACAATCCTAGGAAGTAATTATTATTATTATTATTACTCCCATTTTATAGATAAACAAAGGAAAGTATCTAATAGTTCAAAGTCCTGCCCGTACTTAAGGGAGGGCGTGGGTTTTGATTGCTGGGGCCCTGTCTGGAACCATCCTCCTAACCACTGCTCCTTCCGGCTTTTGGTGTCCGGGTAGGGATCAATCTCTCATCTGCAGCTAAGCGAACAGGGATTGAGAGGGCTGGCCAAGGGGACAGGGAGGAGGAGTCCTTTTATTTTAGGGGGACTGGAATCATCGCAGAACCTTTCCAGTGAGGAAACGTCTGCCTCGGGTGCAGGGTGTCAAGCGTGTGGGCTCCCACGCTGCCCTGGTGACCTGATGCGCGGGCAGGAGTGGGACCCCGAGATGCAGGGGCAGCTTGGAGCGCGCAGAAGGGCTCACATAAAAGCATCACAGGGGCCCTGAGATGCGAAGTCCTTGGCACTCGCCACCCTGGCAGGGAGAGAGGAAGGAGCCAAGTCTCCCCGCGTCCCGGGGTCCTGGTCCAGGGCTCTTTGAGCTGCACTTCCTGAGACTAGGCCAGGAATCTGGCCCTGGCACCGGGAGCCACATACCTCACACGTGCAATCTAGTGATGGCTCAGGAAGTGGGGGCTGCGGGGCTGACAAACCGCGCACCGGAAAGGGGAGGGGAGGGGAGACCCCGTCCGGAGGGCCAGGGGCTGAGCCAGCTCGCTCAGGGCATTGTCCTGTCCTTCCTCCGACAGGATGCCAGGAGCCGGCAGAAAGGGGACTCATTTGTCTTCCTCCCCAGCACAATAACTTGCTGCGCTGCCGGCCTTTTGCTTGGGCCTCGCTCAGAGCAACAGGATACAGCGTCTGCCAGGAAAGAAGGAAGGAAGGAGGGAGGGAGGGAAACGCAGGAACTCGGGATCTTCAGGCTCCCCCTGGGCCTGGCCCCGGGAACCTGGAAAGACCCAGCACTGTGCGGCCGGGACCCCACCAGGGACGTGCAGGGTCCAGCAGGGCCTGGTACAAGGCAGTTTTCAGCGGCAGGGAAAATCTTGAGAAGGTGAAAGCACAGTGACCCTTAGAAACTGCCCTACGTTTCTGGGTGTGTCTCACTGACCCGACCTCTTCTCTTTTTTCTCAATCTAGTGTTCTTTGGACATTTAAAGGAAATCAGGTCAGTTCAGAAAGGTGCTTCCCTTTTTCCCCATCATTGTAAAAAAGAAGGTGGCAGCAGCTGTGGAGCTTTTTTTCTTAAAACTTAGATTTTTCTGGTCTCACCCAAGAGAACTACAGCATCAGAAACTCTGTGTGTGTGTGTCCGTGTCCATGGTAAGGAGGGCATGGAGAGGGCTGAGCCAGTGCAGGGGGGCCGGTGGGTTGAAGCCCTGGCATACTACAGGCTACCACAAGGGCATAAAATCAATAGATTTGAACAGCTGTTTACCTGTGATGTTTATGAGTTGTGTATACATGTCAAGCTTCGTACTGGGGAGGGGTGGTACAAAGCTAAAGCCCAGATGGGTAATGGAAAACCAAGAGCGTTAGGGTTATTTATACAGGGAGTCAGGTGCCTCTGGACAACTGAGGGAGGGATGGTCCTGAGGAGACTCCCTCCCCCAGCTAAGCAGGGGGGAAGCCAAAGCGAGTTTGCAGTCACCGTCCTCAACAGGAACAGCTGCTGAAGAAACTTGCAACCCCTTTCAGATTAACATTCTAGTCTTGCCTCAGAGATTCTTCCAAGGTGCAAGAAAAAAAATCATCCTATTCAATTAAAACACAGGCCCTTGATATGAACTCTGCCGCCTGTCAAAGAGATCACATAGTTAACTTCTTTAACTTCAGTTATTTGGAATTCAGCACATTTTGGTGATTAGCCCCGTGCCCTTCGCGCTCCCACACCCTCTCTCTTCAGTGTTTCCCATCTAAGGTTGGGATAAGATGGTGAGGTGGTGACCAGGGCTGATGCGGGTTCTGTGCTGGCCCCAGGTAAGCAGGTGGAGCCCCAGCCTTGCTGACTTGAGACGCCCCAGTCAAGACTCCCAGCTCCTTCCTCTCTTCCCCCCTCAGACAGATATCCTAAAAGAGGTGAGAAAAAAGGAAGGGTGAGGAGGAGGGTCCTGGGAGAAAGGAGGGCGGAGGAGCCCATCGTGCTAAGTGTGGGCTCTGTCAGGCACTTCACATGCAGTTTCCCTGGGCCCTTGCTGTATGAATTACCAACTCTTGCCCTCGTTTTCACCAGGGTGAGAACGGAGGCTCAGAGGGATGAAGGATGATGATGAGGGCACATCACTAGTAAGGCGCAGAACTGGGGTTCTCCCCCACGCCAGGTTCATCCCAAAGCATGTGTTCCTTGGAGTCCCTTCCCCACACACTTCTGATTCAAATCCCTTTCCAGGCTGGACTTTTAGGAGGCTGGTTTCACCGGGTGAAACCCAGGTGCACCTGGCTGCTGGTGACCCTGGCTGCTGGTGACCCTCCCCTGATGAGATACTCAGAGTGGTGAGGGGGCCCTTTCTAAAGCCAGCGAGGGAACTCATTTATTCTCCAAACTGGAATAATTCTTTAATAACTTGCAATTTATTCTCTTTGCCGTATGTTCCTAGAAATTATTTCTTAAGAGTTGAAAGAAGGGAGGATGTTCTAATTGTTTAAAAAGAGAGTTTTGCTGGCTCACATGGGGTCCACAAACCAGGAGCGTTGGCGTTGCCTGGTAGCTTGGTAGAGGTGAGGGATCCTGCCCACAGTCCTCAGAGTTGGAACTTGAATAGGCTCTGCGGTGTTTGAGATGCACATGGAAGTTTGAGACCATGATGTCGAGGACGGGATTTAGACACAGGCCTGGCTTCAAATGCCACCTCGACTGTTTACTTGAGTAGGCGGGTTACTGAATTCCTCTGGAGCTCACTCCCCTCCTTCATAACACTAGGACAGACAATACCTCTGTGCGTGCTTGCTGGAGGACTGAATTAACTGGATAATACCTCTGTGCTGAGCTTGCTGGAGGACTGAATTAACTTCAGGACTGATACTCAGTATGCCATCCTCAAAGGGTTCATCCTTTCTGCCCACATCTCCCCTTTCCTTTAAAAAAAAAAAAATCTCCCCATTAAGGGAGATTCACACTATAGAATCTGCTCTTTGAGAGGTAGAAAATGCTTCTGAAATTCTAAGATCCTTTAGACCTGAATGTGCCAATATGGGAGCCACCTGCTACATGTGGCTATTAAAATTAAAATTAATTAAAACTAAATAAACATTCAGCTTATCTGTTTCAGTGGCCACACATGGCTAGTGACTAGTGTATTAGACAGCACAGGCCTAGCACACTTTCATCATGATGGAAAGTTCTATTTGACAACATGGCCTTAGTTGGATGCCTCCTATTTCTCCTTCCTACAGCCCAGCCGCTCACACAGTAGGAGGTCAGCAAGGGCTCTTTC
>NW_003852461.1:5957489-5976893 GCF_000181295.1 Otolemur garnettii | reverse complement strand
TAAAAATATTTTATATAAGTCTAGAAGTGTCTGTACTTTTTGTCCTCACAGCCTGGAAACTGACCAACGCATTCTGGTTTAGCTGGGACTGTCCCAGTTTTAAAACTGAAAGTCCCTGTCACAGGAACCAGGATGTTTGGTTGCCCTGACTGCCGGTTCCTTCCAGTTATAAAATTCCGAGCCTGCAAGTGAAATGACAGGGTAACCTCAAAACGCCGCGTAGGGCTGAGGAGTCTGAAGGAAGGCTCGACCATCAGACAAACCTGGGCGCCACACTGCCACTGCCACTTGATTTCTATGTAAACTTGAGCAAATGACTTAATTTCTGAGACTCAGTTTCTCCCTGTGCAAAGAATGCGAACAGTAGTTCGTCTGTTGTTGTTATAACTTAATAAAGCTTTGCTCAAGGCTGAGCTCTTGCAGTGACGATAGTTATTAATTCAGCATACTCTGAAAAGGTGAGGGGGTAGTTTTTATCTTTAGGAAACCTGTGATTAGGACATTCATATGTACCCCAAAGTATCTGCTAAAAGAAAGATGACTTGCTTATGAGCCATTACCCTCCTCCTCATCACCAACTCCCACCATCTTTGTTCCAGACTTGTTTCTAATAAATAACAGTCAGGCTGGTTAAAGAGAGCACATTTCAACTCCCTCGGCCCCTGCTGGGATAAAGTGACTCTGATGCCACAAGTTTACTGAAACACAAACTAATCATTCCTCTTTGCCAAAGTAGGCTTTTGGCAGAGCTCTGTGAAAAGAGAGAGAGAAAGAGTGGGGAAAAAAAAAAGTCGTGGATTGCTGAGACAGCACTGTATTTAGACAATTAAATTTGGAAAAGCAAGACAGTTCCTGTAACTACCTCCCACGCCCCCTACTCCAAGAACAAAAGGTTTTGTTGAAAGTATTCATATGGATATTATACTGAAACTTTAATGAGCCCCTCAGTAAACTCATCAGCGGTAATTATCCGCAGCCACCAGTGGGAAGGGCGCAGAAGCAGCCTCCAAAAATTAGTCACTCATAAGTAACCCCACAGTCACGTAAAGCGGCCCACGCTTGACGGCTGATTCACAAAGATTCCTTGACACCGCTGTAGTTACACGGGCCAGATCACCCTGGGAAGGCAGCAGAAAGGGAAAAGTTCACGTTTACAAAAGACCTTTCTGTGGGAGAGAAAGTTTTGAGGAAACCAGGGTTATCAGTTAATCATGGTGAATGACAACCACGCCAGCGCTCCTGAGCAATCTGCTCTCATGTTCCCTGAATCCTGGGGCAGGGATGGTTCTATGACGCCCATTTTACAGGTGAGGAAACTGAGGTTCAGAGGATGGGAAGAGCTTTGTCCAAACTAGTGTGACGTGCCATACCCAGAAATTTGAACACTGGCTTGAGATAAGATTTGAGCCTCCCCGATGAAATGTAGAATAGAAGAAAAAG
This sequence comes from Otolemur garnettii, assembly GCF_000181295.1. Taxonomy (NCBI): domain Eukaryota; kingdom Metazoa; phylum Chordata; class Mammalia; order Primates; family Galagidae; genus Otolemur; species Otolemur garnettii. The sequence goes on along the minus strand of NW_003852461.1, from coordinate 5,975,453 downwards.
TTGGGATATTTCTTCTCCCTTACTGGAGCAGTTTCTGGGGGTGGAACATTGGCCAGGGTTTGCCTTGACCCTCAGTCTGTAACTCCATAGAAGAAATACTCCCTTTGCTTTTGTAGCCCTCTCCACTCCCTGCATTATCCCCTCTCAGGCCCAGAGTCTATAGCAAAGACCGGGTGCCAACCTCGCATCTTCTCCCTGGCTGCTGTATCTTTTCCATTTCTGTTTCCTAGTTTGTTATCACATGGTGTAAAAGGGACTAAGAATGAAAGAAAGTGAGGGAGAGAAAGGATACGAAAGGATAAAGAAGAACAAAAAGAGCAAATGAGCGGGGAGAGATGGAGATTTAGAGTCACTTGGACCTGGTTTGGATGATTGCTCTTACGCTTACTAGCTATAAAATTTTGAATAAAACTCTCCGTGACTCAGTTTCCTCATCTCTAAAATGGGAATGCTACTGACCTCACAGGACTGTTGCAATGATCAAATTATGTCACCCTGCATTTCTTGCCATCCATTAGGCATTTAGTAAACCAGCCTACCTCCTCCTCTCTCCTCCTGGCTAACGACCTTCTCAGTGTAGCCCTTGAAACAACCTGTGAAGCATGTGGTGTTATATTCTCATTTCCCGGATGAAAAATTGGAGACCTGGAGAGCAGAAATAACAAGGCTCACCCAGCAAGAGAATGTCCCAGCCAGAATTCAAAAGGAGATCTGTCTTTCTCCAAAGGGGGAGCATTTCCCCCTAGGCTAAGGGGGCGTCTGAATGGACTGGGCTTTTACAGTTTCTTCCTTCACTGCTCGGCTGGAGGGCTGTTGAGAAAATTATCCAAATCATGCTAATGAGCCATTGCGTGCAGAGTTTCTCCGAGGGAAGACAGGGAACAAAAGCTCCGGCTGGGGCGGGCAGCCAGGAGCTCTGATAGTTATCTCAGCTGATACCACCAAGGGGCTCTCAGCTCAAATAATTAACTCAATTGCCTCCTCTCAGGGGCTAAGTGGCGCTAATAAAACGTAACCACCTCGCCTGTGGGAAAATGACTCGGTGCCTGAGGATGGAGTGCTTTCAAAACCATCTGGCACGGAGTGGTGTCATCACAGAAGCCACTGTGAGCGCTGGTGGGGCCCAGGGAGAGCCTCCAGTGCTGGGAAGGAGCCTGCCAAAACCTGGAGGCTGGTTCACCCCAGCTTAGGATGCTGGGACATAACTTTCAGGATCTGGAGAGCTTGAGAGCCACCCCCTCCCGGAAGGGAAGCCTCGGTGCCTCCTCTGTAATAGAATTTACACGCCAGAAAGGTGTTGAGCAAGTCGAAAAGAAAGATCTTGATGGAAGGCCAGGCACGCAGTAGGTATCCCATACTTGCGATTTCTCCTGCTGGAGCAGACCATTTGGGGAAAGGGGAAAGAAAGCAAGCTGCTGTCCCCACAGGCAAATTACCTGATTTGCATCTAAGGGACATGGCCCAAGACTTGTGGATTTGAGTAGGCAAATCACTGCTACTAACAGTGTGGGTTTGAGTGTTTCGGCCAGCTGGTCTCTTCCTCCCTCCCACCGCCCCCTTACTACAGAAATGGGTTTCCTTTTGCCTTCTGACCCACAGTCTTTGTTTACTGAGTGCTAACCCTGTGTCAGGCTGAATGTTATGCTGAGCCGTCTCGTTTCACCGTAATCGTGAGTCATCCACTGTCCTCTAACAACCCAGTGAAATAGGTACCATCGTTATTTCTATTTTACACATGAGGAAACTGAGGCACAGAGAGGTAAAGCAATGGGTCTGGGGTCATCTGACAATAAGAGTAAAAAGAGAGTTAGACTCAGACACAAGTCTGTCTGACTCCAGTACTCTTAGCGTGGTCGGGCGTAAGAACTCTCTCTTAGATCCCCCTGCTCTCAGGGAAGAATGATCAGCCTGGGCAGCCAGTCTGTTTAGAAGTTCAGTTACTTGTTCCTGGAGTCCAAGGTCCTACCAACCTCACCCTCCAAAGGCAGGTTCAGAGCTTCACCTTGATTCAGAAGTCACTGGTCACCTTTCCCAAAGCACCAGTAGAATTGCCCAACAAGGAAGATGAGACCCAAGTTGCTAAGTTGAGTCACAGTCCCTGTCCTTGCCACGGCCCGTCTCTGCTTCCTCGCCACGGGACTCATGGCCTCCTCTTCCCCTCGATGCTACCCAGCACACAGTAGGTACCTTCTCTGGGCCTCCAGTGCCTGTGGCCTGGGCTCTCATCCCAACCTCCTTCTTGGATCAAGCCCCACCTCCTCAGCGTGTGGCAGCCGAGGCTCCCTGTGAACTCAACTACTCTCAGGCATCTGAACCATGCTGTTCCTTGGCTGGCGTGCTGCCTCCGGCCCGAGCGGCTTGCCCACATCTTCCCACCTGGAAGCCACTCTCTCAGCGCCAGAAGCCACATCAGGGATGCCTTCTTAAAGGTTGGTTTTCATCTGTCCATTGTCCGCCCAATCTCTCTTAGACCCTCCTCAGGCACACCTGGACCCAGACGGGGTTGAGGTCACTGCATGGCACTTCCCATTAGGGTGGAAAGCTCAGTAGGTGCTCGTGCAGATGAGGAAAGATTTTCTCTAGGAAGCACAGATTTTATTTTATCTCAGAAAAAGAAGAGAGAGGAGAGAGAGCAGGGAGATGGTACGGCCCAGCAGAGACAGAGAGAAAGAATTCCTGCAGGTGAATCCAAGGGGGACAAAGAGAAGAGCCCTAGTTGTAGCCAAATTCACAAGCTGCAGTGCCCGTGAGTGTAAACGGTCTCCTTTTTTCTCCCCCAAGGTTGAAGACAGACTTTTTACTGGTGTTTCCGATCCTGATGTTCAAAGCCCATTGTTTGTCAGGGACACTCGGGAACCACAGGAGCCTACAGGAATAAATTCTAAAAGGCAGACTTAGTCAATAGGTCTGGCAATTACAAAGAAAATCTACATTTCCTTCTGGTCTGCGGGGCTCCTTACTGGCTTGTGAAAATAGAAATCCACAGGGCGCCCAGCAAGAGGATTGATAGGATTGATACTTAACTCTCACTAGCAAGTTCCAGGATTAGGTATTTTTCTGTTATTTTTGTAATTTTCCCAAGGCCTCTCCTTTCACTTTCTTTCTTTTTTCCATAAGACTGAGCTCCTGGGGTGATGGAAAAAGCTGTCTTGCCCAGTGCCTAACACAGGGCCCAGCCGCTGGAATTAATCCTCATTCTAGCCCTGGACTAAACGTCACCTTGTCCCTTGGAGAGCAGTCTCCAGTCCTATCTTATGAGGCTCCACCCACATCCCATGCTTCCTGGTCCTAGTTCTTCCTGAGCCCTTCAGATCTATTGACTAGACAAAAACTGGGGTTCAGACCTTTGCTTAGTATTTTATTAGTTATGAGGCCCAGTGGAAGTTGCTCATTTCTCTAAGCCTCTGTTTTTTTATCTGTAAAATGGGGCTAATAGTAGGATCTTGCTAATCTCCAAGCTTGAAATATACTCGTAATGTGCTCACAAGTATAGTATACGTGGCACAGAGAATACATTCCAGCTGATTACGTGTGTGTTTTTTATTGGTTTACCCCTCTATGGTTACCTGTGTGTTTTCTTTTTTACACTGTTGATCTTCCAAGACTTAGCAATACCTAAGACAGAGTAGACTCACAGTGAATATGAGTGGCCTGAATGATGAGTGAGGAGAGGTGATAGGGTCGACCTGCCCAGGTAGACTGACCCGCCCAGGAAGTTATGAACGTACTGATCCCTGCCCCTCTGACCCTCTAAATTCCCATCCGCCATAGCCCACCTGTGGAATTCTTTCCCGGTCAGGGATGGCACCCACCTGCACCCAGGTGGAATAAAAACCACAGTGACCACACAGAACCAGAATTCCATTTTCTTTTTGTTTCTCATTTTGGAATAATTTTTATTTTTGGTCTTTGACCTCTCATTTTGGTGTTGAAACCCAGGAGCTTGGGAAATTCAGCCAGAATGTCTGCAAACTGGACCCTCAGAAGGACCTGGGCAGTCAGACCTCTGCGGGCTGGATGCGGGCTGGGAGGGGTTTGGATTTGGTCACTATTTTGCCCAGGGACTTGGCCTATTGCACTTAAAATGTGGTCCCGGAGGATCTCTCCTTTTTTCCGAGTGTCCTGAGGAATTCCAAGGAGGTGCTGGGTTTTGTCTAATGGTGGAAGCCAATACCCGGAGTTCTGAGAGGCCTAAAGGCCTCTCTTCAGTGTTTTGCATCTCAAAATAATTTTTATTTTTGGGTCCCTAACCTCTCAGGTGGGACTCCTATAATCGTCCTCTGCAATCCCCTTGATGCCTCTACTTCTGAGCAGCGGTAGCTGAGCGCTAGGCCTGGGGGTAGCCTGCTGTTGGCTTTGAGACCCACAACCAGGGATTAATCTGAATCTTAGATTCTTTATCTGTAAAAGTAGATGATGACTACCCTTAGAGTTGTTGTGACTATAATACCAATATTACAATAATGTTTTATTATGTAACACAAATATTGATTTTGAACGTAATGGGCTTGAGATATCCTGGTATGGAATCACTGTCAAGGACTCCCCTACAGCTGACAAACAGTCCTGATGTGTATGACACAGCATGGTAACTGTCTCTCTCTTTCTTTCTCCCCTCACTAAACTGTGAGCTTCTTGAGGGTAGGATCTGCCTCTGCCTCATTCCTGGGTATTCTGCACCCAGCACAGTGCCTGGAGTATGATGAAGGCTCAGTACATTTCTCTGGAATACATTCGGTTTTTCAACCTTAGTGATCTTCAAGGAAACCACGATGGGCGTTATTATGTCCCCTTTGAAGACAGATACGGGTAGAAAGGAACTGAACTGAACCCCACTCTAGGGGGGACTCCAACAGATTTGGTATACTGTCAAGACCACTGCTTTTTTTGGCCAACTCTGAGTTACACTGAGCCACCCACCCCCAGGCTGCTGCCAGCTCTTTCTGCCTCCAGACTCAGGAGTGGGGGGCTCTGTTGGCCACGCCGCTCAGAGCGTTGTGCATGGCCCTTAAGAGGATCCAGGTAACACACCAATCCCCACCCTCTCATCCTGCCACCTCTTTAGCTGAGTCCCAGCTCAAACCAAGGTAGCTCCAGGCTTGAGCAGGCAGCTCCTTCCCGCTCTGTCCTGGGGTGTGTCCATCCCCCATATGCTGGAGTAGAGCCAATTAAAATTCCTCATCTTCATAGAGGGTCTTGGTTTTCTCTGAGTCCCAGGACCTGCCTGCATAAATGCTCACCCCTGAGCATCTTTTCTGTTGGGGGCAGCTGGGCAGCCACACTCAAACCCTTTTCCCTTCCTCCTCTTCCTCCTTCCCTCCTAAAACAAAGGCACCAAGGATCTGGCTAGCCCTGCCGCCTAGAAGCTCTGCCAACAGATCGAACCTGGTAGACAACCTGTGAAATCTACCCACACGTTCAGGCCCCATAGGAAAGGGGTCTCTAACTGCCCCTTGGGTGCAGACATCATTTTTTCACTGCCCAGGCTGGTCACCCTTCCCTTTCAATAAACCTGGCCTGAACATCTCTGCAGCCTCATCTCTGGGCACCCCCATTTACACCTTTCACTTTCCCTGTGTCCTCATGACCAGCGTGGGGTTCAGTGCTGTTCCTTTCTACCCTTATCCATCAAATAACAGTAAGTCACATTTAGAAGGGGCTTCACCATTTAAGAATACATTTCACATTCACTTTCAATCTTATGCCAGAAACTGTGGGCTTGGGGTAGGGGGTGAGAAAGATGTGGCCCTGCGCTCAAACCACTCTAGGAGAAGGGGTGTCCAATATTTTTTTCTTTTCTGCCACACATTGAAAGCGTTAAGAGTTGTCTTGGGCTACACAGTAAATGCACAAACACTAATAAAAGCTCATTAGGAAAGAAAAAAAGATCCATGCATACCTTGGTGATATTCAATATCATAGATAAGCAAAAAGAAAAGAAAAAGTCCTCACAAAATGAGCATGTGACCCGTGGGGCAGGTTGGACACCCTGCTCTAGGGGAAAACAGAAAACAGACATAAGCCGCTGTCTTAATACTCAGTCCTTAATGCTATGGCTACTACTTCTGGCTACCAGTTACATATTTTCGGGTTACCGTATACCAAACAGTGTACCAAACCCGTTTAAGCTTTAGCATACCCTACTGGATGTGAACCTTAGTGTGAACCACACACTTGAGTTAGTAATGACGTAGTATTGGCTCATCCATTGTAACAAATGCCTCACACTGATCTGCACTAATGTGAAGTGTTAACAACAGAGAAAATGATGTGCAGGGGGAGAGAGGGGTACACAAGAATCCTGTAATTTCTGCTCAGTTTTTCTGTACACCTAAAATTTCTCTCTGTAAAAATAGTCTACTATTTTTCAAAAACAGGCATATTTAACTAATTAACTAATATTTAACTAACTAAAAATATGAACACCACCAGAGCTGGAGGGAAAAAAAAAAAAAGCAGAGTTTATTGCTTGCCAAGCAGAGGAAGGCCATGGCACTCAAGACCCAAGTTGAGTGCTTGCTTCCGCAGCACATATACTAAAATTGGAACCATACAGGGAAGATTAGCATGGCCCCTGCACAAGGATGACACGCAAATTCGTGAAGCGTTCCATATTTTTGGATGGGGGGAGGGAGGGAAATTGGTGGGGTCACTTCTATGGTTTATCTTACAAGGGTACAAGTGAATCTTTCTAAAAGCAGAGTATGAACGTTTTAACCCTATAACTAGGAAAATGACATGAAGGTTATTTTGACCAGTTTGATGAGAGTATTTCAAAATGTATATGAAAACAGCACACTGTACCCCATGATTGCATTAATGTACACAGTTATGCTATAAGAAATAAAATAAAATAAATTTTTTTAAAAAAGACCCAAGTTGAACCGGTCTCCCAGAACAGAAATGGGAAGGGTTGTGCGATGGAGCTAAATGAAGTGAGTTCACCTTGTAGGACAAGACTCTGGGCTCAAGTCCTTGGCTGGCTGATGAACCGGATTATAAACTTATCCTGTGCTGGTGCAGGCCAGACCCCCTGGGGCTGTTCCCTATGAAGTCTGCAGTCTTTCCAAGTGTCTGATGGGTCCAGAGTCACTTCAAGTTTGGGGAGGAATTTTAACAGTTTTTTTCCTATGTCTATTTTATAGGTAGAGACACTCAGGCTCAGCTGGTGGAAGGAATTTGCCCACTGTCACTCAGAAAATGGCAGAGCCAGAAATTGTTCTCTGAATTCCAACTCCCATGTTGCCCCTCCTACCAGACAGTTTTAAGCAATCCCCATGAATATACCTATAAGATCAGCCAGACCTTAGTAGACTTAGAATTCTGGGCTGAATCTGCTATACAAAGGCAAGCTGGTCACCTTTAGGCCAAGAAGCCATCTTGTAGGTGGTGGCTCAGAATGCATCTGTCGTGTCTGCCCAATCTGGGGTCTTCACTGGAAGCTGATGGCTTGAAGGTGATGGGTGTGGGCCTGACATGGTCTCATCCACTTGCCCTTGCTGGAAAGAAGCTGAAAAGCATCATTCCTCATCCTCACTCTTTCCTTGCCCTCCCTCCGGCTAGGACGAAAATAGCGTGCTACCCTCCAGGGCCCACTTGGGGCTGGACAATTGCCTTGAGAAGAGTGAGAAGATCCCCTGTGGTCATGTCTTCACAGCCCTGCCATGTGACCACTGGAAAAATCACTCAGCTTCTCTGAACTTTAATTTCCTCATCCATAAAACCAGAAGGGGAGCGGTGGGATCACACCTAGAGAGAAGCAGGGCAGCTAAAGATGAAGAGCATGGGCTGGGAGGCCAGGCAGCCAGAGTCCAGATCTCACTTCTACCAGCTCTGTGACCTTGGCCAGTTCGCTTAACCCTCTTGTGCCTCCGTTTCATTTACTGAGCAAGGGGGATGATAACAATAACACCTGCCTCCTAGGGTGGATTAAATACTGAGTACGTGCAAAATATTTAGAACAACTTCTAAAGAGCTATACTCAGAACTTAACAAAAACAACAGCTAGCACTTGTGTCATGTTACAGAGTATGAATCTTTTCACAGATTTTCTCCATAGCCTCCCAAGGCAGCTTCTCCCATTTTTTCAAGGTCACACAACCTATAAAGGACTAAAAAGGGATGGAGACCCAGGATTCAGCCTGACACACATCTTAGTGAGTTCCTCTCTCTCTCTCTCTCTCCCCCCACCCCTGTACTCGCCTTCCTCTCTCTCTGAGCAGCCCAGAGAACATCCACTTCTGCTAAGCTTTACTTTCTTCCACCATTAAATGGACATAATACAACTGTCACCTAAGATTAAACCCTGGCTACTCCACATTGGCCACAGACCAGCATATCAGGGTCACCTGGAGCTGGTGACAAGTGTGGAACCTCAGAATCAAAATCTGCATTGTAGCAAGATTCCCAGATAATCTGTGTGCACATTAACGTTTGAGAAACTCTGGACTAAAGGATGTGAGAGTGTTTTACAAACTGTTAAGTCAGGGATACCACGTTGACAGTGACTGGATAGAGATGAATGGTGGCGCCTCCGTACACACTCAGCAGTCACACAGTCTTGCTGGCCACTCGCTGTGGTGAGGAAGGGGACGACAGGAACATGACCAAAGAGACAGACCTTTCCCTGAGTAAGCGACTTGCTTTCTGGGGGAACACACTTACATGGGACATGCTTATATTAAACATTTTTGTTGCTTATCTGAAATTCAAATTTAACTGGGTGTGTGGTATTTTATCTGGCAAAATTATCCCTAAATGAATCCAGTTGCCATTTAAGTCCGTAACGTTTGGGGTATTCATTTAGCTAACAGTGGAGCCAGATGTTGGACTCTCTTTGACCTTCAAGTGCCTGGACAACGCAGGGGAGGAATCATAGTAATGACTAGGAGACTCTTCCCAGTTGCTTTCTTAGACAATATTACTTCAAATCTGAGCCTGGCTCAAGTGTGGCTGTGGTCCAGCAGCATCACTAGAAATGCAGACTCTCAAGCCCCACCCTGGACCTACAAAGTCACCTACAGGTGATTCACATGTATGACAGACTTTGAGACATACTGAACTAGACAGCTGTGGGGAAAGGAATAATTAGTTAAATATGCCTGTTTTTGAAAAATGGAAGACTATTTTCACAGAGAGAAATTTTAGGTGTACAGAAAAACTGAGCAGAAAATACAGGATTCTTGTAACACTTTGCATTAGCCTGGGGCATTTGTTACAATGGATGAGCCAATACTACGTTATTACTAACTCAATTCTGTGGTTCACACTAAGGTGCACTCTTTAGGTTGTACATTCTACAGGCTTTGACAAATGCATGATGGCACATATCCACCCTCACAGTACCATATAGAGTAGCTTCACTGCCCTAAAAATTTCCCCAGATCCACCTGTCCATCTCCCCATCCTCCTTTTCCTTGGACTCCTGGCACAGTGATATGTTTACTATTAAATACCATTTTGTTTGTTAAAAAATGAAGGAAAAAATCCTTCCATAAGGACTAAGAGTATGTTTCCTAGAAAGAAATTGATACAGAGGTTAGACTTGCCCAAGGTCACCAAGGTAATAAACATGGGAGCTGAGTCCTCAACCCAAGTTGGCCTCACTCCAGAGTCTATTTTTTCTAATATGACCTTGCCCTTCCTTGTGAAGACAGGACACAGTTGTCATCCTGTGCTGCAGGGAGGTGTAGAGGTGTTGGTGAGTATTGCTCTATGGTTAGTACTGGGAGAAGGGAGGGAACTCTCTGGCCTACTGAGAAGTTCCCAAGGATTCCCAATGGGCACTTCAGCTGGACTTGCCTGTGGATGAATTTCCAGACTCTTCCCACCAGCTGTTTTTTCATCTCACTCAAGCCAGTTATGATTTACAAATGACAACGCAGAAATGCTAATGATCCTGACTAGGCTTGCTGATTACCCCTTAATCAACTGCTAATGGGCCTTAGCTGCCAGCCCTGGGTGGCTGATAGGGTTCCAACTGGCCAAAGTCGCAGGGAAGCTGGTTGAAATGACACTGGCCTTGAAAATAGGAAGCCGTGGAGCCTGGTGGAAAGTGTCTTCTTTTCCATTTTTCTGCTTTGCCTTTTTGTCCTGATGTTTTGGTTCAGGCATGAGGCATGGAAAGCCAAGGTATTCAGAGGATGGAATGGAAGGAGCCAGACAAAGCCAGCACTGAGCAGTGAGCAAGCAGAGGAGATGAGTCAACAACTGATTATTGAGACTATACAGAATGTCAAGTATTGTGTTGTTGAGTGCTTTCTTCCTGACCCTCCAAAGCTTCTGGTTTTGGAGGAGAAAATGGAGGCAATTGAACGTGTGAGGAAGAGACTTCGAGGAACCTATGAGACAGGAAGTCATGAATCAGAGGCAACTATAGGCCAGCAAGAGCAGTTAGGAAGATAGTTACCATTTACAGCGCATGCTCTAAAAGACCTATTGACTAAGCACCCAAAATCAAACACTTGTGATGCCCAATACTTTAATAACAATAGCTGCCATGATTTGTGCACCTACTATGTGTCTGGGATGGCCAGTCCACCATAGTTACTATTTTAAGTAGAAATTTTACCACATCTACCTTACAGATGCAGAAGCTAAGACTCACAGAAGTTGGCTCCTAGCACTTTGGGAGGCTGAGGTGGGTGGATTGCTTGGGCTCACAAGTTCAAGACCAGCAAGAGCAAGACCCTATCTCTATTAAAAATAGAAAAACTAGCTAGGCATTATGGCAGGCACCTGCAGTCCCAGCTACTTGGGAGGCTGAGGCAAGAGGATCACTTGAGCCCAGCCAGAGTCTGAGGGTGTTGTGAGCTATGACACTGTGGCACTCTACTCAGGGTGACAGAGTGAGACTCTGTCTCAAAAAATAAAGAACAATTTTAAAAATGTATATTTAGAAGCTCAAAAGTTAGAGAAGAAAAAACTCCATGTTGTGTCAGTAAAGGTCCAGCCAAGAGAAAGAAACCACACCAGTTGTTTTAACAGGAAAAAGTAAAATAGAAAACTGCTGCCTGGGAATTGAACAATACGAATTGCAGAAAGAGAATGCTAACATATCATGGCACCAACAGGGAGCAGGGAGCAGGTTCCTCTGGGGTCGGGACAACAAGAGGAAGAGGTTGGCTTATTAAAACTCAGAGATACGAGGGTGGGGGTCTGCAGAGATGGAACTCAGACTCTGAGAAGGGCCCCCACCTGGCTGACAATACTGCTTCTGAGCTTGAAGGACAAGCCCATTGGCCTGGGACTCAGATCTCTGAAGAGTTGGTTGGTGTCACTGAGAGGGCACAGTGAGGCCCCTTCTGGGAGTGCTAGAAAAACTGCAAAGTAGATTTAAGTGTTGCTTCTAAAAGGAACTGCTGCTGCCAGGGTGAAGAGACTGTTCGGGAATGCAGACAGTCACAGGAAGTAAACAGGAAGCAGGGAGTAAACAGGAAGGAGCAATCCCTGCTTTCTCTAGGTGTGCAGACTCCCTCCAGCGCCCCCTCCTGGTTGGGCTCAGTAGGTAACTACTTGCCAAGCAGAAATGGGGTTTGCAGACTTCTAGCCCCAACTTCTCCATAGGAGCCAACATCTCAAAATACGCATTGGTGTAATAGAAAGCATGTGAAACTTAGCTTCTGAAGACCTGGACTACTGCGAAAGTTTTTTTTTTTTGGCCAGGGCTGGGTTTGAACCCACCACCTCCAGCATATGAGGCTGACACCCTACTCCTTTGAGCCATAGGGGCCACCCTACTACTAAAGTTTTTAACTGAATTTCCTTTTCCCTCTCTTAACTATCTATAATCCATTCTTATTGCAACCAGAATGATTATCTTTATATGTAAGTGGATAGTTGTTTCTCTATCTGAACTTTCAGTGGATTTTCCATTTCAGTGACAACTACTAAAACTCCTTGACCAGTTTGTAAGGCCTTGCTTGATTTCGAATGTCTCCAGCCTTGCCTTAAACCATATCCCCCCTCACTTACTCTATCCGGGCTGCAGTGGCCCTCTGGGACTTCTTTGAAGCCCTTCCACCTCTGCGCCACACTGGGGATTCTGTGCTTGCTACACACTTGGTACGAAGTGTTCTCTCCCAACTCTTAGGCTAACTCCTCTCCTTTTTTTCAGGACAAAGACTAAACGTGTCTTTTTTGTTCTCTGACATGGAAGTTACATGAGCACCCATAGGCCATCTTCTTTTTGTATATTTTGTATACTTGTTCATAGTTTAAAGCACTTTATATAATCTGTAATTGCTTAAGATCTATCTCACTCATTATGTTTTGAGCTTTATGAGTTATGAGGACAGAAATCCTGTCAGTTTCATTGTCTCTTAGATAACCCTGGGTCTGATAGATGGTCATTACTCCTTAAATATTTGTTGAAGGAATGTGTAGCTTTTCCTGTAGCCCCCATGTCGAAGGCTGTCAACCTCATGTGACTTCTAGGTCCTCAAGCCTTAAGCTCCTTGAGGACAGGAACTATATCTGGCACACTTTGCACAACAGTGGGCAAAGCATAAGCACTGATGAAGCTTTGTTGGCTCTTTCATTCATGCAGACTATTCACATACAAAATCATCTATAGACTGTCTGGAGTCTTTGGAGTATTTTCAAGTCTCTGCTTTAGAGCTGGCAGTGGCCACCTTGAGACAAATCAGAGGATGTAATCTTAGCTAAGCTGCCAACCATATGGGAAAGTGCTGAAGAGCACGGGCTGCAGATCGCCTGGGTCTGAAACGCAGCCCACCACTCATACACACGTGTGACCTTGGGAAACTTACTTATTCTCATTGTGTTTCAGTTTCCTCAACTTTAAATGCTAATAACAATGCCTTCCTTATAGGATGCTGTGAGGTGTGCTGAGTATCCGTACAAAGTGCCATAGTAAATGTGGATGCTAATGGGGAGATCCAACTAAAGCAAGTATGTACAGGATACCCCCCCTTATTCTCAGGATATATGTTTCTTCCTATACACACATACCTATGATAAAATTTAATTTATGAATTGCACACAGTAAGAGATTTGCAACACTAGTGATAAAATAGATCAATTATAAAAAGACATGTATACCAGCATTACTACTCTTTGGTGCCATTGTTAAGGAAAATAAGGGTTACTCAAACACAGCACTGAAATATAGTAAAGCAGTCCATCTGACTGGGCTGCTCGGTGATTCACACACAGGCTGCACGCACAGTGTGGCTACCTTGGCCGAAGGCATGATTCACACCTCTGGTGGTGAGAGATTTCATCCCGCCACTCAGAATGACGCACAAGTGAAAACTTATAAATTGCTTATTTCTGGAATCTTCCATTCAATATTTTCAGATCACAATTGAAACTGCCAAAAGTGGAAACCCCAGGTAAATTGCACTGTGCTTGGAAATATAAGTGCCCTTAGCACCTGCCTCTCAGCTAAATTTTGCTTGTAACAAGGAGCTGCCCATATCTTCTGTCACTCTCCTCCAAAATAGAATTTATTATGCAGGATCCCATGACCTGGAATCTTTATTCTCTATCAACCAACATTGCTCACCCCCCAGGCTAAACCACCCTCATTCTTCACCTCATCTCCAAAGTATAACACTCAGGGTTTCTTCATTTTCTGCAAGGCCATTCTTACATGTTAATATGAATGTTTCAACTGTGTTGTATATTTTTCCAACACCATATTTTAGTCCTATGCTATGTTTTGTTTTGCTAACGGGACCTTGGGACACAAACTGGACACCACAGCTATTGCGTAATTCTATTCCAACATAAGATGGAAGCCATCTCTCCATCAGTTTAAGTAGCTCTGACAGTTTTCAGTTGCAGAGAATATAATTTACCCAACTAGTTAAGCAAGACAGACTATTTTTGGGTTGATTATGGCAGAGACTGTTATCCACTAATAGACTTTGCTAGTCATTTATTTGGCTGCCTACGTAGCAATTTCATTTGCCAGCCCCTGGCGGCTGGGTGTGGTCCTGTGGGTAAGTTATTGCTGATGGGATGTGTGTGAAAGTGAGATGTGAAGTTTCGTTTTCTCCAAAGGAGCTGCTTCCCATGCACTTCCTCTTTCTCAGTTTCCAAAAGCTGAAATTTGGATATGGTGGTGGGGAAGAGCTTCAACCAGGGGATTGGGGCAACATCGACACCAGTGTTTTTTGATCATTTTTATCTCACGGCACACTTGAACCTGTAGTTAAACTTCTACAGCACACTTAAATTATGTTGACCAAACAAAAGAGTAAAAGATAAGGATATACTTACTCTGCTTTGAACTGCCTTGAAAAATAATTTAATTGATGATCTTTAAAAACTTTCTAGGCACACCAGTTGGAAATCGTTGCCCTAAGGGGTGATAGGACACAAAGAAAGAAGAAAACCAAGCCCGTGAATGACCTTGGCGGGAAGGAGCTACCCCACTCCCCAGACCACCTGCTGATAATTTTATGTGAGAGAGAAACAACCCTTTTACCTTGTTTAAGCCCAGCTGTCATTTATCCTGGCACAGCAGCTGAAGCAATGTCCTAACTTAAACAAGTTAGTGTTGAAATGGCTTGGAGAGTCACTGGGAGGGCTGAAGAAACAGTCTCGACTGAGATTTTGGAAATGACTCCAAAGTGCTCTGGGCAATACAAGGTTGTTTTATCTTTTCTTAGACCTTCTATGGAAAGGAAGCTTTGGTTAAAAAATGACCTCAGTCAGCACTGCTATGACTTGGAAGAGTCATGTCCTGGCTCTGGCTCCCACAGAGCAAATGACCCAGCATTGGGCCCTCTGGTGATGGCAGCCCAGAAAAACCAACACCCCTACAACCATGCTGGCCATGGATGCTACAGAGGCCACACAAGCGTGTTGCCTCACTTTTCCATTCCAGAATTCATGCTCCTTCATCTGGTTGGCTAAACCTAGGTCACATGCAGAGCTTAGCTGCAAGAGAGTCTAGGACTTGTAAGTTTTACCTCTCCAGCTTCCATGTTATAGTGATGTATACCAGAAAGAGGATGGGATGGAGTCTGAGTGCTAATCCACTGTATCCCGTACAGGTGACTTACCAGATCCTCAGGGTATAGACCCAATCAACAGATATTTTCAAGTGACCACTTGTCAGATGTCAGCTACCACATTAAGTGCTATGGTCACAGTTGAATATGACACAGTTTACCCTCAAAGAGCCTCCCGTTCAATTTATAACATAGTGTGCTAAGTTCTGAGAGGTAATGGGGTTCAGGACATGCCACCCCCAAATACAGCCCCTGATCATATTGAAGAAAACAGTAGAAGCAGGAAGGTTACTATGACTTTCTGGACTCCCCTGGAGCAGGACATATGACCTTCATGTGTGAGGGGGCCGCCCCATACCCAGAGAAAGGGAACGTCCTTATCTCTGAAAACACAGAGTTTCAGAAGAATCTGAACGAACAGGCCTTGTAAGTATCTGCAGTTTGTTACCATTGGGTCCCACCTTTTTGCCCTGTCATTCTCCACACTTCATCAAACCTAGTATAAAATTTGGGGGGTTTATTGGGTGTTCATTTCCTTATAAAGGCTCCTGTGTCACGTAAGACTTACAAATACAGGTATATATTAAATAAATGTGTATGCTTTTCCCTTGTTAATCTGTCTGGACCAGGATGGGTGGCTGGAGTCCCTTCTCCCCCGCTGCAGAGGGAGCACTGCTTAAGGCAGCTCACTCAGGCTGTGCGTGCAGGTGGGGGAGATGGAGCGCCACTGCTCAGGGGAGGCTTGGGCAGGTGGTGCCTCAGATTGGTCCTGATGTTGACACACACCACAGCTTTATGCTTGAGAACGTGGACTGTGCTGTGAGATCTAATTGAATCCCACTTTGTCACTTGTTTTAGCTAAAACCTTGAGTAAGTTCATCTGTGTGCTTGAATGTTCTGCAAAGTTTGTTTCATTTCCCTAAAACAACCGTCCCTCAGAAAAGAGAGTGACTTTATATTCAACTCCTTATAAAAGGAGTTGTTTTATTTCGGACAGAAATACAGTAACTGGAAAGATCATTTAATTGAATGTGTGATGCCTTTCAAAGAAGAAGACGCTGCCTTATGGTCACACAGCCAAAGACTGGAGGAGGCTGAATGGCGCCCTCCTCCACAGCCCACCTGCCAGCTTCTGACCAGACCATTCTTCGTGCCCTCTGTTGCCTCTCCCGAGTGCTTATTCTCTGCACTGCAGGTAATTTCCAGATAGTACATCTGGTTCAAAGGACTGTGCTTTTCCTGGTATTTTTCACTCAGCCTGTACTACTGGCCTTAGCATCTCCCAAAGTCTCAGGCAAGGACTCCTTGGCTCTGGTTCTGGGACCATGAGGAGAGCCCTCCCACGATGTGGCTTCTCTGCTGGTGGGTGCCAAACTCGAACCTTTCTTGAATAAGAAAGGGTGTCTCAATCTGAGGGTGTCTTCAGATCAAGAGGAACAGGGGAGGCTGCAGACCCCAGTCCTGCCAACACACTGGGATGATCTCATCTGAGTGCATATGGGAAGCTACATTCAAACTCTGTAAACAGTTGGCCTGCTTAGCCCATGTTAAGCACCTACAACTCAGTGACAAACGATTCCCTTTGCAGCACAGCAGCCAGCTGACCGCTCACTCATTCCAGCACCTGTACAAATGGGAACCGATACCTAAGGGATTCCCAAACTTTCCCCCTGCCCTTCCCTGAGTTTCCAGAGATGCCCTGATGTCACGGACTTTACTGGTTTTCCCACCCTCACATGTTCCTAAATCCACACTGGACTTTCTCTCCAACACTATTAGAATGTAACTGGGGGCTCAATCCAGGGTGGGTGGGCCAAGTTCGCAGCCTGCCAGAGCTTACATTATCTAGCAATATTGGGCTGTATTGAAGGACCAACTAATGTTCACCTTCCTTGTTACCCTGAGACCTAGAAAGCATTTTGCTATGAACTCTGGGAAAATGAGCAGAGGTTCTAGGAAGACCACAAGCCTGGAGGCATGGAGTCTAAAGGCAGGAGCTGAAGCCCTAGTTCAGGTATTGACCAGCTCTGTGCACTTTTGATAGATGATTTCCATTTCCTCAGCTGTCAAATCCAGAAGTTGGTTAGACTACACAAGCGCTTTGCAAAAGTTAGTATGCATACACATCTCTGGAGCTTTGTTAAAATATAGATTCTGATTCAGTAGGTCCAGGGTTGGCATGAGATTCTGGATTTCTAAAGAGGTCCCAGGTAAAGCTGGTGTTGCTGGCCCATGGACCACAGTCAAAATAATAGTCTGTAGACGATTTTGGAAATTCCCTGTAGCTCCTGGCATCTGTGTACTGCACACAGCTAGTAACAACACTTCTGATGGGTTTAAATACATATTTATACACACATTTGTTAAATTACACATATAACAGGTGGCTAAAAGAGTCAAACAATACAGAAATATAAAAACCCAGAATGTGGAAGTGTCCCAGTAATCCTATCCTCAAGAGAGAGCTATTATGAATGGCGCAAAGTATTTAAGAATAGGAGGGTCTTGTACCCCATGACTGCATTAGTGTACACAGCTATGATTTAATTAAAAAAAAAAAAAAAGAATATGAGGGTCCACCCGAAAGATCACGGTGGTTGGCTGTCCCTGCTCAGTAAGCCTCCGAGATGTTTTTTGGGGGAAGAGTTAAAAGTTTCATCTTTAGCTCAAAGCTGTTGCAACACCCCAGTGTGGGGGTAAGAGGGAGAAGTTCCCTTTCCCCCCACAAAAGTTCCCTGAGCAATTAAGGCAGATGAATAAAAGGAAGAAGTTTATTTACTGTGCCCACGGGGAGAGTCATAGAGTGATTACCCAGTATCCTGGTGGGATCCAGATATATCCATACACGCCTTTAATTTTTTATTTTATTTTATTTTTTTTATTTTTTTTGAGTCAGAGTCTCACTATGTTGCCCTTGGTAGAGTGCTGTGGCATCACAGCTCCCAGCAACCTCAAACTCTTGGGCTTAAGCAATTCTCTT
>NW_003852461.1:5941795-5957469 GCF_000181295.1 Otolemur garnettii | reverse complement strand
AGCCTCCCGGTAGCTGGGACTACAGGCGCCTGCCACAATGCCCAGCTATTTTTTGTTGTAGTTGTCATTGTTGTTTAGCAGGCTGGGGCCGGGTTCGAACCCGCCAGCCTCAGTGTATTCTGGGGCCATAACCACTGTGCTATGGGCGCTGAGCCCATATACTCCTTTTAGAGGGGAGAGGAGAAGAGGAATATACTTCTAGGGAGGATGAATGGATGAGGGAGACAGACTGACTTGTAAACGATTCTCTTTGCAAATTTAAATTAACCTTGAAAGACAGTATTATATTTAAAATTATTTTAAAGCAAGGGTTACATTCTTGATTTTTCTTTCCTGCAATATAGTGGGATAACAAGGAAGGGAAGGGGAAGGGAGGAGAGGGGAGGGGAGGGGAGGGGAGGGGTGGGAAGAGAAGGGAAGGAGATGGTTCTTTTGCTAATTCAGTTTGGTTATGCAAATGGAGGGAAAACCCCTTCCAAGGGCCTGGTGTTGTCTAAGGGCCTTTAATTCAAAATACTGTTTATACAAAGGAGTCATATTTGGGGGTGAAATGTCCTGACCTCCTTCACCAGGATGGAAGGTGACCAGTTCGTGAGCCTGAGCTTAGTGAGAGGGGCCAGCCTTTGTGGTGTGTTCTTCCAGGGGATTTAGAGGTTGTGATGACTTCAGGGCTGAGAGAGGGAGAGCGAAAACCCAAAGGCCCAGAGATCTGCTCACCTGGGGCTTTCCAAACAGGGGCTTTTCCCTAAGAGTCTTTCTGTGGGGGCATTGCCCACTTACTTATCAGGGGAAAAGTTTGGCACACACTTTTTCCTAGAAAATGTCCCGTAACATCAAAGAGGGAAACCGTAGAACCAAGAAAGGTAAGAATTTCTTCAGCGATGGGCTTGGGACCAATTGGGTCTCAGCTGTCCAGGAAGCAGAATCCTTAGTCCAGGGGGACCCAGGAGAGGGGGAGGTTTGATCTTCTGCCGTACCCAGCAGCAGGTAGGTGAGAGGACCCATCAGACTCCGGGCTGGCTGCTGTTTTGAGAAGAGACTTCTGAGACAGGACTCCCCAGCTGCACTCGGAGAAATTCCATTCAAATTGTTTCCGGGGTCCACTCTTGGCTGGGCACCCCTACTTTCCTGTCTCATCTTCCTCTCCTCCTCCTGTCGTCTAGGAGGGAGTCTTGATGTGTTTACAAAAGCAGTTTCCCAAATGCCCCTTCTCTTTCCTTCCTCCTGAAGGTTTTGCAGGCTGTTCCCTCTCCCTGGAAGACACTCCAGGCCCTGTGCTTTCCTCCCAGCCTCCCGCTCCTCCCTCCTCCTCCTCCTCTCCTCTCCCCAAGGCGGGTAGAATATGGCTCTTTTCTCTGCTAACATCATCTCACACCACCCTTGTAATAACATTTCTTACACACTGTAACTTCATTATTAAAAAATTTTCCACATCAGACTGGGAGATCCTTGAGGGCAGGTACCCCATCCTTTTTAAGACTGTGTCTTCTAGGGGTTCACAGCCAAGGTCATGGAATTTGGGTTGAGCAAGTCCTAAGAATTTCAATCACTTGAGGAGAGTTAAAAAGATCATAACCAAGTATGCATGCATGAATTCATTTCTGGGTAATCACAGATTTACTAATAGATGTGGGGCCATTGATTCATTTAACTCATAGGCAAATTTTGAGAGAACAGTCAGTAGGATCCACTGAAAAAGATATTGGGCTTGAGGGCAGAAAGCCTGAATGCCAGTTTTACCACTACAGATCAGGAAAGGTTACTGATGGGTATCTGGCCAGTTTTCCAAAGGGCTTTTTCATTGGCCTTATAAAGTCAACCTTAATTCCTTAACACAGTCTGGAAATGCTATTCCAGCCAAAGCCTTGGTCATGTTAGGCCCACAACCAACCTGGCCACATGGGATTCTGCCTCAGTTTCTTATAAGTGTGCCTGCACAAAGTCTTTTCACTGCTCTCTCTCAAAGGGCTTTTTTGGCCAGAGGCAGATAGGCATTTCACCTATACACACCACTGGCAAGGCTCGGCCTTTCTGGGCAGGGTTGTCTGTAATGGGAAAGAAGAATTCCCATCATCCTCACAAGATTAAATGAGATAATAGGCTTGAAAAAACTGTAGTGAGATGTGCAAATGTCAGCACTTACTACACTTGAGGTGTAGTTGAGGAAAACTAAACCAAATTAGTGTCACCAGAGTTGGGGATGGCTTCACGCACCAGTAAGGAAGATGTTATCTCTCACACTCCCAACCACTCCCCTCTATGGCCACTTACTCTCTTTTGGGACACTGGGCTGGGACTTTACAAACCAAATTCCTGCTTTGCGGGTCCATTTTAGGTCCTGCCAATACGGAATGCCCGGCTGTTAGGAGGAGGAAGAGATGACTGGCTCCTTCCTGTGTGCTTCCTGTTCCTGGGGGCATGGCCTCAGCCTCGCTTCTGCACCCGGCAGCAGCAGCTGCTTCCACTGAGTCCAGCTGGCAGTGTTTCCTTGGCTGAGCGGCCTCGTTGCACTCCTGCCGCCCCAGCTTCTGGCAGTCCCTCCTAGGGGCCAAGGTCCCAACTCCACAGAGATCCCCTTCCAAGCCCAGGGACCTCACTCAGCACCAGCTGAGAAAATCCCCCCTTGCTAGCCATGTGTTGAAAGGCCGGAGTGCAGGGGTATGATCACAGATGGCTGCAGCCTTGAACTCTTGGGCTCAAGCCATCCTCCCGCCTCAGCCTCCCAAGTCGCTGGGAATTACTAGGTGCATGCCACTGTGCCTGGCAAATTTCTGCCTTTTAATGATTCTAAACTCTGAATTTGTCTAAGAGGTAGTCACTTCATGTGATTGCTAGCATCTATTACTCTTTTTGCTATTTTAGTTCTTTAGCATCTAGTTAACAATTTTTTTCTGTTAAATTCTCTTATTAAAAACGGTATGTTTCCTGTCTGCCAATTGTGTTCTGACCCACTACACAAACGTAAGGTTAGATTTGAAAGAGAAGTAACAGAACTTGCCTAGAAGAGCTCCAGAAAGTCCAATGGCCCTTTATGAAGGCTCTTTGACAGATTCTAGAATGTTCCTAGGGTAAGCAGCTGCTACGATGGCCCCTAATGACCCTCACATGCTAGTAATCCTGGCTGATTTGATGAGGTCATTTCTAAGATTAGGTTATAAAAATGTCTGTGGTTTCCATCCTCCGGATCTCTTTTGCATCACTCACTTTGGGGGAAGCCAGCTCCAAGATTGTTTGGCCACACTGTAGAGAGACTCTCGTAGTGTGGGGGCAAGGCCTCACATATACATGTGAGTTTGGAAGCAGACCCCACAGTCCCCAGACGGGACTGCAGACCTCACAGTCCCCACATGGGACTGCAGACTCCACAGACCCCAGATGGGACTGCAGACCCCACGGTCCCCAGACGGGACTGCAGACCCCCCAGTTCCCAGATGGAACTGCAGACCCCACAGAGCCCAGACGGGACTGCAGACCCCACAGAGCCCAGACGGGACTGCAGACCCCACAGTCCCCAGATGGGACTGCAGACCCCACGGACCCCACATGGGACTGCAGACCCCACGGACACCAGACAGGACTGCAGACCCCCCAGTTCCCAGATGGAACTGCAGACCCCACAGATCCCAGATGGGACTGCAGACCCCACGGTCCCCAGACGGGACTGCAGACTCCACAGACCCCAGACGGGACTGCAGACTCCACAGACCCCAGACGGGACTGCAGACCCCACGGTCCCCAGACGGGACTGCAGACCTCACAGTCCCCACATGGGACTGCAGACCCCACAGTCCCCAGATAAGACTGCAGTCTCAGCTGACAGTTTCATTCCAACCTTATGAGAGACCCTAAGCCAGAGGCCCTCAGCCAAACTGTACCCAGTTTCCTGCCCCACAAAATTGAAACGCTGAATGTTTGTTGTTTTAAGCCACTAAGTTTTGGAGTAACTTGGTCATGCAGTTCCTTTTGTTGAGAAAGTGTTAAGGACAAAAAGGGAGCATTTCCAACTTTACTCTCCTGATCACTGAGCATAGACAACGGCCTTAAGAATCGGCACTTAAAAATGGTTTTATTCAGTTGAATATTCTTTTAGCACCTATGATTTTACTTTCTCCAAATCTGCAGTTCCTTTTTCTGTGCAATGTGTGCTGTTAGAGATTTGGGGCAAGGAAAATAATACATATTTGTAGAGAATCTCTTGGCTCTAATTTACCCAAGGGCATACCCTGAGCTAGGTATTAAGTAAAGAAAAAAAAAATGTATATTTCAAACTCCAGACCTCTTTTTTTAAGGCTCTTAGAAGTTAAATTGAGGTGACAAGACACAGACAAAATTAAGTAATGGAAGGAGACCGAGGATAATCAGGATTCTTATTTGCAAACAGCGTATTTGTCAGGGTAGGTCAACGTCTCTACCAGGGGAGCGCAAAACTGTCAGTGCTGCCACAGTATGAAGTTCATTTCTCGGCACTTGGAGGCAGGGGGACTGTGTTCTGTGTACTCACTCAAGAACCAGCAGCTCAGGGTCCTCTTATCATGTGGCTCTGGCTTCTTCTAAAAGACTTCCATGAACAGCTGGGGAAAGGAAGAACGTGGTGGGCGAGGGGGAGGTTGTTTGGGGCTGGTTCTCACTACTCCTTTCTGTAGTCCCCTGGCCAGGACTTAGACATCTGGAGACAAAACCCTGCAAAGCAGGCTGGGAAATGTAGTCAGCTGTGAGTCCAGGTGGGAAGGAAGTGATGATGGTGAACGCACAGCAGTCAGCCTCAAAGACACTAGTTGAGACACTAGGTTGAATTCCGGGGCGTGTGCATAGCTAGTGATGCCAAGCGGAGTGGTGCCACTGTCTCCAAGGCCTCCTAGAGGAGGGTCAGCGGAGCGGAGCTCAGCCTGAAGGACGGTTTGCTTCTTTCTAATGATCTACCAAGAGGGACGCACCTGTGAAATCCACACGAAGGCACGACACGTCCTCATACGCCCTGCATGTAGCTCCCAAGACAGATGAGAAGTCAAAAGGATGAGGCGTGGAGACAAGGTTGAGCCCAAAGCTGGCACAAGAACAATCTATTTCAGATGTCGCTGCTGACCCTGTCAACACCGAACATTCACTGCCACATGACCAGACACTAGTACCCTGGAAAGCTGTGTCCTCACACAGTAGCAATGGGTCTAGCTAGCTCTCCGGGGTCTCTCTTATGGGGGGGTCTCTTTTATACTGTCTCTTGGGTGATTAGGTTTCAACATATGTATTTGGGGGCCACAGACGTTCAGACCATAGCATCATCTTACTGGCTGCTTTCTCAGACCACTCTGGGTGCCACGTCTGGGCCTCTGAGAAGCAGACATCACACAGATTTTAATGTATAGGAAACTAGTCAGGGAAAGTGGCCGGGGAGCCTGAGAGAGTGGTAGGCTGGGATGTAGGTCTGAACCCAAGTGCAGGAGAGGGGCACTTAGGGCAGGAAAGTTGGGTAGAAGTGTCTCAGACTACGGTGCAGTTCCAGGGAAGTGTGACCAAGTTGTCCTGAACCAAAGTGGCTCACTGGAGGACTCCCTGGTCCCCGGGCTGTCTTCCCATTCCTGGAGTGGTGGTAGGAGGATGGACTTCAGCCCCCAGCAGGGACATCCTGCATGGCCTGTGCAGCTGGACATCTGAGGAGCCCACTGTCATCACCACCATAGCAGTGGACAACCCAAACGCTCTAAATCAGTGGCTGAGCCTAATGTGTCTAAGAACCAACCCTCACCCATCATTCCAAAGAAAGAAGGGTAAAAAGGCCCTTGGATTCTTAGTCAGGGAAGGTAAAAAAGGCAAGGATCATCTCTGCAATTCTTTAGCCCACTACACATCTTTAAAATCATTAATTTCATTAATAAAAACCTGCTTCTAATTATGCTAATTATCGAGCTTCTGGTGTTGAATTGAGACACAGATGACCAAAATGTTGTCTCGGGAGCGTGGCCTCTTAACTAAATACTAGCTGAACACCTCGGCTGTGAGTTTCTGTTCAGGGGAATGAGGCATCGCTGGTTATAAAATAAAGCAATCTAACGAAGTCTCAAAAAGTTCACTGAATTATGTTAAAGCAATTTGGAAACAATCTAACACTGTGGTGTCACATAAGGCAAAGGCGATGAGGATGGAACAAAACTGACTAACATCTTAGAAACCTTGAGCTAATCCACCTACGATGCCTAGAACTCTGCCGTAAAGGACAGACAGTGTTTTATAATATCTTGTGTAGGGTTACAGAAGCCTGTGATGCCATCGCACAACCAGGGTTTCCTTATTTCTCTTTGCCAGGAGATGGACAGAAGCAAGCTGAGGATGGAGCTGACGGTGCTCGTGGTGAGGAGAGAGGGCTGGACCCGTATGTGCTACACACACAGGATGTGTACAGATAGGTGGCTCGATTAGGTGACTGTAGCGGTCTGTATAGCCTATGGCTAGGAGGAGTGGGTTATAGGAAATACCTGTAATGGAACACCTTGGTGGACAGGGCATGGAGAGAGATTTAGTTCTAACAAGCATGAGAGCTCACGAGATGAGAGCAGTGGTGAATTGGCAGTCTCTACACCTGTGGGGTTGAGAGGCACGAGCTCAGCCTTATATTAGGCTGGAGGAGAAGGCAGACAAAAAGCATGTGCATTCTATCACGGGCAGGCTTACTCTGACTCTGTCTCCTCTCCTGCCTGCAGAACGCCAGCACGGCGTCTCTCTCCAGAAGATTACCGAGCTCTGCTAAAGACTAAGATCTATCTGTTCTAAGAAGACTGCTTTACTCTCTCTAAGACTCTCTCTCTCTCTCTCTCTCTCTCCCCCGCCTCCCTCTCTCTCTCCAGCTAAAGTAGACAGCCCTCAAGCACCTAAGAGAAACTGTTCCTGAGCAAGGTAGCTTAGCGGTCCGCGTCCGGAAACTACCTAAGCTGGGCCTGAGACCTGGCCAGTCCCGGGCCCTGACAAGTGGTGTCAGAAGCAGATCCTGACAGGTGACTGCTGGAAAGGGCAGGCTGCACCCCAGCTCTGCATAGGTGTGTCACAGGCAGAGAACTGGGGAAAACAAGCCCATTCAGGTGGCACTTCTGATTGGTCAGCATTTGTGTTAACCTCACCATGAATGTTTACACTGGCTTTGTGACTGTTAAAGTCTTTTCCGACAATACATCATCTCATTTAATCCTCATGACCCTGTGAGTGGAGAATTTTTGTCCCCATTTTTCAGAGTTCCTAAGGTGTACAGAGTTATTGTGAAGCCTCAATCAGAGCCATTTCTCCTGCCTCTTAGACACCAGCCCCATCTTCATTCATCACCAGCTGCCACTTGCCAGCGCTTGAGGGTACAGAAGTGACTAAGGACACCTCCTGTGCTCCCAAAGTAACTCTGCGCTGTAAGAATTCTTTGAGAATATTTGGCATTTCAAGGAATTCTGAGAAGGAGGAGGAAAATTACACGTGATACCATTTCCCTAGAAGTGTTTGCGTGCTTAATGTTGCTTTTAAATACATTTTATTTTGGAATAATTATAGACGGACAGAAAGATGCAAAGATGGCAAAGAGTCACCAGCTTCCCCTGATGTTAACACCTTACATTACTGGAGTACGTTTGTCAAAACTAAGAAATTCACACTGGTGACATCACTATAACCTTGACTGTCGTGTGATTCAGGTTCAATTAATTTTCCCACCATTTCTTTTTTTCTGCTCTAGGATCCAGTCTAGGCTACACTGTGAGAGCTCATCATGGCTGATGGTGGCCTTCACCCTGTGACAGGTTCTTGGTCTTGCATTGTTGTTCATGACCCTGACCTTGACACAGGTCAGGCATTTTGTAGAATGCCCTTCAGCCTGGGCTTGACTGAGTTTCTCATGATTAGACTGAGGTTATGAATTTGGGGTAAGAATACGCAGAAATGATTAGCATCTCATCAAATGATGCCAGTGGGTGCACCATATCAACAGGCCCACCCAGGTGATACTCACCCGTCGGCCAGGTCTCCTCACTGTAAACTGCTCTCGGTCCCTCCCCACACTCAAGTCACTAGAAGAGAGTCACAACTCTGGCCCACACTAGAGGAAGGAATTTAATTCCACCTCCTGCAGGAAAGAGTTATCAAGAAACTTAGGACACATATCAAAACCAGCACAGCAATGACTCCATATTTGGAAGGACATAGTGTGAGGTCATGTAAATATCCTGTTTAAAGTTTCAGCCACTCATTTTAACCTTCAGAAGATCTAGCCTGGGGCAGTTATAACTGGTCTAATAGTGATATTTAATGGGGTTCTGAAGGTAATTGTCTATTTCCCTCATTCTTTTTACATTTGTTATTAGATATCTGCAAAAAAAGAAAGAAAAGATGTACCATGTTCCACTATTTATTTTCAATCTATGTGCTGTGAGAGAATCTTAGGTGTGCTATGAAAATTTTTAAAGATCATTAATTAAATTATTTTCAAAAGAACTTCAAAGCACAGTAAGTATATTCTTTTTTACTCTTTTTTTTTAATGAATATAATTTAAGTGTGCCACAGAAGCTCCAGGCATCCTCAAACTATGGCCCGCAGGCCACATGCAGCCCACCAAGGACATTTATCCGGCCTGCTGGGTGTTTTTGCCACCGCTGCCTGTCCTGCTTAGCAGCCAACTCATCCCAGGGTCCGTAGTCTGGCCCTCCAATGGTCTGAGGGACAGTGAACTGGCCCCCTGTTTATAAAGTCTGAGGACCCCTGAGCTAAACTATAGGTTCAAGTGTGCCATGAGATAAAAATGGTTGAAAAACACTGATTTATTTACTTATTCAAGCATGTGTTTATATCCATATAGACTTTGGGGTATTTATTTTATTTCTTGGGTTATAGTCCAATACAATTGTTATTTATCGTATTGTTCAGCTTGTTCTAACCTTGGCCATCGGCAGCTCTTTGAGGTTGTCCCTTCACCCTGATGTCTCCAGCTGCAGCCCAGCTCCTGAGGGTTCATGCTAGCATCCACTCTTGCTTTGGGCCATTTCTCTTCATAAAGAAAGAAAGACACCTCAGAGGGGTTTTGCAAGCCAGATAAAGATTCAACAGCCTTGTGGATGATGAACTGTCTCTGAGTAGAAGATAATGGGAAGTCGAACATTGGCCGGAGAATCTATCCATGGGTGGACCACAGGAAACTCCCTTGTGTAGGACAGCTTTGCCTAAATGGCAGAATCTTTGGGGAATCTTAAGGAGAGTTCTGGGGAAAAGAATTTGTGTTTAATTAAAAACATGTATGAATTTCTTTCCAACATGAGGCCCAAGCAAGGTTACTTTCTTTACTTAAAAACATGCTATGTGTCTGGATTTGAACTGCCACTCTCTAAGATCAAGGGTCACTCATTGTCAAGGTTTCCAGGCCAGGACTAAAGCACTCTAAGGAAAGAGGGGGCAGGCTTGTGGCCAGGGGTGTGTTTTGGAGACCACCGCCGATGGGGACCCTTCTGCCATGTGGAACACTTCCAAACAGGGCCCCTCACTTGTCAGGTACTAAAACAGGGATGCTGTTCAGAGAGCGCCTCCCCACCACCTGGGAGCTCAGCTAGAGGACCCTGACACCCCTCTCAAAACTGTGCCATGCTCTTTCCTTTCTCTATGGGGTGACATCTTCTGTGGTCCTGCCACCTCCTGCTAGGCGCTCAGGCTCCACCACCCACAGCAACCCATCTCTAAAGGAGACACTCAAGAATCAAGCAACTCCTTGCTTCTCATGAAACCCACACAGCCCCGCTCCAGAAACCAGGGGGTAGAGAGGCTACCTGTCAAGGCCAAGGTCACAGGCAGAGCTGAGGTCCAGGCAGAGCTGGCCATTGTCTTCAGGACACTGTCCTCCAGCAGAGCTGCTATACACCGCCAATGTCCCTCAGAGGCACAGCTTCTCAGAACGCTACTAGCAAACATGTCAATGGCTTGGATTGGAGGAAAGGAGAGAGGGGTGAAGAAGCAGAGAAATTCAAGGTCCATTTTCTGTTGCCTCCAACATCACAAGTACTGGTATCCATTTACAAAGGTGGAGGAACTTTCCCAGGGAACACACTGCCTTGGAGGAGCAGCTCCAAGAAGGCAGGTCTAGAATGAGAACCCGGATCTTCCTGACTCCTGAGCTTGTGTGCCGTTCCTAGCACTGCACTGTCTAAGGTCAGGACACAGAGCTGGCCAGAGCTGGCAAGGGCGGGCTCTGGGAGAGCTGGAGGAGTAGGGTCAGGACAGAAGGGAGGGTGTGTGTATGTGTGTGAGGAGAGGAGGTAGGAGGTAGGCAGCTGGTAAGACATCTCTAGCTACTGTCGTAGCCATTTCCAGGCCTCCTTGGCTTATCCTCAGCTCTGACGGAGACACACCCCTCCTCCTCCGAGGGGCTGAGGCAGCCTCCACAGCTCCATGCACAAGTTGGCCGGCGGGCTCAGAAGCCTGGAGACACTGGCGTGGTAGCTACCACCCACATCCAGGCCTGGACCTCAACTCTGCCTGTGACCTGGGGCTAACTCAAGAACTTCTCCTTTTTCACCTTAATAATAATCCTAGCCTCCTAACTGGCCTTCTCTTCCTTCTCTCGTTCCCTTTCCAAATTTCTGTGCTGTGCCTAGGAGTGATCTTTTAAAATGTGACTCTGACCAAATCAGGACTCTGGCAGCTTCTCAGTATCATCATCAATAAACCTCAGGAGGTTATCTTTGCACTTAGTGCAAAACCCCACAGTAGTCTCATAAGCTCTGTGTATCTGGCCATGCCCCTGCCTCTCTACTTCCCCACCGGCTTCCCCGACTGTTCTCCAGCCCCACTCTCTCTCCCATCTTCCTGCCTCAAGGGCTTCTTGCCTGCTTGCTGGGGTCTCCCTCTCCCTTCATCATGCCTGGCCAGTGCCTGCTCATTCTGAGTTTCCACTTGCTTTCCTAGGAGAGGCCTGCCCTGAACACCTTGCTTAAGTGCAACCTTCCTCCCTCTTCTTTTTCTTTAAAACATCTAGCATGACTTAAAATCATGCATTTGATTATATGATTTCTCCCAAAGGTTGTAAGTTCCTTGAGAGCAAAGAGTGTGTCTATTTTATTCCTTTATGTCTGTGCTGGAGTCCTTCCCTGTACCTGGTACAGAGTAGCTGCTCAAGAAATTTATAGTTAGCACTAGATTGTTTATCGCAGCTCAATTTCCAATCACCAAGATGTGGAAACAATCCAAGTACCCATCAACCTATGAATGGATTAATAAACTGTGGCATATGTATACTATGGAGTACTATTCAGCCATAAAAAGATGGAGGCTTCACATCTTTGGTATTAGTCTGGATAGAGTTGGAGAACATTCTCTGTAGTAAAGTATCACAAGAATGGAAAAGCAAGTATCCAGTGTGCTCAATACTAATCTGAAGTCAGTAGACAATCTAATACACGTCCACACGAGAGAAAAACTCAGTTCAGTCAAGTTGCGGGGAGGGGGATTGGTGTGCTCCCAGCTAATCGGCACAAAGTAAGGGTAGACGGTACATGTTCTGGGTGAGGGGCACAACTACAACAGGGACTTTACCTCGCAAATGCAAGCATTGTCACCTAATCGTTTGTACTCTTACATTAGTTTGAAATATTACAAAAATAAATATATGGGGTAAGAAGACATGAAAGATGAGGGCCACGTATCAGGCACATTGTTGGACATCTTTCCAGAGCTTTGTAGCCCTTTCCCCTCCTCCTGGATACAGCCAAAGCACCGTTCTCAGCCCCCCCCCACCTGATTCTCCACCAAGGAGAAGAAAAAAGACCCTGACTCTGACCCTGTGGGGTCAACTGGGTGCAATGTCCCAGTGGCAGCCCTGCCACCCAGAGCGCAGGAGGGGTGTGGAGGGAGGGGGAAGGGCTGCTGGGGTCCCCTGAGTCCTCATCAGACTTCAGCCCTCCCTGCCTCTTCCCCGGCTGCGGAGCGCCGCGCTGCCCTGCCCAATGCCAGTGTAGCGGCCGCGTGTTTTGTTGTACTCGCTGCTAGGCAACTGGCCTGTTTTTGCTTATTTACCTCCCCTGGGCCGTTTCACAACACTTTGTAATAGGCCCTGCTCTCTCCACTGCACATCTGGTTTGGATTTAGCCTGTCAGAGCCCCTTCTGCAAGGAGAGCTAGTACTTTCCCCAGCAGTCACCAAGACGGCCCCCCGGGGCTCCAGCAGCTCCTCCAGGCCCTGACCACCCCACTCCCCTTTCCACCCTGAACCTCTGATGCTTTTTCAACAGTGCACACGTTTCCTAACCTGATAGGGAAGGGTCAAGGACGGTTAGAGGGAAAGGAAACTTAGAGGGCACGAAGTGAGCCCCAGTGGTCCTGTCTCCCTGGCTACAGAGAGGGGAAGTGACTTACCCAAGACGAGACACAGACAGGGACAGACCCAACAGCGGGTTGCCTGATGTCTCTGTCCCTCCTGTGACGCCTCCTTACCACCAAGACACCTTGTGGACAGCGTGGGCTCAGCTGAGCACTGCCAGGTTTGATGGAGAGAGCAGGCTTCTTCCGTATCACACCTGAACGCTTCTTGTGGGGGTCTCTGTAAAGAACCAAAAGAGAATCAGAGGTTTGGTAGGTGCCATGTTAGAGACAGAGAGAGAATGAACGTTTCTGGTTCCTTTCCCACCTGTGTAGAAGGCGTTGGCCAAAGCAGGGCAGGGTGAGGGCAGGTGAATGAAAGAGAAGGGCTGGGGGCAAACACAGGCAGGGCCCCTTCCTCAGCCACTGCCTTCGCAGCCTTCTGGCAAACACCGTCCACACAGAGGGAGACCTAAAATTCCGACGATGGCTTGCAAGGCACTCTGCGGCCTGGCCCTGTGCCTTCTCTGACCTCGTCCTCCCTGCCCCCACCCTGGTACTCTCTCCACTCCAGTGATTTACGCCAAGGAAGGAAAAAAGGGTTTTCCTGCTGTAGAAGCAGCCGGCATGTGGGCAGAGCTCAGGGAACAGAGTGGGGACTGGGTTGCTCACGCTCCTCTCTCGGCCTCATTAGACAGCAAACAAAATACTTGAGCGGCACAAAACCTCCAGACTGTCTCACTTTTCTCCATAGCCCTTGTCTGCCCCTGACATGTATTATTTATTTGTGGCCCATTTTCCCCTGCTAGAATGTAAGCTCCTCGAGGCTTTGTCTTTATTCAGCTCATTGTTAAGGGTCTCTAACCAGAACAGTTTTGCACAGAGACCAGGCAGCGTGAGGATTTGTTGCATCAATGTGTGAAGAAATGAGTGAATGAATGAATGAATGCACCTGTGTTTCCTCCCAGCCTTTTCACGTGGTGACTTTTTTTATACTTACCTCTCACCCATAAAACGAACACTGATGTATCATGGAAGAGTGTAAATCCCTCCCAAGTGTCCCTCGTCTCTGGTCCGGGTCACTATGCTCCGGCCCTTTTTTGAGCCTTTGGAGCACAGGCTGTCCTTCCTCCTGGAATGTCTCTTCCAGTCCAACTGGGCATCTTCTGGTGAGGTCTGACCTGATCGCTTCTGGTGCTAGGATGGACCTCTTGGCAATCTGCGGATACCTCACTATAGTGTGTTTTAATGGAGACTCTTGCTTGTCAGGTGGCTCCGCGTTGACTAATTAATGATGGATAAGGGAGACAGGTGGCTGGCTGTGATGCAACTGAGAGCAGCCCTTGGCCTCTGTCCTCAAGGCTTGTATTGATCCCTTTGTAGGTTTATTTTGTCAGTGGTTCACCTTTGATATGGATCACTTGTGCTACAAGAATGTAGAGTGATATGCAGAACAGAACTCTTGATTTATTTTTTCCCCCTCAAACCTTCATCTTCCCCAATTACCCTTGGTGAATGGTGAAACCATCCATTCAGTTCCTTAAGACAAAAGCTGGCACTCAGCTATGGATTTAGACTCCATCAGCCCCGACCCAACCGTCGGCAAGTCCTCCCCGCTCCACTCCATAACACATCTCAAACCCATCTTCTTCTTCCCGTGGGCACGGTCCAGACCCCCAGCATTCCTGCCTTTTCACAGTCCATCATCCGATCAGTGATGATGATGCGGTTTAAAAACCAATTCCATTATGCTGCTCCTTCACTTAAAACTGCCCACATGGCTTCCTGCTGTACTTAGAGGATAAAGACCCAGTCCTCTGCCTGAGTCTCAGAGGCTGTAATCCGGCCCCTGCTGACCTCTCAGCTTTAGTCCAAACATTCCACCCCCTTTCCTCGCCAAGTTCCAGCCACACCACACTTTTTCTGCTCTTCAAACAGGCCAACTCATTCTGATGTCAGACCTTCTGCGTCATCCGTCTCCTCTCTTTGGAAAATGCCTTCAATCTGCATATGGCTGATTCCTTCTGGCTCTTCAGATCTTGGCTTAAATGACATCACTTTGGAGAAGGCTTCCCTGACCCCTCAGTACAGATAGCATGACCCCCTTCCCCTCTGTCTACACAGAGTCATCTTCCCTAATATCCTCCTGTTTGAGGTTTCTCCTAAGATGCATCACCAGATTTTCTATTTCTTTCTTGTCCATCTTTCCCTAACAAGAATCAGTTCTTTAAGGTCAGAAGCCACTGTGACCCCAGCACTAAGACCGGGGCCTGGCGTATAGTAGATCCTTGCAATGTTTAGTGAGTGAATGAATGGTCAGATGAGGAGGGACTGCCGGTCAGGAGTCCATGTCTAGTCCTAACCGGGCTGCTGTCAAGCTGTGTGACTTCAAACATGTCACATCTGTGCCGTGGGTCCTCATCTCAACATTTGTAAAATGAAATCTGATTTAATGATCCCAAAGTCCTTCTCACTTGACGGACGCTCTGATCCTATCAGTCTTTCAGTATTTTTGGCCATAAAAAACTGTCAATGCAGGTGATGACAGCAATGACCCAGCTACGGTTGATGAATTATTTTTTTAATCCCGTGTAACATCCCAGGTTACATTAGTTACTTATGATTTGACTTTATGCCATATATCCAAAAGTATTTGATACAGCTCAAGTTTCAGACCCACTCTCCCCAAGAAGTTTTTACTTGCTCCATTTATATGGGCAGAAGAATAAATGCTCTCATCTAGCTGCTGTGTCAGCGGGGACTCCTACGAGTACAAATGACAGTCACCTAACTCCCTTCAGCTGTAACAATGAGAGAAATCTTTTGGCAGCTGGTGAGACCCAAGAAAGAGCTGACCCACATTCTGGGAGAAAGGGGCAGAGCTGGGCCTCAGGTGTTGCGGGAACCAGGAGCTCCAGTCTGCTGATGCTCCCCCTGCATTCCGGGCAGTCTGTTGGCTGCGTTCTCCTCTCAGTGCAGCCTGGCTTTTTTTTTTTTTTTCACAGAGTCCCAACACAGCACTTATCACACTTTACCATAATTTATTTATTTTTTCCAGCTTACTCTCAGTCTCTCTCAGTGCAGTAAATTTCAGGGAAGGCAAGAATCTTATGCACGTGTTAATTTCTAGATCCCTTGTACCCAAGGCAGTGCCTGGAGCAGAGAATGTGCTTAGTAAACATTAATTAAATAAATGAATCGTAGAGAACATGGCTGCCAACTTTGGGTGTTTGTTTAATACTCAATAACTTTAGTTACTGAAGAAGTATTTGCAATGATCCCTGGGGGCTACAAAGAAAGAGAGGAAGGAAGGAAGAAAGGGAGGGAGGAAGGGAGGGAGGGAGGGAGGAAGGAAGGAAGGAGGGAGGGAG
>NW_003852461.1:5934960-5941435 GCF_000181295.1 Otolemur garnettii | reverse complement strand
TCACAATCATGTCTTATCGTCCATGTGAAGTGGGGGAACAAACTTTTAGGAAAGGATTGTAGGAGAAAATCCCAGAGGTCTCAACACTCTCATGAAGATCCCATGAGACACTGCAAAAGAAGGTGCTTTGAAAAGTTAGTATGGAGTTGCCGTTTTTATAGGTCAAAATTAGTCAAATATTGGCAATATTTTTTGTCTCGATGTATAAGTGTTAAGCATGCTACATGGACATAAGATATGACTAATTTCATTGTAAGTCAGCAGAATAAACAAGAGGACCATGTTTTTAAGATGAAAGGTTAGGTTGAGTCCTTTTTGATAAACAGAGTAGCCAAATTGGTTTAGTACATGGTAACTTTTGGGGGAGCGAAACTAAATGCTTTGAATGGATGAACTCATTATTTCGTCCCATACTTCCCTGAGGTAGATACTGTCACTATGCACATTCTACAGACAAGTAAGCAGAGGTTGAAAGGCACAGTTCTAAAGGGCACAGCTCAAAAAACAGCAGAGCCAGGATTGAACACAGGTGCCTGGGCTCTAAGGCTGTTCATTACCTCAGGGAAGGAGCCAGAGGTCCAGCTCGCCCAGTGGATTAGGGAATCCACTGCTCCCAGGACGAGCGGGCCTTTCCTCTCCTTGTGACTCAGCAGACCTGTGTTTATTCTGCTTGCAAGTCACTTGGGCGGCATCATAACTAGTGGTGAGCACCTGTCACCCATGCAGGCTGATCTCCTTGAGGATCTGTCTTACACTCAAAGTAAGTCTTACATTGTACCCAGCATGGGAGAGGCACTCACCAAAGGCTTATTACCTTGAGTGAGGTGGATGGGAGACAAAAAATGATTTGATATCTCCAAAGAATATGATTTTTAATCTGCATGCTTGGGGGTGGTGAGGGGAATGGAACATGGGGATAGCCCAGACTATTATAAAAAGACAGCTGTCATTTGTTGAGAGCCTATCAGGCTTTAGAAAATCACATCCATTCTCTCTAGTTTTTCTATTACCTCGCAAGGTAAGTGGTGGTATCTCCAGGTCTTACGACTTGAGAGCGACAAGCTGCATTATTTCTGAAAACATCTCCTCAGTGACATCAATGACAGGTTTGCTCCAGCTAGGGTCACACAGAGCATTGAACCTAAAAATTATCTTTGGCAAGAACTTCACAGAATTCCATTCTGGGTGGGCCCTTAATGTCTTCACCCATACTCCAGAGCCTGACAAATCTGTCAAAAAAAAAAAACAAAAAAAACACCAAACTTGACTTGATTTTGTACGTGAACTTGATTCTGAGCCATGGAATTTCAGAACTGTGCCTGCAAGTCTGGAATTTAAATATTAGCCTTCCTGACCTGGATGGCTTTGATCTCCCAAGTTTGCACTCACAAGTATTGATAACACGGCTCCAATCGCAAACACGAGGTCAGGTCTGCAGTCCACGGCTGGCGGCATGTGTGTGAGTACACAGATCTCAGCTGAGATCAAAATAGACTTAGGTTATGTAAGTACTTATCTGATGGGGGGGGGCCGTACGTGGGGCAGAGGAACAGAGCTCACTTTCACACAGCCGATCTTGCTGGCTTCGTCCCAGAGGACAGACGTAAGAGTGAACTGTCGGTGAACTCCGGCACTACCCCTCACGACAGGGCCCGACCTGCCTCCATTTCTGAGTCTGTTTCTCGCAGGGGAATGGCTGCCATGCTTAGCCAAGCATCTATCTTGTACCAGGTCTCTCAAGTGTTTACAAAACAGGAATAATAATGTGTAAATGTGCGTGTGTTAGGCACCATTCTACATGTTCCACACACACGTCGTTTCATCCACAGCCATCACGCAAAGTATCTCCATTTCATTATCTTCACTTTTCAGATGAAGAAACTGAGGCACAGAGCGTTTCATGAGCAAATTAAGAGTCCTGCTGCAAATAAATGTGATTCACAGGATTTAAACCTTTCCCATCTCTGTAAGAGCCTGGTGAGGCAGCGGCAGCCTTTTCGCAGAGATGGGAAAGGAGTTTGAGCTAGTCGCCCAAGTCACACAGCCTGTCAATGAGAGAATCACAACTGAAACCCAGGTCGAAATCCAATACCTCGCTGGTGAGCATATACCAGGGAGGCCTGTGTTCTGAACAGCCCGTTACTGCGTGGCCCGATTTTGAATGGCTTTCAAGCTAAGAATTATTTTTACATTTTAAAAGCATTCTCTAAAAAAAAAGGAAAGAGTACGTAATAATGATGGCATGTAACCCCACAGGGATGGAACTCTTTGCTGTCTGACCCGTCACAGGAAGTTTGCCCACCACTCTGCCGCATCACCTGCTCCCCATCAGGTGAAATAATGCAGGTGGCAGCCTGCCTATGTAATTCAGGGCAGGTTATTCACCCTTCGCCGGGCCTCAGTTTCCCTACTTAGGAGGAACAGCGAGAGGGACCCGAAGCCTCCTTCCAGCTCAGATCTGCCTGAGTGGACGGCGACATCCCACTACTGGGATAGAGTGAGGTATTACTTTTCCTGTTTCGCCTCCCATTGGATTGTTCTGCCACCTACCTTACTGCAAAGAATTCAGACATAATTGTACTTCAGTGATAGAAAAAGAAAAAACCAAAATAACCCCCGGAGGTTAAAAAAAAAAAGCCCCACCTCCCAAACACAGCCCTTCTGTGGGGGCCTGAGCGCAGACTCCTTTGTCTTCTAAACCCACTTTAGGTCTTTGCTTATTCTCGAAGCCTCTTGGCATTTCAAGTTCCTAATTTCCTCATCAGAAATGTTGATCCCGATCCTCCCAATTGCTAATATCCTCCCAATCACTCCCACTCCCCTCCTCCCCTCTCAGTTCCTCATGGAATTCAACACTAGCAAAATAAATAAATAGAAAATAAATCAGAGTGATTGACTGATTTCCTTCCGGTTGTGTCCCTATGTCCGATGCAGCTGTTTCCCCCCTCTCAGGGTCCGTTCTTCCCTCAGGCAGGGTCTCCCGCTCTTTCCAGGAACAAAGGTGGCTCCTTCTAATCTGACCTCTTTCCTCCTCCCCGAGTTGCTCTAATC
Organism: Otolemur garnettii; assembly: GCF_000181295.1. Taxonomy (NCBI): domain Eukaryota; kingdom Metazoa; phylum Chordata; class Mammalia; order Primates; family Galagidae; genus Otolemur; species Otolemur garnettii. The sequence goes on along the minus strand of NW_003852461.1, from coordinate 5,938,384 downwards.
TGAGCTCTTTTCTCCTCCCAGAGTTGCGATCTCTCCCGAAGTCCTCTTCATAACCTCTCCATCTAAGAAGAGACACAGTCCAGAACTTTCCCCAAACACAGGACCTCACTCGGGCCTTCAGCTCTGACCCAGTTCAGGGGCTGACCACTGGCCACCCCAGCTGTCCATGTGCCCTTGAAGGGGGACAAAGTCACTACTGGGAAATAGGTCCAGGCTCCGTGGAGCCTGAGGGTCTGGCTTGTTCTCATCCTACTCCAGGTGGGGTGGGCTGCTGCTTCAGAACCTCGCCCTTGTCTCTGGAGGGTGGTTTCAGAAGCTCCTCTAGACCTCTGGGCTTCTTCCCTTTCCTCCAATCACTGCCCCTCTGCACTCAGAGGAACTGCTCTACAGTACGAGCCCAGCTGAGCCCTGTCCCTGTCCCTGTCCCTGCGTAACTGCCCTTGGCGGTCCTCAGCCTGCAGAGCCATGCTCCCGTCCCCACTTTCCACGAGGCAGCCCCTGCCTGTCTCCAGACACACTTCCATTTCCTGCCGTTTGTTTCTTGCTCTCTACCTTTAAAGAGCCCAGCGTAGTCCAAACAATAAGACCCTTTCCCGCAACGGGATGCCCTTTCTCAGCTCTGCTTTCTAGAAGGTGATCACTCCATTCCACGCAGAATATCTCTTGCATGCTGCGCTGGACCCACAGGTTACGTTTCCTCATCTGCTCTGTGCTCAGAAGGTTGATCTGTGGAGTCTGAGTCAGTGGATTCCTGAGCCTTCTGATTCTGGTTGGGTTTGGCCAACTGGGAGCATCAGGAGACAAGAGGGAAAGGGAAGAGGAAGGGGCTGTGTTCTTGTGATTCTCTCCTTGCAAGATCCCTGGAACTGGCCATGCCCCGCGCTGCTCCTCCTAAGGCGATCAGCTCTGCAGGACTGTCCCTATCCGGGGGGAACAGCTCGGCAGCTGCCAAGCTCTCGCGCTCTCCCTCGGGACCCTCCTCCACCTGCACTTCTGCAAATAAGGCCTCCTGGAAGTAGCTGTTACGTGAGAGCTGTCTGTGGACTGTTGGGATGCTGACTGGCACAGAGTGACCCGGGGTCAACTTCAGGGGGTTCTTTGTAGCCACCTCTGTCATAGTACTTCACCTGGTGCTGGCCTATTTCCCTGACCTCTGCCCACCCCTGGCAGCTTCCTTTCACCTTGTCTCTCAGATACACAAGAGGCGCCCTCACAGTGAGCATCTGCTGGGTACTGGCCTGGGCACTGCAGCGTTGCAGGCCAGTAAACGGCCATTCCCGACCTTGCACATCCTTGACTCTGGGGCAAGAGGTGAGACAGGGGCCCTGTTTGTCACTATAGCTGCGAGTGCAGGGCTAGTTAGCTGTCTGCTCACTCGCACGTCCCAGTTCTACCACTGCCTCTCCATGTGATGGGGGCGAGGCATTTCTGAGCCTCAGTTTCCTCGTCTGTCAAAGAAAATCAGAGCGGCTCCTGTAGAGGGTGGTTGTGAGGATTGGCGTAGTTGGAATGGTGCCTGGCACACAGCAGGCACTCAGTAAGGGGCCGTTATTATTTTTATTATAGAAGGTATTTAGTGTACACTAAATAAGTGAATAACTGAATATATTGTTCCGACTGATCTCCATAGTAACCCTTCCTCAATCCTCCCTCATTTTTATATTATACATTCCAGGTAGGGAAGAAACTTCTTTCCCATTTCACAGATGATGAGTAGGATAAAGGACTCACAAGTGAATGAATGAATATAGAACCCTCTCAGCCTGCTCTGTCTCTTCCCTCACCCAGCAGCCACAGTTAGGTGGTTTGTCCAGAAGTCTGCAACCCTGGGGCCCTGGGGCAGTGAACCTGGCCTTCCCTCTGACTTTCCAGCTCCAGAGTACCCAAGCACCCCAGCTTGCTCTGTGCCTCTCAAAGTCAGGGTGCAGGTGCTCCTCGAGTTTGTAAACACCGGGCCCTGCGGGCTCTACCCCTGAAACCCACTTCCCAGAACCAGCGGCCCCAGTTCCTGTTCAGCGGGGGCTCTTTCTGTAACGCCTCTGTGAGCCCCACTGCCCCTTCTGGTAAGCACAGGGCCGGGGGGAGGTTCCACTTTCACATTCGCCACCACACCCACAGGGGGAGATTTCTCAGTGTGGGGGGAATTTTCCTTTCTCCATAGGCCGAACTGCAAGCCTGCTTCTTGACACCTCCGTTTTTTCAGTTACTTAATTTCTCACTGAAGCTCAGGACCCGCAGGTCCCTGCAACATCAAAACCTGAATCTGCCCCCAGACAAAGGGGAACCTCTTGTCTCTGCAGAGCCCTGCCTGGCCCTCAGCAGGCTGGACGGACACTCTTGCCTGCTGGTCCCAGTGTCCCCAAGCAGGGACCATAGGCCCTGATTGGCAGTGGCAGGAGCTGAGGCTCAGGGAGACAAATGCCTGGTTATGGATTGTTCAAAAGGGAGGACCTGCATCTTCAGACTTTAGAAACAGATGGAAATCGCTGCAGAACAAACGTCCTGGGCAGAATTCACCTTTGCTGCTTCTGTGCTGGCGGCAGCTCAGTCCCCTGGCTTCCCGCAGACTGAACGCTGATGTGTGTTCCTAGCTGTGTCCCCTACTTGACTGTTCCTCCTGGAGGATGGAGGCAGCGGCTCACGCACGTCCTTTGCCCTGTGATAGCCCACAGCTTGAGGCAGGAAGGGACAGAGACAGGTGGTCCGAAAATCAGAGGAAGGGAGATGGGGGTCCAATCATGCAGCGCCCTGTAGGTCATGGTGAGGAACCTGGATTTAATTCCAGGTGTAAAAGGAAGCTGCTGACAGCTTTTGAGCAGGGCCCTTACATGTTATAAAAAGAACATTCTGGCTGTAGTGTGGAGGAGAGATGGGAGGTGTCAGGGGAGAAGCAAGAAGCCCAGCTGCGGGCGAGGGCAGCGGACCAGGCGAGAGCCAGGGGCTCCCTCCAGGCTTCAGAGGGCAGGACCAGCTGCGGGGCAGGAAGAAGCAGAGCTTGGGCCTCCTCCTTCCCCAGAGATTCTGACTCGGTAGGGCTGGGCCCAGGCCTGAGCACTGGCATTTCTTTTATTTATTTTTTTATTTTTCCATATACATGTGATTATTCGGTTTCCACTTTTTGCCTTCACAGAATTAAAAAGGCTTAAAATTTACCAACAATAACAATGTTTAAGAAAAGGACTAGAAACAAAAACCTTGTAAAGAACGAATGAAGATAAATACATTCAGAAAAGAAATCAGACAATTGCTGCATTGAAATATTAAGCAATAATAATAATAATGCAAAGAAAGTAACATCCACATTGTCAAATAAGAGTATTGCCTATTATAGAATGCTTTGACTCTGAGGTTCAGTATAGAGTCATCAACTAACTTATTATTATTTTTTTCCAAAGTCTCAAAAAATAGACAACTAATATTTATA
>NW_003852461.1:5929267-5934788 GCF_000181295.1 Otolemur garnettii | reverse complement strand
TTAAAAAATAAATAAAAGATAATTTCAAAAAAACAGATCATGCCAAATCTCATAGACAATAAAAAAAGAAGAAATACTTCAAAATCTTGCTGCTTAATCTGGGTACACCTGACATTAAAATTGGAAAAATTATATTATTATAAAGGGGAAATTACAAACATAATTTACTTTTAAATGAGGCTGCCGTAGCTTGTATCCTAAACAACATATTAACAAGTTGAAGCAAAAATTAATGTTTAAGTAATGTACTTCAGTCAAAATTGAATCCAATTTATGTGAGAATTAGTCACTATTTTCTTTTTTTTTCCTTGTCCTTACCCTCCCCCCTCCCCCCCTTCTCTGTCTGCTCACCCCTTCCCCCAAGCCCCACCATATCATTAATCGTCCTAAAACTGGCATTTCTATCAGGGTCCCAGGTGAGATTGATGCTGCTGGTCCAAGAACCACAGCTACCACTGCTTCAGAGAAGGAGAGGAAGGAGAGGATGAGGAAGACATAGTCTTGTCCTCGGAGGACTGTCATCTTCCTGGACGCCAGATGAACAGTGCAGTTTAGAGAGACAGAGGCATGTTCATCATGACGGCCCAGGGAGGGACATCTCCCCCGGGGGCGGGGGTGGTGGCAGTAGAGGAGAGAGTCAAAGGAAGATTCTGGATGAGGGAACTCTTGAATGGCGTGATCCTAGTTAAGTGGCAGTTAAGCAGGGGAGGGAGGGCCCTGGGAAGGATGGAAAGAAGAGGCTATTCCAGCTATTTTCAGAAGCTCTCTGGGTGACCATCTAAAGAACAGACATGAGCAGAAGTGTGCAGGTACAGAAAGCTGAGAGGTAGACAGAGTGAGAGGTAAACCACGGTAGTACAGATGGGGGACCAGGATAGCACCTGCAGGCGAGTGTGAAGCTGTGAATGTCAAGATCAGACTTCATTTTTTAGCAAAGTCACTCTGCTGAACTCAAAAGGCATCAGTGGGGAGCTGATTGGAGGCTTTCTTTGCATGGCTTGAATCTAGGCTGATGGGCAAAATAGGCCAGCCAAGCAAGAATGAGCTACACTCACCGTCACCCCACATGCTGGAATCTGCTGGTCATCAGTCACTTTGGGGCCCAGATGTCCCATGCCTTTGAAGGTTGGCAGCCAAGGACGTGAAGGAAGGCAGCGCTCTGACAGCTAAGGACAGGCCCCAAGGGCAGAGTAGGGTAGGTGGAGGAGGTGTCATCCTTACAAGGCTTCACAGCAGCGCTTGGAAGCAGACAGGGCTAAGATGATAATCTCCAAAGGCCACCAAAGGTAAAGACTTACCGAAAGATATACAGTGAACACCAGGGAGAAACTGTGACTAGCACTCCAGAAACACTTGACTCCTATGTCAGTGTCTTACCCAAGGCTGGTCCCCATTCCTGGCAACTCTAAAATCCTATAATCTTGTGATGCTAAATTACTGAGATCTCGCAATAGGCTCCCCACCATTCCTTGGGGTTCTTTCATCCATATCTGCCCTTTTGCCCCAAAACCTTTCTCTCAACCACCTGTGGAATCTGGAGCCAGACATTTGGCCTGGCTTCTCCGGTTTGAGAACTTCTCCAAATATTCCCGAAATCTTTTTCTTCTCTGACCTGCAGTGGTTCTGCAAGGGCTTCTGAGACCCCAAATTCTGCCCCAGCTCTGACGTTACCGTTTGATTCTTACCAGCCCCACTGATTTTAAATATAGTTACCAGGAATAATAACAACAATAGTAAATAAGATAGTTTATTTCTTCCCCAAGGGTCAAGAATTGATGTGAGTATTTAGAAGCCTCAAAACAACTTTACAAGGCAATTGCTGTAATTGCCCCCATTTTTATGGACGAGAACACTGGAAACGCACAAAGAGGTGAGTTACCTAATGTGAGACCGTACAGCTAACAAGCCGGGGAACCAGGGCTCAAACCCAAGAAATCTGCCTCCAGGTCTATGCTCCTTATCCCAGGAGCAGAATACTGAGGGGTCAGAAGTTCAAGAAAGGAACGGACACAGCCAGGTTAGCGCTCAGGGGCAGACTCCACCATTATCCCATTTGGCGGCTGTGTCACACTACGGTACCGCCTAACCCCTGTAGAAGAACGCACTTACAAGGAGCCATCTAGTCCCTTATGGAAGGAGCTGTCAGATTTAGTTAATAAAAATATGGGGTAGCTGATTAAATCTGGGTTTCAGATAAACAATAGTTATCTTTTTTGGTGTCAGTGAGTCCCCATCCAACGTTCGAGACATATTTACTCCAAAAAAGTTTTGTTGTTGATCTGAAATTAAAATTTCGATCAACTGTTGATCTGAAATTCAAATTTAACTGGGTATCCTGTATTTTATCTGGCAAACCTACTTCCAGTGCAGTAGAACACGGATACGTGATGAAAGATTTCCCTTTAAAGACTGGATGGGTGTGATTACCACTTTGCTCAGCTGGCCTAGAAAGTTGACATAAAAGATTTGGCTGAATCAGTTTCAAGAGAACAGGGACAACTTCTCTTCCTTCATCTCAACTGGGAGGTCTTTGGAGGCCACCACGATGGAACCTGGAACAGCCCTCTAAAGTGGAGCAGGACTCCCTGGAATGAATTGGAAGAGGCCTTGCACACTGGCTGGCTGTGTCCCCAGCTCGGAGTCTGATATCCTGCTCATGGCTTGGAAAACACCTAACGTGCTGGTCTCCCTCCTTCTCAACCACTATCTTAGAACGACCCTTCTAAGATGACCTACAAATAAATGCTCATTCCTGCTTCTCTCTGAACCTCAGAAGCCTCTTCTGTGATACTTAGAGAAAAAAATAAGAAAAGTGTGTACTAGATTCTCCGCAGATATAACCCTTTCCCTCCCCCTGCCATGTCACGATCAGGTGGTCATCATAGGTCATGTTCTTAGATTTTCCTCATAGCAAATGGTGCAGAGTCCCGGGAGAAGAATAACAAATCTCAAAGGATTGCCCAGCCTTAACAACATGCTGTGAATTCCCAAAATTCTCTGCCAGGAAATCGGTTTTGAAATATAAGTAGGAGGGGCTGCTTCGCAGCGACTCAGACATCTGTGCTGAAGCTTCACTCATGGCTGGCATCCCAGACAGAACCTCTTGGCTTGAACAAACCTTCATCTCCTTGTCACAGCCTGACCCCAACCCTTCCCCATCTCCGCCCCGAACACCCAGTCCTGCCCAGCCCTGTGTTGAGAAGCACCTATCAGCAGAGTGTGTTGGAGCTCAGCGAGAAACTGGCCTCTCACGTGCTTTCAAACTGCTTTGCCTTCCCTGATTACTGAGATGTCCCAGACCAAATCACACAGACGTGAGATGCATTTGGGCGGGTGGACTCCGCCTGCCCAAGGAGAGGTATTAGGCTCGCAAAGCTGAGACGTGAGTAAAATGAAGATCAGAGACTCAAAGCAAAGGGAACTTGGAAGGTGAATTGTATTAACATACATGAACATTTCCATTTATTGGCATCTGGGTTGGGCCCCAGGCAAAAGCTGTTGTATTTCCCTAAAGAGGAAACTTCAGTTAAAAAGGATTTAGAACAAAGCAAAATCAAACTCTTCTTGGTGTTCATGACTTTGTGGGATGGGCAGAAGCTTCCCCGTTGACATTCCTAAGGGTCAAGGTCCCAGCTTTTTTCTGATGTTTTCTACAGAAGTTGCTAAGCTGATGTAATCACCAGAAATGCCCTTGACTTTGCCAATTAGAGCCAGAATCTTTTCATCACCATTACCTTCACCCATGGCTGAGCATCATTGATCATTTATTTCGTGCAAGGAAGTTTGCTAAATATTCTGTACGAATTATATCATTCTTTATTTCATAATGATCTGCTATCGGAGACATAATTTTAAATTCCCTTTTAAGGATGAGAAAACTGAGGTTTAACAACACTGAGGGATATGCCCAAGGTCACATAGCTAATGAAGGGGAAGTCTGGCATTCAAAGACCAGACTGTTCGATGTGAGGCTGACACGTAAGCACAGTGCACGCTGCTCGCCAGGGCTACCCACCAGGCAGTTCTGGGAAGTATCCGGGCCGAGGAGAATAAAGAGGCTTCTCTCAGGTGGTCCCCGCTAGAACCCTCCTTGATGAACACAGTGGATCCATCCCTTCTCTGTTCCTTCCCTGCTTTATGGAGGCATTTATAAGAGTTTGAGCTGATTTGAGGAGACAGGAGGACCCAGTGAAAACAAAAACAAAACAAACTTTGATGTGAAACAGAGCTGGGTGTAAGTCACCGCCCAGCATCTTAAGTTTCCTCACCTACTAAGTGGGCATAATTCTATGTGCCTCATAGAATTGATAGAAAATTTAACTAGAGAAACCTTGCCCGCTGCTGTCGTCTAAATGTTTGTGTCTCCCCCAAATTCCTGTGTTGAAACCTAACCCTGAGCATGATTGATATTAACACAGGGGCCCTTTGGGAGGTGACAGGTCAGAGGAAAGGGATTAGTGCCCTTATAAAACAGCCTTTTTGCCCCTTGCACAGTATGAAGACCCAACAAAAAGGCACCATCTAGGAAGCACAGACCCTGACTCTCCTGGCACCTCGACCTTACACTGGCCATTCACTAGAACTGTGAACAACATTATTTCTGCTGTGTATTAATTACCTTGTCTAAGGTATCTTGTATGGCAGCCCAAATGGACCAAGATACATATATTCAGACATATGATATGTATATATATAATACACACACACACACACACACACATATATGTATTTATTATGCGCAGAGACCATTATGCCCTTGAGAAATGTTCATTCCCTTTCTTCAATGACAGTGATTATATATTATAGGCTTCATATCCACAGGACCTAGCACAGAGCCTGGGATATAACGTGTGCTCATTACATGTAGAGCATGTGATGCACATAGGAATTAATGAATTAATGTGATAAAAGTCAAAACTCCATGTAGCCCACCCAGTTTACCATTCTGGCCTCTTCAGCCACCACTCCCCTCCAGCTGCACAGGGCTATTTAATATGCAGCACACAAGCCACATCTTTCTATGGATCACCAGCCGCAGGGGGCTCATCGGATTCCCTGTGTTGTGAATCCCTGCCACACCCCTCTGCCTGGCTGGAGAACGCTCAGGAGCTTTGCTGATGGGGACAGTGCAAACTAAGCCGCTGCGACCTGCAGCAGCTCCTCAAGCAGCTGAAGTCAGTCCGTGACCTCGTGACTCCCTTCCTTGCTCTGTCAATTAGTCCTCCCTTCCAGGTCAAATTCCCCTCCTCCCCCTAAATCACTATTATTGGAGAGGGTCTCCGAATCCCACGCTACGTTGGATGTTTCCTGCTTTGCCAGGTACCTGGTACTCACCCATCCGGTGACTATTTACTACCCAGCTACTAGGTGTCGGATGAATCAAACGTTATCACTGGAGTACAAGCCAGTGAGGCTGACGATCTGAGGAGGAAAGAAAGCTGGACAATAAACAAGTAAAAACGTAAAGTACGTGTCGGCTGTCGGTGTGTCATCAAGGACAAGTAAGTGATGAGAGGAAGAC
>NW_003852461.1:5910445-5929030 GCF_000181295.1 Otolemur garnettii | reverse complement strand
GTGCAAAGGTGGGTTTGCATCTCTTTGCTGTAGTGGATCAGAATCACACAGACTTGGCGCCAGGGCCCCACAGTCTGAGCTTCTGCAGGAGCCGTGGTGGAGGCGGCCGACCACAGCAGGAGAGGGCGGCAGCTGCCACTGAGCGGTCTGGGAAGTTGTCAGGGGCTGGGGAATTCTACAGGCACTTTGGAAATAGAGCTCAAACTGCAGCTGGATTTTTGTTTTTATTTTTTGCAAGCTTTCCTGTGGCATATTTGATAAATAAAAATTGCATAAATTTAAGGTATATCCTGAGATGATGTGATCTATGGAAATGCTGTAAAATAACTACCACAAATGAGTTAACGAAACTTTCCATCCCCTCATGCAGTTCCCTTTGTTTTCCCGTGAGAACAGTTACGATCTACCCTTTTAGCAAATTTGGGGCATACGATACATTATGCACGTTCAGCAGTCAGCACATTGTGATTAGACGCCCAGAACTTATTCATCTGATAACTAAGGGTCACCCTCTGACAACACCTCCCCATCTCCCCCACTCCCTCCGCCCCTGGCAGCCACTGTTGGTTGCTTCTCTGCTTTTATGACTGTCACTTTTTAAGGTTCTGCGTCTGAGAGAGATTATACAGTCCTTGCCTTTTTGTATTCGGTTTATTTTACACGGCGTATTATGTTCTAGTTCACCTGTGTTCGGCGTATTATGTTCTAGTTCACCTGTGCTGAATCTCCAATGGTAGGATGGACTCTTTTTTAAGGCTCTACAATATGCCACTGCGTGTATGAATGTACACCACGTTTCTTTATCCATCTTCTCTCCACAGACCTTTAGACTGTTTCCACACCTTGGCTATTGTGAATAATGCCGGAATGAACGCAGAGCTCAGATGCCTCTTTGACGCCGGGATTTCATTCCCTCGGGTATCTACCCAGAGTGGGATTGCTGGATCCTATGCTAATTCCATTTAATTTGGGGGGGAGTCTCTATGCTATTTTTCATGAGGGCTGTACCAATTTGCATTCCCACCAACAGGACACGTACGAGGGCTCCCTCTCCTCACACTCTTGCCAACACTTGTCATTTCCAGAGGATCCCTCACTGTGGTTTGATGCACGTTCGCCTGATAACTATTGATACTGAGCACCTCTTAATATACCCGTTGTGCACCTGTATGTCTTTTTTGAAAAAATGTCTATCAGGTCTTTGTTCATTCTTTAATCAAGTCATTTGGTTTTTATTTGCTATTGAGTTGTGTGAGTTCCCGTTGCATTTGTTGGAGAGTGTGCCTCTGTTTTCTTATCTACAAAACAGGAATTGTGTTTTCACTGCTACATTAAGTTTCACAATGGATGTGTGAACTGTCTCCCTCCACATTCCAGCGCTATGATTGGAGATGATTGCAGGACCACGCATCACGGCAGGTAATTCAAGGTATGGATGGGGGGAGGGAAGATGATGAATTTCAGGCACCCGTGGGATCCCCAAGGGAGAGGTCCCATTACATAGGACAGCCCACAACTCGGGATACAGGCTTCAGGGATTGGGATAGAAGTTTGGGAGATGACGCTGTACAGGTGGAAGCTGGAGCCACTGGCGCCAGTCCAGAGTACAGCCCCTCTCCATTTCCATGGGGAGACTGTGCGTATTCCTGGGACTGACATCTGACAGAGGGGATCATGAGATTGCTAAAAGAATGCAAAATCTAATATCAAATGAAATAAAGGAACACATATTCTAGAACTGCAGGCTAAAGGAAGCTGGGGAGGGTATGCAGTATTAAGAGAAGCTGAGTCACTGACGTGGTTGTAAGTATCACAAAAAGGAAGTCGGTTTAGGCAACACGCATGCACAGAGGCTTGAGTCCCCAGCCAGGCCTTCCCATTACGTGGCACTATTTGCTGGTTTGTGGGTATTTTCTCCATCAACCCCGGGTACCTGGGAGGCCACAGCACTGGACTCTGTTTTGCGTCTGTCACTGCCCCGTGACTTCTGCAAGCTGAGATGATCATTGTTCTGTGCACACTCACGCAGCCATGTACAGTTCTGGCCCCACTCTGTGTGAAGCTCACTGACCCACTGTGGTTCCAAAACACGGGGCTCAGAGTGAGCCAGAGGGCTGGGGTGCCGGGAAAATGTGTAGTGTAGGATGGGCTGAAAGAACTAAGGACTTTTTTTGTATGGGAAGAAGGAGATTCAAGAGGAATGTGACCACATTGTCTAAGACTTTAAGAGCAATCGTTTGGATGAGAAATTGTTCCCCATTCACACTGAGTAGTACATGAATTTGTCAAAGAGATATATTTTGTCATATCATTAAAAAACGTTTTTAAGATTCTTTGCCACCCAACCGTGAAATGAGCTGCCTCTGGAGAGGTGTCCGCACTCAGGCTGACTGACGGATCCCTTTTAGGTGGGGTTCAAGTATCCGATCTAAGATTGAACTTGATGGACACCATCCTCTTGCCCCCTCATCATCCTCCCCATTTTCTCCCCTTCCCGATCTCTGTGGACCTCTGCTTCTATCTCAGAGGAGGAAAATAATGCGAACTTTTTCTCAGTGGGATTCAAAACTTAGGCCCCTTTTCCTGTCAAGATGTAAACTGTCACTTAGACACGAAATATTCATAGCTCTTCTGAGTGATTAACAGGAGAGGCAAATGCCTCTCATTCCTCCGGGCTGCGGAGGCCATGTGGTAACTGACCCCATCTGGGCACCGAATGGCACTGGAGACCCTGAGGGTTCCTTCTCTGTGGTGCGGCCCCAGGTCAAGGCCGATCAATTTTGCTTTGAGGGAAGGAATGTGAGGAACGTCCCCCGCGAGGGCCCAGAACAGATGTCATGTTGTTCTTTCCTGACAGCCTTTGCTGAGTGGCTTGTGAACTGAGCCCTGGAAAGTCAAGCCCAGGAAGCTAATCACACAGATGATCAGGACCCTCGAGGACAAAGGGGGAAAGTCTGCTGGACAGACGGAGCGGGGCCCTGCCGCGGGAGCTGGGGAGCAGAGAGCAGTTTCAAAGCCAGAGAGCCTAACAGCCCAAATGGTTTGACCCCTCATCTTTCAGAGAAAGAAACAAAAGTCAGGGAAGTGCTAATTCCTTTTAAGTCACACCCAGAATTAGCCATGAGGGCCAGAATTAGGGTGAGGACAGCAAGGCATGTGATGTGCACGACTCTGAGAGGGGCCCCTCCTGAAAGTGCGTCCTCACTTGGATCACCTGGTCTCAGCCCTGAACCCTGTACCACCCAGGATGCAGACCCCCTGTCCCACTCAGAGACCTTCAGAGACCACGGTGGTCTGAATGTCTGTGTCCTCTCCCCAAAATTCACGCATGGAAATCCTAATACCCCGTGTGATGGTATTAGCAGGTAGGAGGGGGTGAGGTTGTGAGAGCAGAGCCCTCACGAGTGGGGACAGTGCCCTTAAAAGAAAAAAAAAAGGCCCACAGGACACCTTTGTCCCTTCTGCCAAGTGCAGGCACATCAAAGGCAGCATCTATGAGCAACGGGCCCTCACCAGATCCTGAATCTGCTTCCACCTTTATCTTGTATTTCCCAGCTTCTAACACTGTGTGAAACAAATATTTGTTGTTCATAAGCCTCCCAATCTATGGTATTTTGTTATAATAGCCTGAACTAGGGTAGAGGTTTTATCCATGGAAGGCAAGGTGTTTTCCAGCAGGTGGTCCTGTCTCCATCAGAGCAGAGACGGGCCTGGGAGCCTGGTGGTGCCTGGAGCTGGTCTGGTGTGGGCAACTGCCCCACTGGGGCCTCATGGGATGATTGCACTGGAAAATAAGATTCTTTCTGGAAATTCGATCATCAAAAAAGGGATAAAGCCAGACACAGTGCCTCACGCCTATAATCACAACACTCTGGGAGGCCAAGGTGGGTGGATTGCTTGAGTTTAGGAGTTTGAGACCAGCCTGAGGAAGAGAGAGACCACATCTTACGAAAAATAGAATAACTAGCTAAGTGTTGTGGGGTGTGGCTGTAGTCCCAGCTACTTGGGAGGCTGAAGCAAGAGGATCACTCGAGCCCAGGAGTTTGAGGTTGCTGTGACGTATGACGCCACAGCAGTCTACCCAGGGCAACAGAGTGAGATTCTGTCTCAGAAGAAAGGGGGTAGAGGAGACAGTGTTAGTAGCCGAGCCTTCCTGGTCTTCAGATCTGGTTGCTTTCCTTGTCTTCCACCCGCTCCTGTGATGGGAAGGAAGAGAGAGGCAGCCTCTCCTGGGCCTCCCTGGCCTCTGCCTGTCTCCAAGGCTGCACCTCTTGGGCCACTCGCCATACAGATTCCTTCCCACTGCCACGGGGGGCCCTGTCTCTGCCCTCACCCACCTAACAATGATTGAACCCTTCTTCTTTGCCAGGCACAAAGGTGGTTAACACATGGTCCTTGATTTTAGGAGCTTACAACTTACCAGCTGAGGAAGAAGCAAAAAAGATAATTAAGATGATGGAGAAAAGCCACACTCATTGTTGAGGCAGCAGGGAGAGCTACACATCCTCCTGGCAGAACTGGGGATGGGCACAGAGGAGGCTTCCCAGATGAGGTGTTGCCAAATAAAGGAATTAAAGGGAGGGAGATTTCTTCACGTTCTGAATGAAGAGCAGTGGAAGGCTTTCCAGCTGGGCTCTCCACGGCAGGCGCATGGCTGGGTACCAGCACGGCTCACAGGGAAGAGCAGTGACCAGGTGAGCAGCTGTATGAGTCTGAAGTGAGGCAGGGCACAGGGAGAAGACTGAACCTTGTAAGCCTGGCTAGGAAGCTGGGACATCTCACCCCAGGCCTGCTCTCACACCCTGCCAGTCAAGGCCAACTACTCGGTTCCAGTCCCTTTGGAAGCCATTCTGTACTGCAGTAATCCAGGCCAAAGATACTGAGAGCCTGTAACTGTGCCATGGAGGAAAGCAGAGTAAGCAGGGAAGGATGGCGCCAGCATCCCCTGTCGAGTGTGTTCCCTCAGTTGAACGCCAAGCTCGCTTGGCCTCTGGGTCCCTGCCATGCTATCCTGCAGCTGGGTTGCTTCTTCCCAGCTCTGCCTGTGGTTTGTTCTGTCTTCTTATAGACCCCTTAGCTGCTGGGTCACCATCTCCTGACCACCCCATCCAGCTCATTAGAAAGTCTATTGATTATTTTGTGTTCCGGCCCCCACTTCCCAGAGTGCAAGTTCCATAGTCAGGGGCTGGTCTGTCTTGCTCACCTCTACCACATGGGAGTCCCTCAGTATGTGGTGTTTAAATGATGCAAGACCTTTCACTGACTCATTTATCCAAACACCATCCATCATCTGTATATGATGGAGATAAATAAACACAAGAAGGGGATGACTTGCCCAGGTCACACAGCTAGCGGGTAGCTGGGTGGCAGCTGGAATCTATAGACTCTGTCCTTCCAGCCACTCTTCTTTCAACCACATCCATTACTTCTTCACTGGACTATAAAGTTTAGTGTTCCTCCTGCAAGTACTGGGGAGCCATTGACTATTCAAAGCTTCACAGAAGGGGCAAGATGGACTGTATTTTACTATGAGGTAAGCGCCTCCTTCCCTCCTCTTGCCATATTGACTAGTCTTATTTCAAAGGCATCTGCTTTTCCACCGGGGGGTGTGAGGGACAAAGTCACTGCCTCACACTGTAAATTCGTCGGCATTTCCTTGCAGCTGCCTAGTCGACAGCTCTGAATTCACGAGAGCTGTGAAGATGGGGGGGAGCTGGTGCTGCCAGAGTATAGCAACCTGAGAAGGCTGTAGTAGTTGATGGAGGCACTAACGTACCTGCACCGTGGGGGAGGACCCTCTGCCCTGTCTGGCTGCTGCAGGGAGAGGCATGGTGAGAATGAGGGGATGTCACTTCGGGAGGCAGCTGATTTACATCAGAGGATTAAATATGACCTCCTATCAAGTTCAAGTTTTGTTGGATCAATCCAGATCCTTGTAAACTTTAAAGGAAGGTAACCGTTTTGCTGTCACTTTGGCTTAAAAAGAGAGCACCAGTGTTTATTGAAATTTCTTTGATAATGGCCAAAAAAAAGAGAGAGTTGGTGAAACCAACTGTACCACTTTCATAGGATGGGATTTCATTATATTGGATTAAAAATTAAGTAGACCTAACCAGATTCTCTTATTAAATTGGTCAGAAAAAGCAGGTTACAAAATGTAAAGTACAATATGAGCCTATTTTTGTTTTAGAAATGTATGGATGAATAGATGGACAGAGAGATGGATAGAAGGATGACAGATAGTTATGTAGGAAAATATGCAGCCCAAGATGGAGAGAAAAATGGACAAGATGGAAAGACACAGAAGAAGGCCTAGAAAGACCTACACCAACATGTTAACAGTACCATGTTTCCCAGAAAATAGACACTGTCTTATATTTATTTTTTCTCAAGAAGACACAGTAGGGCTTATTTTCAGGGAATGTCTTCCTCTCCGCGCTGAAATTCATGGCGTGGCTATGAAGTTACGCTGCATGGCCATGCCCATCACTAGGTCTTATTATCGGGGTAGGGCTTATATTTAACAAATGCATAGAAAACCTGCTAAGGCTTATTTTGGGGGTAGGTTTTTTGGGGGGGAAACATGGTAGTTTTATCTAGATATGGGGATTAAGAGTAACTTGAAAAATATCTTACTTGTATTTCCTGATCATTTAATAATAAATAAACTTATGTTGCTTTTGTTAACACAAAAGCCTAATTATTAATACCAACATTTCTAATGTTCAGAGTCAGGAGCTCATCTTCTCCGTATGTCTCCTCTTTATATCCTTTTTATTCTTCCTGAATGAATGTTCATAAAATGCATCCATCAATCCATCCCCCCTTCTTCCCTCCTTCCATCCATCCATCAGTCCATCCAGGAGAATCTATTTGAACTTCAGGATGGCATTTAAACAACTCTCCTGATATTTATATCCATTTAATGAGCTTTCATGACTCTGGGCAATTTTGTTGTTGTTTCTTTTCTGGCCCTTGGAGCCCTTTTCTACATAATATCACACCACCCTTTGACCTCTTAGTCAATTCCTACTTATGCTCTAAAACTTTCCTTAGATCTCACCTTTCTTTCACTTTATTGCTTTCATCCTCCGCTTCTTCCCTCCTCCTGCTATGGCCTAGGTTTTCCCATCGCACCTTACTCTGAAACTTTCCAATGTGTACAGTCACTATCTAAGTATTTGCTGTCTCTTGGCTAAACTGATGCCTACTAATGCAGAGACTTTGCTTTCCATCTCCACAACCAGGCCTAATTACCGAAAGCAGAGCTGCTTCTCCCACAAGTACGTTCTCATCAGCCTAAAGAGAAGATTGGCTTATACCCTTGATACCATTCACTAGGTCAACAGGCATTTACTAAGCATCTAGTACAGTGATTTTCAACTGGTGTGCTGTGACAGCATCTTAGATGTGCTGTGAACATTTTTAAAGATCATTAATTAAATTATTTTTTAAAGAAGTTCAAAGCACAGTTAGTATATTCTTTTTTTTAACTCTTTTTTTTTTTGATCAACATAATGTAAGTGTGCCATAGAAGTTTAACTCTAGGTTCAAGTGCACAATGAGATAAAAAAAGTTGAAAAACACTGGTCTAAGGGAAGGGAAATACTGAGGAAGGATGGAATATTTAGGACAGGTTTGGGGAAGGCATTAAAGATTCTGAATCTGATTTTCCATTTGACTCTCATGATTCCTCGTATCATCTCTTTTGTGAATTCACTGATCTAACTCCTCAACCCTCATCTGGGTTAGGTCCCCCACACATAGTGACTAGTAAGGCAGCTTTTAAATTTCTGTTAACACATCTGTCTTCCCAGCCAGGCTAGAAGTTCATTGAAAACAGGCCCTTCACCCTGTTCGTTTTACAGACTTATTTCCTAGCATGTTGTCTGGTGCACAGTGGGTGCTCAGCAGATGTGTGTTACTGATCATGGTCCTGACAGCTATTATGCATGGAAGCATTTTTATAGGCACTTAAGAATTTGCTCATCCTCACAATAGCTCTATGAAGTAGGTCTTGTTCCCATTTTACAAATGGAAAAAGTGAGTCTTAGAAGGCTGACTCAGTTCAGTTCACCCAACTTATTAGCATTGGAGCTAGCAGGTAAACTGAGGTAGTTAGGCTTAAGAGTGCTAAACTGGCCTTGTGAATTCACTCACTCACTCCCTCCATGATGATCTTGTGCCTACTGCATGCCTGCCATGTGCCAACAACTGTTACAGGCTGAAGGACTGTGTCTAGAAGTGAGAAATAGGGTTAGACGGTATCCTGTAGGTTTGTTCTTAAGATGAATTTGTACTGTAATGGCCTTCATTCATAAGTGCAAGTTGTTATGTAACTCAGACGTGTGTAACTCAGGGACTGCCTGTATTGGATAACACCATGCTAGGTGAAAAGGTTAGGCAGATGTGTGGCCAAAGTACAGAGCATCTGGAGGCATGGACAACTGGACCATGGGTGGGCATGGAGGGCAGCCTCCAAGAGAGGGAAAGGGGACTGAGGGCATTCTGTGTAAACAGAAAAAAAGAGCAAATTCAAGGTCACCAGGGTGGGTGCAGCATATCTAGTCTGAATGTTGCCGTGAGTCTTCCTGACTCGACAATGTGCTTCTCAAGGGTGGACAGCATGACTAACCCTGCCCACAGCTAGAAATGGGCAGTTGGGTGAACAAAAGATATTGTTTGCCACTGCTTTTAAAAAAAAAAAAAAGAGAGCAAATTCCAAATTTCAAAAGCACACTGAAAAGCTGAATGGGAAGATGACTCCAACTTGCAAGGGGATAGCTGAGTATAACCAGAAGGAAGTGAATTCATGTGTTTACTGAGAACCTCTCCCAGCCCCCATCGCAAACCTGCTGTCCTGCTAACAAAATGCAAAATAAGCCCTGTCTAAGGTACCCTGACTTTGCTGGTTGCTAGGATATCAATCTATTTACCCACAACCACAGACATTTGGCTCAGGAATGGCCCATTAACCCTCATGAGTCTCGATCATGGGACTTCAATCAACACAAGCTCCTGGGAGGGGGGGGTGTTTGAAATCAGCCAGGGGCTTTCCAGTTGCTTGGAGGTGCCACAGCTGAAGATGTTCTCCAGGTTTCACTATAATAGGCTCTTTTTGTTGTTAAGTTGATTTGTTTTGACCGCTTTTGGGGTCTCAGATTCAGATGTGATTTGTACCTGCTTCCTTTGACCCTAAAAAAAGAAAAAAAAAACATATGAGGGAGAGAAAGGAGCCCTGTTTTTCTACTACACAGTCCCTGGGCTTCCAATATGTGGACCTTTGGGGTCTAGATACTTCAGGGAAAGAGGAACCTTGATTTGTGGGGGGGCCTTTAGGTGAATGCACAGGAAGTATGGTCTACGACAGGCTGGTGTCTGGCCCTGGTGCCGTACACCAGAAGGCCATACCCCTGCAGTGATTTCAGTCAGAGGGGAAAGGGTGAGACTGTCTTTTGTCAAACTCGGGAGCCCAGGGCTGATTTATGACCTAACCCAGGGCCACCCACTCGGCTTCCCCACGCCTCAAACAAATCAATTCGATTGTATCAGAGGAAAGCAAAACAGTCTCACTCCCTCATTTTTTAAACTCTTCCAAATTATTGCACTCTCATCAAAACAAAACAAGATTCTACCATCCCAGTTCTATTCTTTCTTAAAGAGCTGCAACCTTCACTCAGCATCACCCTCACCCAGGGTGTTATGAGTTTCCCTTCATGTGGCCCCCAGGACTACAGAGGCAGCCCACATCCAACCTGTGAGGGTTGAGTAAGTCAGGAAATTGCCCCATCCCACATTTCTATAGAGCAGTGAAGAAAAGAGTCTTCCCTTTGGCTGAAATTATTATTTCAGTGAGTAAATGATCCTTCATCTAATTATCAGTAACAAGGGTGGCTTCCTATCAATACTTTCAAAGCTCTGTTTTGGGCAAATGACTGCAAAAATGAAATTGCCTCATAGCCTGTAACCCATATAGTAGCTCGAGCTCCCCCCCATATCTTTAGTGACATAATTGCCAATTAATTCAATCTGGAAGACTCCTCAGCAAAAGTGCATATTCCATGGTACATTGTTGAACTCTTGTAAATAACTGGCAACCCCTGCTTTGAAAAGCATTCAGGTCCAAATCATTCTGACTGTACCCAATGACATATAGCTGCTTTTGTCAAAGCTCCCTTTGCCAAACAAAGTCCCACAAGAAGACCTCCTGTGTGGAGAAGTCCTATAGTCTAATGAACCCTGGGTTGGTTTTGGCCACAAGGCTGCCCAGAATCAAATGTATAGTTCATTGGTAGAAATCACAAAGGCCATTATGGTCTGAAGACTTGTGACCCCAATTTTGACATCTATACAATTTTATTTTTCTGAACTTCCTGATTTTTGTTTCTCATGCTTATTTTAACATTTTAAAATATTATAAATAACTAAACATAATGAATTTTTTTTTATACCATACTACTGACCACTCTAGCTGCCTTCCATCAACAGAGCCTGAAGTGAACCCTTTTATGTTTTAACTACTTGTGGACCACAAATGGTCAGGGAGAAAGGGCCAGAGAGGCTGTTTTCTGTCCTTTGGCTTTTCCAGGGGAAACTGGAGAAATAATATATACTCAGATGAACTTGAAGGCAGCCTCGTCAATTCTTTTATTTTTTATTTATTTTTAATTTTTTAAATTTTTTTTGCAGTTTTTTTTTGGCCAGATTTAAACCCACCACCTCCAGTCTATGGGGCCAGCACCCTACTCCTTTGAGCCACAGGTGCCCACCAGCCTCATCAATTCTGATGTGCTATAGAAATGTGTGTGAATTGTACAAATATAAACATCATGACAGGCCCACAGTGCAAATCCCAAATCCTTCATAATCGGTCTTCCACTATCTCCCAGACATTCCTTCCTTTACCAGAAGCTTCTGCCCAATCCAGTTGGTGTCTTTCAGGGTGGATGCATCTTCTGCTTGGCCACCTGCCCCCCTCTGCCCCCTGCTCATCCGTCCTGCTCCAGGACTCCCTCCTTCCCTCTGTGTACTCACTTGTCTAATCACTGACTCATTCCTTCTTTATCAATATCTATACCTACATCTACATCCACGTTGTCAAGCTAGTGGCTGTTGTTTTCTTTTCTCAGGAGTGGAAGCCCAAGCACGTCTGTCCTCTTCTTCTTGGCATTGGAATCGCTAAGAAAATGTAATACAGTCAAGCACTGGATGGGAAGAAGGCTGTACTCACACAGGGAAGAGACAGAGCAAGATCAGCTTCCCTAGTGGGTCCGGGCACACCATGGCCACTGAGTTCATCCCGACAGCTGATCAGGGCCACTTGCTTGCATACTCCCCTCTTGTGCTGCGTCAGAAGGACACAGTTCCCTCCCCCAAAGTACAGACACAGCAATGGAGCGGGCAGGTGCTTATCATACCCACACTTGGGCAGAGGAGCACACGCTGAGTCTGCAACAGGGATATCCCCACACAGAGTGGTAAGTCCAGCTTGGGCTGGGAACTCTTCATTTCTTGGTAAAGAAGTGTCCAGGACCAGCACCCGTTCTTACATGGTGGGGTGGGGATGGAGAGATGGCACATGGGACGGCCTTTCCCAGCACACACCCACCTCCTCACCTGCATCCACACTCACATTCATGTGTGTCCACATCTGTGTCCGCGGCTGCATCATTGCCCACGTTCTGTCACCTGTTTCCAGTTCTGTCATTGGCCTGGTCTTGATTTACTTACTTTTCATGTGTTTTGTTCCTTGTAAGAACATGAGCTCCTTAAAGATAGCGGCACGATTTACTGATATTTGCACCTTGTATCAGCACACTGTGGGTCCTCAAGGTACAGAAGCCGTTAGGGAAAGACGGCGCTCATCAGACCCTGCCCTGTGTTCAGCTGTCCGAGGCCTCATCGCATCTAACCCAGCTCAGAGGCCTCATCTCATCTAACTCTGGTCGCTCTCTGACTTTGCTTCTACTCAACTGGCCTGTTTTTAATGCTCAAGGAGAAACCTTGTTCCCCTGACCTTGGCACTGGCTGTCCCTCTGCCTTGAACATTCTCCCCATGGTCTCCAATCCTCCTACGATTGGCTTTTCCTTTTCCTACTTATTTCAATTCTAAAGCCGTCTCCTCTAAGAGTGCCACACTGACTCCCTTACCCAGGGACCCAACCCAGTTCCCCCATGAAGGTGTTCTGTGCTCCAGGGTTCTCTCATTTTCCTGACAGCACCTATCCATACTTGGAAACAGCTTGTTCATTAATTTATTCACTACTTTATTATCTGTTTCCTCTAGACCCTTCTCCAACTCAAATGTAAGCTCCCTGAAGGCAGGAGTTTGCCCTTCTTGTTTGAGGCTGTATTTACAGCTTAGAATAGCATCTGATACATAGTAGGTGCTTAATCATTATTTCATAAGAGAATAGCCGTCAGTGGAGGGTGTTCTTGCACCAGTTTTAGAGATGAGGATACTGAGGTTCATACAGGTGGGGTGGGCAGGTCTCATGTTGGTGACCAGTAAGTGGCGGGTCTGTGATCCAGAGCCCAGGCCTCTTGCACCACAGGACTCTACCACGTGCTGGGCACAGGGTGGCAGGGGAAATACCTCAGTGGAAATGCAAAGCTTCTGCTTTGCTCAGACCTTTTCTTTCCTCTATTTTAAAATCACAGACAAGTATGTACATGAGTCTCTAATTTCAGAAAGTTTTATTCGCTAGCATAATAATAACATAATAGCTTCCATGTACATTAAGAACTTTGTATACATTATTGCACTTAACCCCACAAGGACCCTCTTAGGAGGGTAGTCTGATCTTTATTTTACACATGAGGAAAATAAACTTCAAGAAGATGAAATACCTTACCTAAGATTGGTGGTATTAAGACTAGGATTAGAAGATAGAGTCATTTGTGAATTTATTGATAAAAGAATAAATTGGTTCCAGGGGAACCAAGATCAAACTCACATCTCTGCCACCAAAGCCTGTGTTTCTGACTGCCAGGCTAGAGCGGCACTAAGAGGTAGGCTGGGTAGCAAGGACACAAAGACTCATTATTCCCTGACTTTGACAAGCTCACAGTCTAGAAAAGGGAGACCTGACTTGGATAAGAAAGGTGCCAGGCTTGGGAAGGGGAGGGGACAGAGGAGGGGTCCCCCAGCCCCGGGCGGGGTAACTGTGGAAGCGTTTGCCTTTCTAGGTGTTCAGTGGAATACCTGACTGCTGGGGGAAGAGGGGCCCCAGGAGATTCCACCCTGGTGATGTGACCAGGAGAAGAGAGCCATTCAGATGTGGGCCTGGAGCGTGCAGGGGGAAAGGACGCCAACCCTGAACAGCAGGGCCACTAACGTGGCCCCTAGACCCACTGGCTTACTTCCCTCCCAGCCCCAAGCGGGCTGCTCTGACTCATGGCCCCCTGGCTCCAGGAAACCCACGACAGCCTGTTTTCTTCCTGAGTCACTTGGTTTTGCTTTCATTTTTTCATGTGGAGCATGATTGTGTTGTTTAGAAAACCTACAAATGTTCTTGTAACGTTCGAAGTTTCTTGCAGGATGAAAAGAAGTCATCTTGTGACAACTGTGATCACCTCGGTGAATGTGGATGGGGTCTTGTTGGCCTGTGAAGCTGACGGTCCCATTATCTGAAATAAAAGTTGACCCAGCCAGAGTTCTAGCAATAAAGAGAAGGTACACCCAAATGCGTTACTTACAGGGAATTAAATTAAAAAGCCCACTTATTTGGGTGCAAAGGAAACCCAGGGGCTTCCAAACAGCTGGGGGGCTATTATCATCCCTACCTCTTAAATGGCAAGAAGAAGGGGTAATTCCCGGACCCAAAAGAGGGTAGTTGGAGGGAGAAGGCACCCAGCTCCAGCAATGCCCTGAAAGCAGGGATGGAGGAAGGACAGAATCCTGTGCTCACTTCCCTCTGGCTCCCTACGTCTCTGCTGATGCCTACTACAGGCTGCACCGGCTGGCAGCTAGCAGGCAAGGGAGCTCAGATAGCCCATGCCTGTCCCCTTGGTGTGCAGAGGGTGGGAGGGATCAGAGGGACCTGGAAGCACAAAGGCACCATAGTTATAGCAACTTGGTAGTAACTGTATGAAGAGTGATAATTTTGATAAACTGCCGTCAACTACTCAGTACATAACTTCTCTTCAATGAAGTGTGTGTGTTTCACTGAATCCAAAGAGAAGCTGTGTGAACTTGTTCCTTCAATGCTCTGTACAAGCCCACCAGGTTAGGCAGTGTCCTGGTCCTGTTTCACAGGTTGGAAAACTGGGATCGAAGAGGTTAAATGCTAGGTCAATGGAGGATGAACTCAAACTCACACGGCCGTGATTGCAGATCCAGGTTGGTTTTCTCCTGCACCACCCCATCTTACC
The DNA here is from genome assembly GCF_000181295.1 of Otolemur garnettii. Classification (NCBI taxonomy): domain Eukaryota; kingdom Metazoa; phylum Chordata; class Mammalia; order Primates; family Galagidae; genus Otolemur; species Otolemur garnettii. The sequence continues at coordinate 5,914,657 of NW_003852461.1, read as the reverse complement.
ACAATGAAAACTACATAGGGAGAAACTGATGTATGTAAATGAGATCAAACGAACACACTCCATTTTTTACTTTTGAGACAGGCTCACTCTGCCACCCTGCATAGAGTACTGCGACATCATAGCTCACAGCAACCCCTAACTCTTGGTCTCAAGAGATCCCCCTGCCTCAGCCTCCTGAGTAGCTGGGACTACAGGCACCTGCCACAGTGTTTGGCTAGGTTTTTCTATTTTTAAGAGAGAGGAGGTCTCGCTCTTGTTCAGGCTGGTCCCATACTCCTGAGCTCAAGCAATTTGCCCACCTCGGCCTCCCAGAGTGCTGGAATCACAGATGTGAGCCACCGCACCCAGCCTCCATTTAATAAGTTTTAAAGGATCAAGGGGAGAGGGAAAGAGGGGGAGATGAGCACCCTTTGCACATGGGCTGCAAGCCGAATGCCTTGTCCCAGCTCTGTGCTCTGCTGTCATCTCTCCCATCCCCTTGGGGCATGTGTCCCAGTCAAACTGAAGTCCACTGACTTCTCTAAACAGCCCTCAGGTCCTTCCTCATGCTGCTGCCTCTGCCCGGGGCGCCTCCCCCGCCTTCTGTTCACTGTCTCCAGTCTTATTATAGGTCCTTGTTTGGGTCTTTCTTTCATCTTTCCTTCTCTCTCCCCCCCTTCCTCCCTCCAGCAGGTATTTCTCAGGCACCCAGGGTGCGCAGGCTCAGCAGTAGGTGTTGCTGACCTGTGGGTCAGCACTGGTTTCAGCCCTCGTGGAGTTACCACGAGGAAACCTGCCTTCTAGGACCAAGCGTAGGTTGGGGGTTTCTGCTGTGCAATTTCACAGCGGCCAGCTTATCCTGCTGCGGCCCCTCTTCACTCTGTCCTTCAGGCCAGTTGTGTGTCTCCTCTATCAGTAACTCTATCTGTCTCTGAGAGTCTTAGTTACATGTCCTTGATGTAACAACTTACCACAACTTAGAGGCTTAACGCAACATACGACACAAAGGAGTAAGGTGTGGTTCCGAAGGCAGGAAGCCTGAGGCAGTGTCACCTCTCCCTGGGCTGATGTCAAGGTGCCAGAGGGTTGCATTCCTTTCTGAGGCTCTAAGGAAAAATCCATTTTCTTGCCTTTTCCAACTAGAAACTGCCGCATTCCTCGGTCAATGGCCTCCTCCTCTGTCTTCAAATTCAGTGAAGCTGGTCTTTCTCTGATACTGTCTCTTCAGGGTACTTGTGATTATATTGGGACTCCCAGGTAAACCAGGATAATACTCCTGTGTTAAAGTCAGTGATCGGCAAACTTGATTCCCTTAATGTAGCACATACATAATGTAGCACACTCACAGGCTGTGGGGAGCATCAGGATGTGGACATCTTTGGGGAGCCACTGTCTGTCTACTAACCTGTGTAACCCTCGGTCACAGGGGAAGTGCAAACATGAACTAGGCCACCCAATACAATGCAAGTTGTGAAATATTTGGTTCGCTTTTCATACGGACACTTGTGCTTCAGAGACCTGGGTGTGTACATTCTCTGCTCATATGCGCTGGTGAGCACACTCAGGGCGAAGGGAGCACCCTGGCTGGGCCAGGCGGCATTTTTAGAAAGGCCTGCATGAGTCAGTGGCCCAGACACGTTCAGTGTTTCCGCTGTCAAAGCACCGTTTCCTAATTTCCTGTGAGCGTAACAGCCTCTGACAGAGATTCTTGTTCAAATTACTGGCATATCCCTCAGATAATAATCACAAATGTAAGAGTTGCAGAGGCTGGCAGAGGCCTTGGGGACCATCTAGCCTACACCCTTCATTTCACAGACAGGACAGGGCCCAAGGAGCCAGGGATGGGAGCAGGTTGACATGACCATCAGAGCAGGATGAGGCAAGGATCCCCATTGCATTTAAGGTCTTTATGAGGTGACTGTCAGCTTCTCAAGGACAGGGACTTTGCTTCATATTCTCCTATAACATGAGGCTTCTCTTGGGTTCTCTGCTCTTAGGAACCTCCTGTCTCTAAGAGACAAGACATGGAGGGGGGCTTCTAGATATGAGGTCAGACAATTAAGTTTGCAAACTCATCTTCAAAAGAGCGCTACACACATCGCTGCTGAATGTCACTGTGGTCCTCTTCAAGGCACTCCCCTTGGGAAGCTGTGCTTGGAGGCCACTCTTAGCCCACCCTTCAGAGAAATTTTGGAACACTCCTGGAATGGCCTTCCGAGCTGTTGTTTGAGGTCTGAGAATTAATTTCTCAAACTTATCCTAGGAAAAGTGCTGCATGCCTCTTTGCTGAATATCACTCTGGTCACCAGATGGCCAAAGCAGGGGTACTTTGAAGGTGACCATAGCAATGTCCAGCAATGATGTATGTAGCACTTTTTCTAGGATGAGTTCATGAACTTAACTTTCTGACCCCATATAGATTCTTTATTCTGAGAGAAGAGTCAGCTCTGAAAGTCTTTCAGATTCCTCTCACAAGGAGCTGGACTGGACTATCTAAAAATCTCAAAGAACTTTTCCAGATCCTTCCCTTAAAGCTTAGACCAAAGCCAGGCCAGAAACGTAGGTCCTTGTTCAGCGTTTGCTGGTCCTGCCTGCCGGGACCCGCTAGCCTCCCTGAGCAAACACTCCTCATTTACATGGAGTCCCACTGAGTGTAGCCACTATGTTGGCCGGCAGGTACACTGTGGTGAGCAGATGTGGACCCCTTCCCTCAAAGGCCTTTCATCCTAGAATTTCCAGGTTACATCCAACCCCTGTCTGTCCCAGAGATATTTTACCTCTAAACAAGAGAGGAAAGAAAAAGAGAGAGAGGCCGGGACCAGAGTGAGGTGAGAGTGGGGCTGGGCAAGGACAAAAGTGACCATGAGAGCAAGAAGAAGACCCTGAGAAGCCCACAGGGATGCAGAGGGAGTGACACGGTGACAGACCTCGCGGGGGCCGTGTGTGTCATGCTGATTTGGGGGCTCCACACTCTGGCGTAGGTGAAGCACAGCAGGTGTCCTGTACATGTCCTGCCCTTCCCTGGTGAGGCTACGAGCAGAAACCATCCACTTATTCTCATTCATTCAACCAGTATTCACTGGACACTGTACTGAAGGCACATTGGCCTGACGTTGGTCCAGGGCTCCACACATCAGGCACTTACAGCACCGCACTGTACGCAGAGCAAGGATGCCGACCCCTGCTGTACAGACGGGGGTTGGGCAGACCGAGAAGTGTACCCCACCCAGCACTGAGTCGAGAGCTCTTATGAGATGAGGATGCAGAAAATTCATCTCTGTATCCTCGGCACCCAGCTCTAGTTCCTGCACATGCCAGGTTCTCTAAAGAGAGAGTTGAAGGGATGATTGGAATGCTTGGGCTTAGATCACTCAGACCCTAGAATCCTTACCGTCCCGTTGAAGTCTCAGCAGAGGGCAGGATCTTTGCCTTCAAGCCCATAGCCTCTTCCTGGATGGAACATGTGCCGATGGGCAAAAGTGAGATCACCCAGGGTGTACACAGGACTTCCTCAGATGCCAAAGAAGCCGGGTCAGGGCAGGACCAGAGTTGGGGTAGGGTGAGCCTGAATTGGGTTGGCCCAGGTTTAATTCCTCATATCACAAGGAACATGGAAAATTAAGGCTTGGACCCATGTGGATCCAAGAAGGTGGAGGTTCGTGGCAGCAGGAGGTTCTGGGCAACCTACCTGACATTAGGGAAGACCAACATGCTTGAAAGTGGAACTTGAAGGGGACGTGATTTGCTGCTATGACAGAAGTCCCCACCCCATTCCATTCATCTCCTTCCTCCCTACTAGACCTGGGTCAAACTTCCATCCGTGGTCTTCCAAGCAGTGTCAGAAGCTGTGTTTTCAACCTCATCACCATAAGTACATCCTTGAATCGGTCCCCCTGAAATGGGCAGAGAAAGAGATTCTATACTCAACCCCAGTGCCTCCCACAGGCCAGACCCCATGCTAGGCAGCAGGGATACAAGAGTCGGGACACCTCAAATCCTACCCTTCAGGGGCTGATGGTCCAGGGAGGAGACCAGAGTGGGAGGTGGGAGAGGTGCTGGTGTGGGCACGCTGCTCCAGGAAGACTGAGAGACGGTGCATCTGCTTAGGGATGCTCGGGAAGGCATCAAGGGGAGCCAGGGTTTGCACAGGGCCTGTAGGGTTAAGGCTGATTTTTTAGCTAGAGAAGAGCAAAAGAGCACCCTTGGGACCACGGCCAGCCATGTGACTGCAGG
>NW_003852461.1:5900973-5910027 GCF_000181295.1 Otolemur garnettii | reverse complement strand
TCTCTGTCTTTTTATTGGATTCACAAGTAGACAGATAAAGGAATTACCATATTACCTCTCACTGGAGTGTCAGATCATGTAACAGGGTGTATAGATGTGGAAGCAAGCAGCAAGCTTTACTTTCAAGGACCCAGGGAGCTAAGTTTTACAAATTCCTAAGGATAGGGTTACCCTGGGAGGGACCTTGCAGGTGTGTCCTTGGGCTTCCACCAGAAACCCTTTGTTCTTCCAGACTTCACTTTTCCCAGGTATCCTCTCTCAGGTGGACACACTCAGAGCAGTTGGGCAGGGAAGGTGAATAGAACTCAAGGCCTGATCCCCTAAGAGAGCAAGGAGTTGGGATGACTCCGTGCTCCCTGCATGAGCCTTAGTGGAGGACAGGGCCCTCATCCAGTGGGAGATTCAGGGTACAGACAGGCTGAGGGGGGAGAAGATTGAGATTCCATTTGGACAGGTTGGGTTTGAGGTTCTAATCAGACACTCGGTGAGATCTAGCTGGGGGTGGATGGAGGGAGAGGCTGAGGGAAGCAGACACCCCATTCTTTCCAACCTCAGTTTCTCCCAGAACAAGGATTGCTGTATTAGCAAGATTAAACAGAGTATGCAAACATCAAGATTAGGTTTGCACTTTTTGGTTAGAAGAAACATTTACCTATCCCATACTCCAAGATTTGGCTAGACTACATACAGCCTTAGTTTTTAAAAATCCTTATTTCTTTCAAATGCACCACGTTTCAGTCTGTGCTTGGAGACAGAAAGATCCCAGCCTAAGAGGAAGCCCCGTCTTCTTTCAGGCTACAGCCTTTTTCTCAGCTGGGTTTTGCTCACACGACATTGCCAAGGGCTCCTTGTACAAGATTAGCAGATTTTCCCCTGTTTTACCAATTTACATATTTTTCTTCCAGCCATCAAAAGGAGCGTCTCAAGTTTTTCAAATTTCCTTCTGGCACCGGTACAGGATAGGAAAAGGCAACACCCCCGCCCCCAGTCACCCGAGGCCCCCCTGGGCCGCAGGAGAAAATGTTTACGCTACAACTTAGCCTGAAGCAAATCCACCATCAGCATTTTTATAAACCTCAGAGAAAGAAAGAAGAAACAAAAGCCGTGGCAATGTGAAAATAATTAGAGAAGAGACTTTCCCAGGGAACAAGCATGGCCCACACTGTACGAGGGAAGAGCAAACAAACTTTGTAGAGGTTATGGAGCTGTAAAACCCTTGTTTATTTCTGAAGAAAGAAATAAAAGTTGGAGAGAAGCCACCGGGTCTGCACAATAATAAATCCAGTTCCAAGGAGGAGTTGGACTATAAATTCAGAGTCAAAAACAAAGCCACATTCCAGCAGTCCCCGGTGGCGTGTGAACCTGTACCATTTGATTTCTGCTGAGGACTCGGGCGCCTGCCCAGTGTCACTGTCCTCCCAAAGTCACGGTGCCCTGGGCGCGCCTCACGGTGGCCACCACTCCACCCCCATCCCCGCAGAAACGCATTTGGTTTGGGTTAAGCGTTCTGAAATCAAGCCTCAGGGTTGTTTGACTTTGAAAAGGAAAATCAAAGAAAAAAAATCAAAACACCCTAGTTCCCTCTTCTCAAACTGAACTTTCTAGAGCAGTTTCGGTGCCAACAGAAACCACAGGGAGCTCAGTGAGGCGCAGCCAGGGCGCCCAGGAAGGCCTTGGAGGAAATTCCCACCTCCTGGAGGTGGGGAAGGGACGCTCCTTCTGCCTCTTCCCTCCAGCCCCAAGAAAATTTGCCTGTGAAAGGTCACAACTGAATGGCCTTGGGCTAACAGACTTTTCCTCAGGTTAACACTGTAGGTTTGGGGAGAAAGGGGGTGCTGTGTCCTGAGAAGCCAAATCTCCAGGAAACAAGGAGAGGGACCCCTACCCGGGTCTTGTAAAAACAGGCAGGAGGGTGTGTCGGGCACCAGGCTGGAGTTTTCACATTTGGTGAATAAATAACCTGGTAATGTTCATTGTCTCAAATCTTCAGATGGCATTTGAATTTTTCTCTATTTTTAAATGGGAATTTGAGGAAGGGAACTTGATTCATTGAATATTGATTAAGTGCCTAAATGCCTGTATGTGCCCCCTGCGTCAGAGCTTCAAATGCATTGTCTTAAAAAGTAAATAGATAAATAGTATAAATGTGTTGCCTTACAAGATTCACATAACAATTCCGAGATAAATACCATCATCATTTCACATCACAGAAGAGGAAGCTGGGATCAGAGTCTCCGTGGTTAGCCAGGGAATGTTGGGAAGCGGATACAGGGATACAATCTTGGCAAGTTCCTGCCTACAGGAGCTAACTGAACTGGTTCAGGAAAACAGGAGGTGAAATTTCTCTACAGCAAATTAGCTTCATTAAGAGCTGGGTAACAACACTACCAAATAATAACAGTGCTGAGAAGCTTCCAATTACCGAGTGCAGGCTGTGCCCCGGCTGAGCACTTTCCTTTGTTACTTCAACTCGTCCATAGAAGTGCCCTTGGAGGAGGGTGGCCCCCAGGTTTACAGCTGAGGTCTCTGAGTTAGAAAGGAGGTGAGAATCTTCCCTCCCCAAGGTCACGCAGCCAGTAAGTGGCCGAGCAGTCTCAGGGTATCAGCTAGCTTCGGGTGGGGACTCGAAGATGGGTTCTTTTTTTTTTATTTTATTATTTTTTTTATTAAGTCATTTGTACATAGATCATAAATACATTTATGCCATTATGGGATTCAATGTGTTGATTATTTGTACAATCTGGAGTGCTCACATCCTGCTAATCAACCTAGCCTTCACCTCATTTACCCAATTACAGCATTAAGACATTTGTGTTCTACACCTGATAGATCTAACTTGTACTTGGAAGATGGGTTCTTGAGTAGAGTTCTCCATGGTCTTGGTGGTCTCTGCGGAAGAAGGTCGCCTATAGGCAGAAGATTTTCTTTTTGAACTTGACATGAGTAAATGGATACTTTTGTGCTCTATCAGATGTTATCTAAGCAGGTTTCTCATTAGGAGGAAAAGCCAAAAGCTTAAATGAAAGCATCAGGGTGAAAGTGTGAAGACAAAACCTAAAATGAATACACCTCTGCCTTTGGGGCCTCTCTCTCCTCCTGCTGGGAGGAGAGGGGCTCCTGTCTGTGCGTCACATCAGCCCGGCCCCCGCTTTCCACATAAGGAGCATTAGAAGCCACCACCAGCGCCCAGCTGTAGCTTGTCATTCTTTACTCTTAACGTAACAGCAGCTGCTCCTTATTCCTCCACGTGTGTCAGGTGCATCATTACCTCTTTCTACACACGAGGAAATTCTGGCTCCAGGAGGTGAAGCCACTTGCCCAGGCTGCAGCAGCCAGATGGTGACACTTCGGGGCCACTCCCAGTCTTGAGATTCCTGCAGGACTCCATCAAGTAGTCCGCGCCAGCACCACCTTTCATCCATATTTCTTCCTATCTGCTAGTTCTTTCTATAACGAATAACCACGGATGTGGTGGCTGACAACATCACATGTTTGTTCTTTTATAGTTTTGAGGCCCAAGGTCCAACATCAGAATCACAGGGCGGAAACCAAGGTGCTGGCTGGGCCGCCACCCTGCAGGGGCTCAGGGAGAGACCTCCCTTCCTTGCTTTCCCCAGTGGCACAGCCGTCCTCTCTGGTTGTCCCCATGGTTGTCTTGTCTCTGTCACAGTCCAGTCTCCCCCTCTGCTTCCTTCCACGTGGCTCTTCTGCGTGACAACTCCCTCTGCCTCTTCCTTACAAGGAGACCTGTGATGGAATTGAGGGCTCATCTGAACAATCCAAAAAAATCTCAACTCCAGTTCCTTAACTCAGGCGTGCTCAAACTACGGCCTGCGGGCCACATGCGGCCCGCCTAGGACATTTATCCAGCCCGCGGGGTGTTTTTGCTGCCACTGCCTGTGCTACTTAGCAGCCGACTCGTCCTGGGGCCCGCCGTCCGGCCCTCCAAAAGGTCTGAGGGACAGTGAACTGGCCCTCTGTTTAAAAAGTTTGAGGACCCCTGCAACTTAACCAGGGAACAGTCACAGCACCTGATATTTTAGGGAGGAGGGGGCATTACTCAGCCCACCACACTTGTTTTGCCTCCGAAACTGTGCTTTGCATTACTTTTCTGGGAGTGGAAGTGGGATCGAGTGGGGTCATCCATACTCCCTTGCTCAGTCTGCTTGGTGACCTTGAACGTTCCGCATTCACCTGCTTCTTCCCAATTACCCAACTCGCTGTGCCAGCTGCTTTGTTAAAGCGTCCTGTCCGGGGGCTCCCTTATGCAGTTGTTATTAGAAAGCCCAGCAGGACGTAGCGCCCAGGCAGCAGGGAAGGAGGTCAGCTCATGCAAAGGACAAAGATGTCCTCTAGGAAGCTGATGACCAAATTGTGGCAACGCATCCCATCCGCATGAAAAGTGACCTGGCACTGCCAAGGATTGTGGGCACGAAGGGCAACTTAAATTCAGACAAGGGAGGGGTCCCGTGAGTGGGAGAGGTCACAGAAGGCCTCCTGGCGGGTTCACAGCCTGGGTGCAGTTTTGAAGAGCAGGTGACACTGAGCTACGGAGGGAGCTCCAGGTTAGACCACCTTCTGTGGGCGGAGCCTTTTATACCTGCCATCTATCTACTCCTCACCAGACCCAGGGCGATGGGTATTATATGTCTACACACAAGGGAACTGAGGCTCGATCAGAGAGATGATGGCACTTGCTCTGCTGGTAAATGGCACCACCAAGACCCAACCTTCAGTGTGTGGACTTCCCACACTCTAACACTCATGGCCTGCGACCCCGGCCTCAGAACTAAGCAGGGTAACACGATCGTGCTGTCCAGTGGATCTCAGGGAAGAAGGTGCCCTGATTGCAATAAGCAGAGGAAAAGAAACCGTGTGATGTTAACACTTAGACTAGTAGAGGCAGCACACAGGCTGTATCAGATGTTAAGGTATATTTTTGGAGCTGCTCACAAGGTTTAAAATAAACACGAAGCATCCCTGCAGTTAAGTTTAAAAACAACATCAGCAGTGGCACCCGCAAGCTCAGTGGTTAGGGCACTAGCCGTGTACACCGAGGCTGGTGGGTTCGAACTCAGCCTGGGCCGCTAAAACAAATGACAACTGCAACCAAAAAGATAGCCGGGCATTGTGGCAGGTGCCTGTAGTCCCAGCTATGTGGGAGGCTGAGGCAAGAGAATCTCTTAAACCTAAGAGTTTGAGGTTACTGTGAGCTGTGATGCCACTGCACTCTACCCAGGGTGACAGCTTGAGACTCTGTCAAAAAAAAAAAAATCAGCATAGGGAAGAAGATAGATTTTTCTTCCTACCTGGCAAAAATCCACTAGCATTAGAGAAGATGGGAGCTCCCTGCTCACTTTAAGCACTAATCTCTAGGCTTTTAGAGAGTTAGAACTGGGAACCGGAGTTTCCTGTAAACGAGGCCTCCCAGCATGCAGGGGCTCATTTTGAGAGTCACAAATATCTCTACCTTCAATGTTAGTTAAAATTTTGAAATAATGTCGATATATACCCTGAAAACAAATCCAAGCACAATCAGATTTTCAAGCAATGCCTCTTAGAGGCCCATCACGTCATTTCTTTAGCATCACTGAAGAGGTAACACATGACCCCTTGAAAGAAATGATGGGTCTTGCCAAACACCTGCTGCTCCAGTGCGGGGGACATGAAACACCTGCTGCTCCAGTGCGGGGAACATGTTTCTCTTCCTCGGTCCTCATCATCCCCAGAAAGATGCTGTGAGTTAAAGGTTACTATTCCCGTATGCAGATGAGAGGACTCTACATAGTCGACAAGCCCTTGGGGAAAGAGCTCGGTGTTTGGGTCCAAGGCCAAGTGAGGTGTCAGGGTAGGGCCTCCCTTTCTGGACCTCCCTTTCTGGACCCTGACTCTTCATGCCAAGTGGGGGTTGTCAGACGAGATGGCTGTACAGATTTATCTACTCTGAAATTCTGCAAAAGAAGAGCAGGATTACAACTGTAAGCATATGCACTCATCTTTGGAAAGGTGTAAACATGCCCACATTGAAAATAAGCTATGAACTTTGAGGGGGGGCTTGGTGTTTTGCTAATCATTCTGTTCTTCTGCACCAGCACTGCCCCATGTCTAGAAGGCTCTGCTCGATCTCCTCAAGACAGGTTGTCAGAAGTAACAAGCTCCTGACTGTGAAAACGTATACCAGTTCTGAAGGATATGAGGCTCAGAGAGGTTCAGTAACTTGTCTGAGGACACACAGCTGGTGAGTGGTATGGTTCAGGGCATGAAGAGCGCAGGTCCACAGGACTGTATGTGGAGCGTTCCAGGCAGGAGCATTTTCTCTAGATTTGTTTCCTTCCTCATGGGCTTGAAGGTGAGGCGAACTCAGATCAGTCCTTGAGGTTGGCCCCTTTGGTGTTAGATTCCAGCACTATCCCTTGGCCTTTGGGGGTAAAATATACGTAAGGCTTGATGGCATCATAAGATGAGGCTGTGGGTATGCCTGAGCTGATGTGGGCACCTGTTTGTCTGAAACCAAAGGTTCCTGATTGGCTGGAGTGACCCAGCAGGTGGCACTTGTCGGATCCTCCTGTGATACAGCCACATGCCTAGACAGATGGAGCATGGCCTGGGGCTGCCCTGAGCCCTGGTCTGTAGCGTCCCCTCCATCTCTCTCTATTCTCTCTGGTTTTCCCAACTGGAAAATGGGAAGGCATGCTAATTCCCGGAACCGTCCCAAAGCCAAAGACTTTTCCATGAGCCTGGGTTTACATCTCAGCTTGCGTCCTTACTGCTTGATTCGGAGCGCGGTACTTCACCTTCCAAGCCTCACTTTCTTCATCTCTCCAGTGAGGACCACCCTGATGTCTCTGAACAGTGGTTGTTAAGATAAAAGAAAATCGCGAGCAGAGGAGGCTGGCGCTTAGGCTAAAAGTAGTGTCATTTTTGTTCGAATAGTATGAATGAATTTTGTGAAGCACAAGGAAACGTGGATGCCTGCAGTGAAAATATTATCGCTGCTGTGTTGTCTCCATGCCAGCTGCGGAGGAGCTGGACGAGAGGGCCCAGGTCAGAGGGGAAGGGGTGAGTCACAGGGGCAGCCCCAGCAGCGCCCAGACCAAGAGGCATTGCATTTTTGGCTACTTGTAGAATCCATCCCACTGCCTTCTTCAGCCCCAAAGACACTGGAAAAAAATAAATAAAAAGCAAACCACAGCGTTTGAGAATCTCCCACTTGCTGGTCTTGCGTTTCCTCCTGCGCTGCATGTTGTTTTGGGGGAGGGCTGTCTCAGCCCCAGCACTGTCCCCAAACAAGGTGGTTTCCCCAGACCACTGGCAGCCTGCGTGCTCCTTTTCCTAAGCTTAGTGCAGGAGCCTACAAGTGATTTTAGAAAATAATGAAATTCTCCTCTATAAATAAACGCTTTTTGCTTTCTGCTTTGGGGGTTGAAGAAATGAGTTTCCTCCTCCTTTTGAAGTCACTAAAGGCCCAAATTCCCCTCTGCTGCCAATGGTGCAGTGAGGGATATTCTGGGGAATTACCTACTGTGGTGTTTTCCACCAGAACAGGGATGGCAAAGTTCCGGAACTTTTACTTAAGTCCACCACTCCTCGACAAGGCATGTACCCTCCATGGGATGCGCTGTCCCCACCTTCCCCGGGACGTTACTATTGTCCTTCCCGGTTCCCGGAGTCTGACAAATTAAACATTTACAAGGATTACTCTGTGACCTGGAGAGTAAACAGAGAATGAATTTTGGAGTCCAGAGGCCTGGGTTCAAATTCTAACTTTGCTTTCCATGAGGTGTATGGTTCTGGACTGGAGGCTTACACAGGCTTGGGCAGTTTACTGAATGTCTCTGTTCCTGGCTCAGTTTCCTCATTTCAAAAATAGATATAAATGGCTCATAACTCATGGGGTGGGGCAGTGATGAGAATTAAATGAAAAAAAAAATGCAATTGGAAGCCCCAAGCACACAGTAGCTATTCCATAAATGGTAATTGTTACCAGGCAAGTTCTCAGCATGACTAATTATCATCAAGAAAAAGAAGGCTTACTCTGCTAGGGTTTGGGGATGGATTTACTCTACACGGATGGGGCAGGGCTAAGGGGTGTTGAGGCACCCAGAGACTTAAAATAGTGGAGACACATCCCTGCCCCCAGCCTGCAGGGACAAGGGAAGGGCAGGGGTTTGGGCAGCTATAGAGAAGGGGTGGGCAGCAGGAGTGATGGTTTTAGGAAACCCAGCCCCTGATGGAGATTCCCAGCCTGACTCTCCCCCCACCCTTTAATCACCTGCTGACGCCTGCTTCTGGCTAAACCCAACTGGATAACAGAAGGCAAGGGAGTCCCCTCACTGTGACCATAGGGATCCCCTTAGTGTGACCACAGGGGTCAACCTCTCTGTGGCACAGCGCAGACCAGAGAGTAGGTCTGTGAGGGAAGGGGGAAGGGGGTACAAATGCACACTCGCCAGGCCCTTCAGAGAATTGATTGGGATTCCCGTGTTGGCCAGTAGAGTCTGCCCAAACCATAAATAAAACCCCTGCAAAAGTCTAAAAGTGGTGTCTGTAATCATATGACTTCAGGTGTAAAATCCCTACATTGGTACCCCAGTGCCCAAAGAAATGAGCCCTGCCTCCCCCAGGTGCCCTGTCCTCCCAGGCCTGCTCTCCCAGTGGTGCCCTGCCTCCCCCAGGTGCCCTGCCTCTCCCAGGTGCTCTGTCCTCTCAGGCCCGCTCTCCCAGTGGTGCCCTGCCTCTTCCAGGTGCTCTGTCCTCTCAGGCCCGCTCTCCCAGTGGTGCCTTGTCGGTCCCAGGTGCCCTGTCCTCCCAGGCCCGCTCTCCCAGTGGTGCCCTGCCTCACCCAGGCACCCTGTCCTCCCAGGCCCGCTCTCCCAGTGGTGCCCTGCCTCACACAGGCGCCTTGTCCTCCCAGGCCTGCTCTCCCAGTGGTGCCTTGTCGGTCCCAGGTGTCCTGTCCTCCCAGGCCAGCTCTCCCAGTGGTGCCCCCACCTCCCCCAGGTGCCCTGTCCTCCCAGGCCCGCTCTCCCAGTGGTGCCTTGTCGGTCCCAGGTG
>NW_003852461.1:5899378-5900436 GCF_000181295.1 Otolemur garnettii | reverse complement strand
GGTGCCCTGCCTCCCCCAGGTGCCCTGTCCTCCCAGGCCCGCTCTCCCAGTGGTGCCCTGCCTCCCCCAGGTGCCCTGTCCTCCCAGGCCCGCTCTCCCAGTGGTGCCCTGCCTCTCCCCTTCTTGTGCCCTCTAGGACACACACCATGGTCCTGCTTCTCTGGCTCCCATTTGCAGTTCCGTTTGAAACTTCTGACTGGTGGAAATTTTACTGGCAAAAGTCCTCACGGATTCTCTGCCCCCATCTTCCCCAGTCGGGCCAACTTCTTGTCATGCCTGGCTCCCGTCATGCTCCTGTCATGCTCCTGTCATCCTCAAGCAGTCAGGCCTGCAGCTAATCCCTCCTGTACATCTTCATACAGAGGCAGCCCAGCCGGCTCTGCTCACCATTCCTGGTTGTACCACTTCCCAGCTGCGTTGTGTTCTTGCCACTTGGTACGTTCCATGCCTCAGTATTATCATCTGTAAAATGGGCTGGTATTAGTGCCCACCTCACAGGGTTTTCCTGGGGATTAAATGATAAAAACTTAGAACAATGCCTGACATATAGTGAACATGTAGTAATAATAAATGTTAACTGATTTGCTTTTATGTTTTTATTACCAGTACTCATGCATGGTATTTAGCTGACTGTAGTATACTGCAAGGTTTATTTCATTCTGCCATTGATTCTGTGAGCACCTGAAGGATAAAGTCTATGGGTGTATTCCCAATACCTGGTCTGGAAATACACCCATATGCATTTGGTACATCATAGCTGATCATTCAACCAAGGAATAAATGAATGAGTGACTACGTGAGTGACAGGTGAACTCGAAGGGAGGTGTTGGAATCTGGTTTCCAGGTGAAGCACACCGAAGGTCTTTTCTCAAGAATACAAATACTTGAGCCCCTCCAGAGCGAGAGGAGGCCACCCAGCAGGATGACTCTCCTGTAGGCCTTCTGTGGGTGGGGCCCAGTTCTGAGGCACCTGCCAATTTCTAATCTAATTATGTGATAAAAGCAACAGCTCCTCCGCCCTTCCACTTCCTCCTCCCACGGCAGAAACCGAGATGTGC
>NW_003852461.1:5898363-5899282 GCF_000181295.1 Otolemur garnettii | reverse complement strand
TGCAAGTGTGGAGGGTCTGATCAGTGGATCCTGAGCCCTGCGATGCCCCACGCTGGTCAGCTGGGTCCAGGAACAGGTGTGCACTTTGGGGCTGGGCAGCGGGGCAGGCACAGACACTCTTCTGGGCTTCCAGGCGCCTCCTTACTTCCATTCACTCATTGAATCACCTACTTGTTTTTGCCTTTCAGGTCCCATCTACCTACAGCTCTGTGCCATCGGCCTCCTGGCAGTTTCCTCTGCCCAACCCCCACTGCCCCCAACTGCAGGCCTGCAGGTCTCTCCCTGGCTGTTTCCTCCCCTGGAAGACTCTGGCCTCAGGCATCTCTGTGACTTCTCCTCCTCATTTCTTTATTAGCTCTTTCATTTAACAACAAAAAAAAAACAACATTTTTTTAATTTTTATTTTTAAGTGTGGTAAAATACACATACAATTTGCTATTTTAATCCTGTTTAAGGGGACCATTCAGTGGCATAAAGCAGATTCACACCATCCTGCGACCATCCCCCACCCCCACCCACAAAACACTCTCCCTCTTGCAAAACCAAAACTCCAAACCCATTAGACAATAAGCCTCTGTTTCCTCTTTCTTCCAGCCCTGGCCACCCGTTGGACTTTCTGTTTCCCTGAATCTGACCACTCTAGACCCCTCGTGTGAGAGAGGAATCACGCAGTGATTGTCCTGTGGGGACTGGCTTATTCCGCTTAGCATCGTGTCCTCAGGGGTCATCGATGTTGCAGCCTGTGCTAGAATTTCCTTCCTTTTTTAGGCTGAATAATATTCGGGTATGTGGAGACCACAGTTTGTTTATCCCCTCATCGTTAGTTGACACTTGAGCTGCTCCTACCTTTTGCCTATTGTAAGTAATGCTACTATGGACTTAGTGTACTGATACCTATTAGCAAGGTGTGCAGACACCT
>NW_003852461.1:5894223-5897266 GCF_000181295.1 Otolemur garnettii | reverse complement strand
GAGCCTGGTGTACAGACACCTGCTCACCTTCCTACTTTCTTTCCTTTGGGGTATATACCCAGAAGTGTAATTGTTGGATCAAATGGTAATTCTACATTTTCTGAGGAACTGCCATACTATTTCGCACAAAGACAGCATCATTTCACATTCCCACCAGTAAGGCACAAGAATTCCAGTTTCTCTACAGCTTCATCAATACTCATTAATTATTTTCTGGGGTTTTGTTTGTTTCTTTAAATTTTGTTTTTGACGGTAGCTATCCTAATGGGTATAATATGGCATTGCATTGTGATTTTTAACAGACAACATTTGAGTACCTATTATGGTCCAGGCCTAAATCGGATGCTTGTCAGGGAAGGAAAATAAAATCCAGTCCCTGCCTGCCAGGAAGAGAGAGTCCGGCAAATAAACCCGAAGGGAGCTGCAGTGGCGCAGAGCGCCTTCCTGACGCTTCCTCGGTTAGTTCTCAGATGGTCCTCGGGTGAGTAACGTTATCCCTTCTTAGTGAAGAAACCACGACCCCCAAAGTTGAGAGACTTGAATTCCGCTTATCGGGCTAATATTCATACACGGGACGGAACTGAAAAAGCATGCTTTAAGCCTTAAAAGCTCTTTCCTTTATGACAGCTCTCAGATTTTTTTTTAATTTAAATGAATAATATAAAAATAACTTTGAGACTTCA
Organism: Otolemur garnettii; assembly: GCF_000181295.1. Lineage (NCBI taxonomy): Eukaryota > Metazoa > Chordata > Mammalia > Primates > Galagidae > Otolemur > Otolemur garnettii. Next base: position 5,896,583 of record NW_003852461.1, on the reverse strand, counting down.
ACAGGTGGCTGCCAACTTTTTATTTGGCAAAATAAGAACATTGGGAATCAGTAAATTTACCATCTAATGTCACTAAACCTGCATAAAAAGAAATTTTAACTACATGCCCCTTGGAAATCACACCCATACGATATGGGAAAGTTTCTTCAACTGAATAAACCAATCGTTACGAAGACCTCGCTCTGTCATCTGTATTTTTCTCATTTTCTTTCCTGAGTCCTGAGGATCACGTCCCAAATCATGGCCAGTTCTTGGCTTCTAGAAGGTATTGTGTAATCCAGCCTCCCAGGCCCTCAGGTGCTTGCGGGTGCTGTGGGAAATGCCAGCTGAAGCGTTAGGCTGCCTTGAGAAATGACAAGAAATGTGGCCATGCCAGGGCAGGGAGAGTTAAGTCTTCTAGAAGACTAGCCAGCCTGCTTTGCAAGTGACGCGGAGGTAGGAAGCGTCACTAAACCTCACCATTTCTGCTGCTGTCACGACTTCTCTTGAACTTCTCTCCCTCTCTCTTTCACCACTGGATCAGTTTCCATTTCCCAGAGCAAAGGAAAAACTCCTGTGCAAGAAAAGCCACTGTCAACAAAGGAAAAATGGGGCATGCATGGGGAAACTCATTGCTAAATGAAATATGTAAGAATTCAGTAAGGAAATCAATCAGAAAAAAATAAAGAAAAGGTTTAGATGATAGTAGCTCTCCACCCTCTTCCTGCTCCCAGCCTTGCCTGAGTCTACACCGATGTCCGCACAGCAAGCAGAGTAATTGCTTAAAAATGTAATGGATTGTCTCATGGGACCAGCTGAGCATTTGGGACCTGACTGCCTGGATGTCATCCCAGCTCCCCCATTTCCTAGCTTTCTGACTCAGCGTAAGTTATTCAACCCCTTTGGGTTTCGATATCTCCATCTGTAAATGAAGATGTGTGTGCCGCCCTAATAGGGTTATTGGGTAAAATAAATAGGTTACTAGTTCTAGAAGTTACTACCTTAGAACACTACCTGGTGTGTGATGAGTTTTCAAGTATCATTAGCGTCATCTGCCGGGAGCTCCTCCAAGACCCAACCTTCTCCCCTCCTTCCCAGGCTCTATTCTTACAGGTTAGATAGATGGTATCTCTCTGTTTTAAACATACAAAATATCACCCAGGAAAGAATAGAGGACCATGAATGTTTAGTCAATGATTTTTCTGTTTCGCCTTTTAAATCTTATCATTTTGCCATGTTTGATTCATGTATTTTATTATTTATTTGCTTCATATATTTTACAAAGAGAGCTAGCATTGCAGTACAGCTGCAGACCCCTGTGGGCCTCAACTCCCATCCGACTCTCTCACTCCCCAGATACGGCCACTCGTCTGATCCTAATGTTCGCTATTCCCTTGCCAACATTTTTACCTACAACAAAAATGTGTATAAGCGGTATCGCACCCCACGTATAAACATCCTGTAATGTCCTTTCTCACACTAGGTTACATTTTTGAGATCTGGTCATGTAGAAACATGAAATGGTAGATTTTCATAGATGCCCTTTGTCAGGTTAAGAAAGGGCTCTACTATTTCCAGCCAGCTGAGATATCAGGGATGGATGTTGCTTTTTCTGCATCTATTTTCATGCAGATTTTCCTTAGTTTGTTAATATGGTTGATTACATTCTTTGATTCTTTTTCTTTTTTTTTGAGACGGAGTCTCACCTCACTATGTCGCCCTGGGTAAAGTGCTGTGGCATCACAGCTCACAGCAACCTCTAACTCTTGGGCTTAAGCGACCCTCCTGCTCAGCCTCCCAGGTAGCTGGGATTACAGGCCCCGTCACAACGTCCAGATATATATATATATATTTTTGGTTGTAGTTGTCCTTGCTGTTTAGCAGGCCTGGACTGGGCTCAAACCCACTAGCTTCAGTGTATATGGCTGGTGCCCTACTCACTGAGCCATCCTTGATTCTTAAATGATGAACCATACCTGCATTCCTCAAATTGCTTCTGTTTGGCTGTGAACTATCATCCTTTTCATATACTGTTGGATTTTGATTTGTTAATATTTTATTTAATTTTTTAAAATGTCTTTGAATTGCACATGGTTTTTGCATCAGGATAATGCTGGCCGCATAAAATGAACTGGTAGTGTTCTCTTTTCTCTAGTTTCTGAAAGATGGCATGTAATCAATGTTATTTCTGTCTTTAATGTTTGGTATAATCCATCACTGAAACCAAAGTATCCAAACTTTTCTTCGTTGTAAGGTTTTAAACTATAAACTCAATTTCTTTAATAGATACAGGACTATGTAGGTCACGTATTTCTTCGTGAATGAGTTTTAGTAGTTTATGTCTTTTAAGGAACGTGTTTATTTCATGTTGGTTGTTGAAT
>NW_003852461.1:5876634-5893820 GCF_000181295.1 Otolemur garnettii | reverse complement strand
TGTGATGTGTCTCAGGGTGTTGTACTTTGAGTTTATCTTCTTTACGGCTTACTAAACTTTCTGAAACTGTGAATCCATGTCTTTCATCACATGGTAGAAGTTTTCAGTCATTGTTTTTTCAAATATTTTTCTATTATTCATCTCTTTTCCCTCACTTCTGGGACCCCAGTCACATGAATCTTATTATTCTTTTGATATTGTTACACTTGTTCCTATTTCTGGGTGTTTTGGTTTTTGTTTTTTTTTTCTCAGTGATGTTTTCCTGTTTGTCAGGTCAGATTACTTCTACTGATCTAGCTCAGAGATCAGAAAATTTTAATCCAGAGAACAAATGCAAGCTGTTTGTTTTGGTAAATAAGGACTTATTGAAACAACCACCCCACTCATTTATATGTTTTCTGTGCCTGTTTCCATGCTACACTTGTAGAGCTGAGGAGTTGTGCCAGAGTTTATCCCATTTAATTCTAAAATATTTATAATTTTCCCCTTTATAAGAAAAGATGGCCAGTCCAATCCTTGACCTTCAACTTCACTGACTCTCTCATTATGTTACTGAGCCCACAATGAAAGTTTTTAAATTTCTGTCATCATATTCTTAGTTAATAAAATTAATATTTGTTCACTATTTTCTACTCCTCTGCTGGAAATTTCTAAATGTTCATTGATGTCAATAATGTTTGCTCTCAGTTTATGGAGCGTATTATAATCGCTGCCGTAAGATCTGCGTCTGGTTATTCTGCCATCTGGGTCAGTTTGGGGTTGGCACCTATTTGGTTGTTTTTTCCTTTCAGGGTTGTTGAGATTTTCCTGGTTCTTTATTCTTCATATAGTGATTAATTTCAAACTGTATCTTAGACAAATTTGAATATTATAAGATACTGGGTCCTGTCGCAAATCTCTGAAGACTATTGTTTTTTTAAAGTGATCAACATAATTAGGTTCATACCACAAATCCCAACTTACGATTTGTGGGCTCTGGTTCCGATGCCAGTTTTATTTGTAAAGCCCTTACAGTGCTGGTACAGTCTGGGAACTTAGAGGTGATCTCTACGTCGGACTTCAGTCTCAGAGCTGAGTTTGGCTGCTGTGGGTGGTTCCCTGTAAGTCAGTCCTGGGTGTGAGCCTTTTTGTTCAAGTCATGCCTTTAACTGCTTGGATGTGGCCCACCATACTAGGAAGGACAATCTGCTTTTCTCAGCCTATCACAGTCTCATGGCTGTTCACGGACAGGATTACTATTTGAAGTGACAGGCTGAGTACCGCAGACTGCCCTCTGCCCTGTGGTGGGCCTCATCCAATCAGTTGAAGGCATAACTAGAACCAGAGGACTGAAAGTTAATCTCATCCTGAATCCCTTGCAGACCCATGTAGGGTAATGTTTAACAAAGTCTCTGGGCACCCTGTGGTCCTGTCAAACTGACATATAAAATTAACCATCACAGGGGGTGAGTTTCCTACTTCCTCCAGCCCATTCTTCCTTGTGATTTCTACATTCTCCCATATACAAGGTCCTTTCCCCTGGGTGTGCTGGGTGCAAAGCCAGGGGCTGACCCGCCCGTGTTGTCCCACACTTTCCACAACTGTGTCCACCTTGAAGATAAAGCAGTGAGAGAAAAGAAAGGGAGGAACAAAATAAAGAAGATCCCCTCCCCAGTCTTCAGACCACAGGGATCTCTTTTCCCTCCTCTTCTGGTGGAGGGAAGAATTTTCTCGAGCACTTTTTATTGCCCGCCAAGCCACTGCTGCCAGCACCCCTGTAGGACTAGTGTTTGCTGTGGCAACAACACAGGACAATAAAAAGAGCAAAATACAATGAGAGTGCCCCCTCCCTTCCATGTCCTGCAGCCATAGGAGTGGGTCTTGGGGTTTTCACCATCCATGCTTACTGCGCGGTCCAAGCTGTCTCAGTGGCTAAGGCAAGAGACAAAGGAAGGGAAAACCACCTGGGCAACTTACCCCTGTGATGATTAAGTTTACCTACCAACCCGACTAGGCCACAGGGTGCCCAGACAGTTGGCTGGGTGTGTCTGCATGGCTGTTCACGGACAGGATTAACATTTGAAGTGACGGGCTGAGTACCGCAGACTGCCCTCTCCCCTGTGGGTGGGCCTCATCCAATTAGTTGAAGGCATAACTAGAACCAAAGGGCTGAGCCTCCCCTGCAGAAGACAGAATTCCTCCTGCCTGGCTGACCTGGCCTGCTGAGACACTGCTTTTTCCCTGTCAAATTGAAACTTCAGCCCTTCCTAGGTCTCAAGTGTGCCAGGCTGAGACTGGTTCACAAACAGCACTGGCTGTCCTGGTTCTCCTGGCACTCAGAGTGGAACTCCACCCTCGGCTGTCCTAGCTCTCAGGTCTTGGGACTTTACAGCCTTCATAATCATGGGATCCTATTCCTCGTCTGTTTCCCCCGCCCCACACACACACATATGATTCTGTTTCTCTGGAGAACCCTGACTCATACACTCCTGTGTCAGCTGTGTTTGAGTTTTTATTTCACTCCCTAACACAGGCAGTGCTGCTAGTGTTTACTTCTCAGAGTCCTCTGATAGTTGCTTTCTACTTTCTCTCCAGGGTTTTCAGCTGTAATTAGTGAGAGAGACAGTTTAAAGCGCACTCATTCCATCTTGGCCAGAACCAGAATTGCCCAGTTCATTTATTTTTAGCTGCTGTAAAGTATTCTACTGGGTGGATATCCTATAATTCCTTTCTCTGGTGATAGGCATGAAGGTTGTTTCTCCATATCTATGTGCAGGGCTTCTCTGCAGTATATGCTCGCAGGTGGCAATGCTGGGACGTAGGATGCATCCATCATCAGATTTGCTAGACGGTGGCAAAGTGGTGGTGTGACAAGGTGGATTTGCACCAGGAATATCGCAGCCTTCTCATTGATTCATATGCTCAACTTCTGGCATTGTCAGATTTTTAAGTTTTTGTCAATCTGAAATGTATGAAATAATGTCTCGGCATTTTAATTTATTTTTTTTTGATTGCCAGGGGAGATTGAACTTCTTTTCCAAAGTTCAATGTCCTTTTGGGTTTCTGCTTCTGTGATTTATTGGTTTATATCAGTTCTTTTTTACTATTAGATTTTTAAAAATCTTTATAGTCTTATCTAATACTTATACATGGTCTATTGTCTTTACTGTGTAGAGCAAATACATCCCCACCCCCTCTCATCTTTCTACTTTTGCATACAATGACTTCAGCATATACAAGTGTTAGTGCTTTAATGCCAGGAAAGGGATTGTTGTGTTAACAGATGCCTCCTCCTCCCCCACCCTCTGTACTAAATTAGTTTCCAACCCCATCACTGCTTTCTAGCTCAGGTGAACTGCTCCTGTCCTGGTCCGAGCCCTACACACATTTCTCCTGGGCAACCTCAGGAGATTAATTACTTATTATTAATTAAGCTTATTAATTATTTAATTAGGATATTAATTAATGTTACTAATTAATCTTGTTTATGAATAGCGACCCCTTATTCACTCTCACCTAGACACACAGACCTTACAGGGCACTTTGAAAAGCACCAGACGGCCTGGGTGGGGCAGCTCACACCTGTAATCCCAGCATGCTGGGAGGCCAAGGAGGGTGGATTGCTTGAGCTGAGGAGTTCAGAGACCAGCATGAGCAAGAGCAAGAGCCCATCTCTACTTAAAAAAAAATATAGCTGGGCATTGTGGCAGGCACCTGTAGTCCTAGCTACTCAGGAGGCTGAGGCAAGAGGATCACTTAAGACCAAGAATTTGAGGTTGCTGTGAGCTATGACATCAGTGCACTCTACCCAGGGTGACAGAATGAGACTCTATCTAAAAACAATAAATAAATTACAAGTAAAATAAATAAAATGAATAAATAAATAAATAGCACAATTCCAGCCATTCTTCTGAGTTAAAACCTATAGTGGTTTCCTGTCGCCTATAGGACTAAGAGTAAGCTACTCCGTGTGGCTGGGAACAGGGGCACGCCCCCTGCCTTGCAGCCCCCCAGCCGCCTGGACTCCTGCTCACACCTGTGCTGGGGGTGTTGCTCCTTTCCTCCAGAACACCTGGGTGTCCTCACACTCTGGCTTCCTAACTCACACCTTTATATTTAACACAACCAGTGACACCTCCCTCCCTCTTCAGGGTGGGGCAGGAGGCTCTGGAGAAATGGAATCACTGCTGGGTACCAGACACTTCCACCTGCTTTTGCAGGTGCATTTCGACCTCACAGCTCTTGGGTACAGACCACTGACCTCATTTTCAGACAGGGAGGCTGACACTCAGAGACAGGAAGCAGCTTGCTGACGACACGTGTCTGGGAAGCAGCAGGACCGGGACGGGAGCTGAGGGCTGGGTGCTGTGGACACCAACAAGCAGCCCTTCCTAGATCAGAGGGTCTGGATTTGGATCCCGCCTCTGCCGCTCCCTGGCTCTGCGACTGTGGACAGACCCTTCTCCTCTCTGAGCCCCCGTGTGCTCATTTGTAAAAGAAGAAGATTGTACTTGATAGTGTGTAAGCCCCTTTCCTTCCTGGAGGCAGGATTCTCTGTGACACACACATGGTCCCTCACTTTCCCTCGGCCCTGGGCTTCCTGCTGAGAATGGTCAGCTCTCTGATGAAGACCACAAGTCAGCAGGAACCTGACGATCCCCTCCCACCCTCGCCTGAGTTTTGACGTTGGTTTCTGTACAGGCGCGGTGACTCCTGCCCCAAAGCTGCGCGTCCAGCCTTGTGCTCAGCCTATTGCATCTCTTCCCAGAGCTGGAAATCCACTAGGAGAAGGGAGATGGTAAATCCAAGCACAACCTCCTCATGAAATTACATCAGTTCTGCTCACTCCCTGTGTGAACACGTGCACCTTCTGCCCCACCTCAGCCTTGAACACAAACGGGAGGTGGTTTGCAGTAGGCCAAGGTCAGACTTTCTAAGACGCTGGGACATTACAGAACATCTGTGGCAAGAACTTGCTAATAAAGAGTGAACCATCAAACAAAGCCCGTCTCCCAGGAAAAGCCCCACCTCCGTGTGTTTGGGGGTATCTCATTTGGAAGTATTGGTTACTATCCAAAGTTCAAGGTCAGGCTTCAGGGAAAGTCTCCCAAAGAGCAGGGATTTAAAACTGCAGAGAGAAGGGAAAGACCAACACAAACTTCCCCGTGAGCCTGTCAGGACATTCCGGATGGCACAGAAGTTTGTACAGACTTTAGAGTCAGGCAATCTAGGATTCAGCTCCCCATTCTATCACCCACAGCCTGCATGGTGTAAGGCGTGTCACTTCACCTCTGGACTGGGTTCTTCATCTGTAGAAATACAGGCTGGTCATTTTTACCTCAAGCACCCGTGAGGCTTCAAGGAGAAGGCACGCTGAAGTGGCAGTTTAGTGCAACGTAGGTGTTCAAAACTGCTCATTTTTATTCCTGTGTGTTTTCTACTTAAAGAGAATCAGAGACTGCCAAGAAGACACAAAGAAACTTGAGGCCAGATGTTTTCAGACAAGCACATCTCTGCAAAACGTGCTCTGGCAGCATTCAGAATCACAGAATCTTCAAACTGGAAGTAACCCTTGCAGGGATCAATTACAGAACGATACCAGGCCTTCTTGCTCCGCAGCCCACACTGTCCCCGTCACTGACCTGCTGGCCCTGGTAGGGAGTTTGCTGCCTTCCAGAATCCATGAAGAGAGGTGGGCTGGGGCAAAACATTAAAACTGCCCATGTCAGACCCAATGGCTCTTTCAGTAATGAAGAATCCTCCTCATCTCCTTACTCATAACCTGTCTCCAAGCCACCCACAGCTTCTAACACACTCCAAGCTGTCAGGCCACCACCCCTTTGCCCTGGCTGCTCTCTCTCCCGGAATAGCCTTCTGTTCCCCTTCATTCTTTAAGATGTAGCGTAAACGTCTTCGCCTGGGAAAAGTCCTTGGTGAACACCCACCCCAGGCTGGGTTAGCTGCTCTCTCTGCAGAGCTTTCAATAATGCAAGTGACCTTGTCTATTTATATATCGGTCTCCCTTCCTAGACTGGGATTTCTCAGAAACAAGGACCTTTACGTCCACACCCCTATGTCCCCAGCTCTGCACGGGGCCTGACTCTGTAAACATGAGCTGCCTGTGGGGCTGAGCCACCAAAGGGCAGAGGAGTCTGTGCAGGGCAGTGGTTCTCAACCTTCCTAATGCCGCGCCCCTTTAATACAGTTCCTCATGTTGTGGTGATCCCCAACCATAAAATTATTTTCACTGCTACTTCATAACTGTAATTTTTGCTACTGTTACGAATCGTAATGTAAGTATCTGATATGCAGGATGTATTTTTGTTGTTACAAAGGGGTCAAGACCCACAGGTTGAGAACCGCTGGTGTAGAGGAAACCGTGTCTGCGGTATGGGGGAAGATCTGTCCGGGAAGTGTGCGTGGCCATAATTACAGCCTGGATCTGGTCTAGATGCGATGAAACGGAGAAGAAAGGTTTTCATTTCAATGCTCTGGGTGGGGAGTTGCTTTGGTTTTACGTCTGTCTACCACCAGCTGGATTTAAGGAAAAGCCTGTTGAAAGCATCAGGACAGACTTTTCTGTTCTTCCAAAAAAAAAAAAAACAACTACACCCAACACATGGGTAGAACGCTGGAAAGACGTCTCAATCAAATGGTGCTGGAGAACAAGATAGTAACGTTCTTCAGATATTTTTTCAACAGGACAGTGGAGTGGACTGCCATTATGTCGTAACCAAATCATTCTGTAACGTGGGGGCAGGAAGGGCAGCCGTCCTGCTTATCCGTGCACTTGACATTGTGCAAAGTGCTTTTCCGTGTTAGTTCATAAATCCCTGAGGACAGAGAGCACTGTCTGTTTCACACAAGTAGAAACTAAAAGTCTAGACCAGTGTTTTTCTACCTTTTTAATCTCAGGGCACACTTGAACCTATAGTTAAGTTTCCATGGCACACTTAAATTGTGTTGATTTTTTTAAAAAAAGTTAAAAAAAAAAGAATATACTTACTGTGCTTTGAACTTCTTTTGAAAATAACTTAATTAATGATCTTTAAAATTTTTTTGCGGCACACCTAAGATCTTCTCATGGCACAGCAGCGTCACCCCAGTTGGAAATCACTGGCATGGCGGTTAAACAACTTTCAATGAGTTCCTACATCCAGGACAAGACCAATCCAGGCATAATCCCCAAGTGTATGCTTTTTTAACAGCATTAGAGATTATATTTTACCTCCCAAATACTTATTTTGACCTTTGTGCTGAGGTATGAAACTTCTTTTATTTGCTGGGCAAAATGTTGTCTAGAATAAAAGCATGTTTCTGAGCTCCCCTCACAGGTGGAGAGGGCAGCTTGGTAAGCGGTCAGAAGGGGCAAGTGCGTCTCAGCAAAGGTGCTTCAAAGGGACTAGAGTGAGTGTCCTTTGTTTTCCCTGATTTTTCCTGGGGCTAAACTAGGAGCAGATGTGACAGGTAGATCTTCAGAAACCTCACTGGACCTGGAGGTGACCTTGGAGATGGAGGTCGTGCCCTAGGATGGGGAGCCCCTGATTACTGCAGAGGCTTCAGCCAACTCTGGGCCCTCAGACTTCTTTTGTATAGTAGAGGAAATCTTGATGTTTTTAATCCTCCGTTTCCGAGGCTGATCAAATATTTATAAAGTCCCGGCTCCATCACAAATTCACTGTGGGACTTCAGGGAAGTTGTTTAAACAGTTTAGATCTCGGTTTTTTCATCTAGGAAATAACCAAATTGAATTACAGTGGCATTTTTAAAGTTTCTTGCAAAGGTTAAGGGATCGGGCACAATTACTGGGCAGCCAGCTTTGCTGGCTCTAAAAAGACCATAGAAGAGCAAAGTTCTTTGTTCAAGGATTTCTAAAGTAGCTGGAAAGACAAGCAAAACATGGACTCACTCATTTCTTCATTCAAGGAAGTAGATGCTGTGTGTGCCACCCAGAGGCCCAATTAGGACATCTAATTGCCAACAGCATTGGCGGCTGATAGCTCACTGGTGACTTCCCCTCTGAGAAGCAGCTGTGGTTGAAGGCTGCTGCACCAAGCCATGTTCTTCCTGCTTAAAGGGGGAGGCTACACCCATTACTGGCTCAGTGCATACTAGAGCCTGGCCCCTTGCCTCAATTTGTGACAATCCAGAGAGCTGTCCAAAGTGCACAGCCTCTGACAGTGGTACCCTAGGTCAACTTCTCCTCCACCCAACCCTGCATTGAGTATCCCTCACGGCTGAAGTTCCCAGAGCACTCACTGATAAACTTCCTGCATGCCAATATCTGTTTCAGAGTCTACTTCCCAGGACGCCCAACCCAAGACATTGGTCCCAGGAGTGGCTCTGTGTTGAGATTTTGGAGCTGGAGCACTTGCCAGCTGACCAGCAATTAGGACCCCATCACTGGGCAGGGAGAGCAGTGAGAGCACTGGCAGGCTGTTGCCCCACCATTCAAGAGTTTTCATCCTTGGGTTGCTGGGATGGGATTGTAGTAAAAGGCAAGGCACTCACAGGTGTAATATATCAGATATGCAAGCGATACGGAGGAGAGCGGGATATTAAGACTATGGAATGAGAGGACTCTGCTATCAATGTATTAGCTTGGCTTGAGGTGATCAACCACTAGTCTGAGACAAAGTATGATAGTCAGAGGCCTCCTTGGCAGCAATTTTCATCTTCTGCACGTGGAGGGGAGAAGAAGCTAAGGATCCATCCCGGGACTTAATTGCTTGGGTAGTAGACTTTAGTGACAGTCTAGTTTCCCACCCTAGCATGAGGACCAGGGCTGTGACACTAAGAGGACACTAAGAGGAGTGGGACCTTAAACGTGGTAGAGGCATCTGGCTGGAAGCTCTGGAGACCTTGAATGTTGACATCCCAGCTCTGCTGGGCCTCCTGAGCTGCAGAGAGGCCTGGTCTTCCCAGTTAGAGGGCAATCTTCTTCCTCTGCCTTAAAGATGACACAGGAGGACTCTGCCTGGCAAAGTAGAATGATTCTGCTTGCCCACCAGGCCACCAGGCCAAAAATGAGGCTTGACTCCAGCAGTAATTCTACAGGGACTTGCTAAGCTTCCAAGAAGGAGACCAGACACTATGGGAGCTGCAGGACCCAGGCAAGATGGCTTGGCCAAGGCATAGGTGTAGAGCTGAACCCTGAGGAGGCGGGATGGGTGGGGAAGCAGACAGCCAGATAACAGGAGCTTGTAACATAGGAGCCTCTCCTCTGACACAGTGTGTCACAGGCAGTGAGGACCCTGAGAGGCCATCCGAGCAGGTGTGCTACTAGATTGACCGTGGGCACCTTACAAAAATCATGCTAAGTGAAGTACGGGGGAGGAAGAGCCAAGTCTCAAAGAAGTGGGCATGCTGGGGTGCAGTGGCCATGGGAAGCTGGGGACCTGTCCTGAGACATTCAGGAAAGACAGCTGAGCGTTCCCTGCAGGGCAAGGTGCTTGGAGAGGGTGTTGAGACACAGGAACATAAGGCATAGCTCTTGCCTTTATGGTGTTGAAACAAAATCCCTCAGAATAGAGGCATCCACATGGATGTGACTCCTCTAAAAAGACCCCCAGGGGACTCCAGACCTCAGAGGACAGACTCACTGATGAGAAGGAAAATCAATGGAGGTGGAGTCTCACCGACCTGGGTTTACGTCTGATTGTGACATACCTTCATTAGACCCACAGTTTAAACCTTGGGAACTAATTTTCCAACTAACTCCGAGCCCTAATTTTCTCATCTCTACAACCCAGATGATAGTATCTGCTCTGGTGGGGTGTCATCCCATTTAAATTAAAGTGAGACCGCATTTAAAAAAATGTCCAGTCCATTAAACACATTGTAAAAACTCAATAAAACCCGGTTCCCTTCCCCTCTTGTAATACTATTAATTGTATTACTAGTCACTATAATTATTACTACTCACTATAATAGGTGGATAGTAATACGACTCACCTATTACTCTGCCAACTTCCTTTTGTAAAATGACATCTGAGTTTATTCTGAAAGCCAACAAGAAAATTCATCTTGTTTCTTCCTCCCTTCTTTCCCTCCCTCCATGTCTCCTTTCTCTCATTTATTCAGTGAGAGAAGCCTGGCCTGGAGCACCTGTTGTGAGCCAGTCCCTGTTCCCACCCCTCCCTGGCCCTCTCCCCCTGGCCTGGAGACACTTTAGCCTTATGGGTGAGCACATGTCCCTCTAGGAGACCCAGAAGGCCACACCGTGGGTAGTGAAGCTGCTGGAAATGCTGGTGCTGAGGAAGCTTCCCTGGAATGAGCCTTCACCTTCACGACTCGCTAAGCTGGGAAAGTTTGCCCTCGCTGGGATGGTCTGACCTGCACATCCGAAGTTAAGCAGGAAGGGAAAGATGTAAAAATAACAGAACAGCCAATACAAAGGTGACTACTTCATATGTCCAATAATAATGACAAAATACTTAACGTTTGAGATGCTTTAGACAGGATTCCTGGAGAAGGTGCACTGGGACCTTGACCTTGAAGGACAGGAAGGATTAAATAGTCAGAAAGGCCTGAGGTAGACATGTTTTGAGCCAAGATGTAAAGGTAGGGGTGATCTGGGAGCATGATGAGAGTGAAAGACCTCCACCCCAAATCCCTCCACACCCCTGGGAGTGTGAAGACAGTGGGTTAACTGGTGTGTTCCCAGGACACCTGCGGCACAGCCTGGACGCCTTTCCATGTGCCCAGAGGGGCTTGGTATATTCTTCCACTATAGGCTGCCAAGGCCAGCACCGAGTATCCTCATGGCTTTAGGGCTTGGAACAGAAAGGAAGATACAAAAGTATCAGCCAATGAACCTACCAGAGAGAAAACAGAGGCTTAGAAGGGTTGAGTGACTATCCACATCACTAACAGGGAGACGTGGCTGGCACTGGAGTTAGAGCCTAAGACTCTAAAAGCTTGTTCTTGCCCTGGACCACACAACCAGAGGCAGGTGTCACAGACAACACAGTGCGGGGAGGTACTGCAGCTAAGGAGGGATGCTGACTACACGGGGGCACATCTACCTCTCAGCCTCTCCCCTTTGCACGTCTCCGAGTCTCTGCATGTCCCTCTGCCTCACATGACTTTCCGCTCTAGGCCTCTGCAAAAGCTCACACATCCCTCCGGGGCAGCCAGAATATCCCTACTCCACGGTTCTCTTCCTACCTCCCTGGCTGGGTGAGTGACCCTTCCTCTTTGCTCACACACACTCTGTTCAAACAGTAATTATCAGCTTGCAGAGTATACTGCTTAGCACAACATCGCAGGGTCTGCCTTCTGTGCCACTCTGGACAGGGGACCCCTTCTTATCAACCTGTATCTCCACAGCACCCAGGAGAGCTCCTGGTACATTGTTGGTATTTCAGAAATATTTGTTGAATGAACGAATGAATGAATGAAGCTGCTTAGCTCTTAGCCAGAACTCTTGCTGTGATCATATCATAATTGGACCCTTATATTATCTGGTTTTCAGTTGCCTTTTAGCCTATGGGAAGCCCAAGTGGGATGGCAGGAGCTGGGAGGTGTGAACCATTCATTCTTCTCCCTGACTTTCCAGCTTAGAGGGTGGTTTATGAGTTTGTGAGGGCTGCCATAACCAAATACCAGAGGCTGGGTGGTTTAAACAATAGACGATTATTTTCCCACAGTGCTGGAGGCTAGAAGTCTGAGATCAAGGTGTTGGCAGCGTTGGCCTCTTCTGAGGCTCTCTCCCTGGCTGTGAATGGCGGTCTGCGTCTTCACATGGTCTTTCCTCTCTGTGTGTCTCTGTGAAAATTTCCTCTCCTTCTAAAAATCACCAATCACACTTGATTAAGGCCCACACTAGTGGCCTCCTTTTAACTTACTTATCTCTCTGAAGACCCTATCTCCAGATACAGTCACCTTCCCCAGTCCTGGGGCTTAGGACTCTAACACAGGAATTAGGAGGGACACAATTCAGCCCAGCTCAGGTGCTAACAGCTCCCAGCTGTTGTGAGTCCCTGAGTGCTCACCCCTCACCCTGCCCACACTTCTGCGATAGTGTCTTTATAAATTCTGTTTAACTGGAGCCCTTGTAAAGTGTGCTGACTGGTCTTCTCTCTGATAGAGACATTGACAGCTATGGGGTCTTCATCATGATCAGTGGCAAGTTCCTTGGGAAGGACAGAGTTTCCAGCCAAGCTCGGTGAGAAACTCAAACACTCAGCACCTCATTCTCTTCTGCAAACCTGGGGACATTTAAACAGCCTCTTATGTGGCCCTCGTGAAAGTCCACTGGGAGAAAGGGCAGGGCAGCTCTGCACCCCCAGATGAGCAGTGAAACTGAAGGGTTTGGGGTCCATAAAGCCGGCCCCTTTTACAGGAGAAGAGAATAGCTCTGTACCTCTAAATTCTGGGTTCAGCAGCCGACAGCTCAAAGTCGTAAAACAGGAGGAAAATTTTTTTTATTAAATTTTTTCAATTTTTTGGGGGGGGGAGGGAAATCTTAAGGCCCAGGCCCCACAGCTGGCTGGCAGCAGAGAGGGTGCAGAATGCGGGGTAGGCCCTGAGCCGAGAGGAGGAGGGAGGGTCTCTTTGCTCCTCCTTGGGAATGATGACCTGCCTCCTGGGCTCACTGAGTTTCTATGGAAAACAGTCCAAGCAGAGATCCTGGATACATCTATTTATGATGCTGTTGACTTGGAGAGGGCCAGTATGTTCATGCAGAGGCCCTGCTTCCTGTTTCTATAAACATCTTCGATGTGAGAAGCCTTCGATAGGTCCACGGGCACAGTTTACAGCTCGCTCCATGCCAACACAAATCAAGCGTGCATACCTCGCCTGTGAAATAATGCAGACCATCGATTTAGGGCGGTGAAGACCTGCGAGCAGGGTGGATTCCAACGCAACACATGCTTGCACCTCTGTGATTAGTCAGCCCTCGTGCTCCGGAGCAGCGAGGGCCCGCCTGGCAGTGTGGTGCAGTGGTGAGGAGACGGGCTTTGGTGTTGGGCAGTATGGATGACAGCCAGCAGGGCTGTGTTGTTTAAGCCTTAGTTCCCTCCTCTTTAAAGGTGGGTCAATGGGGTAGACTCTAGAGTTTCGGGGGTGGGGTGTTCAATGAGGTAACAGGATCTTAGCAGGTGCTACCTAGTGATAAATGTCAATTCCTTTCTCTAAGCTCCTGGGTTCCCTCTCTCTTCCTCCAGGCCTGCCTGTCTTCCTTCCTTCCTTTCTTCCTTCCTTCATTCCTTCCTTCCTTCCCTCCTTCCTTCCCTCCTTCCCTCCTTCCTTCCTTCCCTCCTTCCCTCCCTTGGAATTTTAAATTGGTCTCCAAATTAATAGAAGCTTGGAGATAACGAACATGACCCCAAGATCTAATCCGAATTCTGTCTAGTGGAGCATGAAAGTCCTTTCATTTCCACTGTCTTCTTTGGATACAGATTCTAGTGACTACCTTTGAATAAAAGGAAGTGGTTTTACAATTTTGAAATGATAAAAGTAATAGCATCAGGAAAAGACAAGTTGGCCTGGTGTGGTGGCTCATGCTTATAATCCCAGCATTCTGGGACGTTAAGGTGTGTGGATTGCCTGAGCTCACAGGTTCAAGACCAGCCTGAGCCAGAGCAAGACCCTATCTCTAAAAATAGCCAGGCGTTATGACAGTTCCTGGAGTCCCAGCTACTTGAGAGGCTGAGGCAAGAGAATTGCCTGAGCCCAAGAGTTGGAGGTTGCTGTGAGCTGTGATGCCATGGCACTGTACATGGGGACAAAGTGAGACTTTCAAAAAAAAGAAAAGAAAAGTTGCAGTCCATAGCACTAGACCTCTTGGGGATTAAATTGGTTCATGGGCAGCTGGGGACCTTGGCTATTTCTAAGAAAGAATGTTGTCCCACCAACCTTTCTGTAGCCTGTTAAGATTGTTTACATGCTTCTTCCATGGGCCAGTTTTTCTCCCAGCCTATTCAATGTCTATAGCTTAGAGCTTTGAGCAATGTTCTGTCGTGGACTCAGATCAGACTTGGTCCCCAACTCTGCTGCTCACTCACCAAGAGACCTTCTGTAATCATTTTCCTACTCTTGGCCTCAGTTTATTCATTAGTAAAATGTAAGTATCATTTGCATCCTAACTAACTCAAGCACCTTGGTTTAACAAGACCAAAAAAGAATGCTTATTTTTGCTCCTCAAACCTCAGCTCATCCCCCTTCAGTGAAAGGCACCAGTGTCATCCATTTGCCGCTTCCTTTCCTTACCCACTTCACGCCGTTCACCCCTGCCGACTTGAATTCCTCAGAGAGGGAGCATTTTGTATTTGCAATGTATTTAAGTGGATGTATTTTAACCTTTTATTCTGAAATAATCTTGACTTATAGAAATGTTGCAACACTGACACACAAAAAATTCAATGCATACTTCCCCTGGACTTCCCCAGCGTGAGCACTTTCCTGGGTCTGCTCCCTCCCTCTCCCTCGCTCTCCTCTCTCTCCTGCTGCCCGCTCAAGTTTCAGCTGAAATGCCTCCTCTTAAAGTCACCGTCCCAAGCCAAGGCCCTGCCCCACGACACCATCCCAGTGGTGGTTCTCTGCAGAGTGTTCAACTCCAGCTGATATTTTTCTTGGCTCTTCATTTACCGGGTTCCTCCCTACCTCCCCGAGGAGGATAAGAGTCTTGTGAGAGCATCGGCCTCGTGACCTTTTCCTTGTTTGCTGCCGAATCCTCAGAACCCAGAACAGAACCCAGAACAGGGCTTCCAAGATCTGGGTTCCCACAGAACTATTTGGCTGAGTAAGTGACTCGGGGCACTGCTGTGTCTGGCCTGTGTGGAGCACACAAAGAGGGGACATCCTCTTGACCCTCTGCCAGCTGTCACGTCCGTCCCCATCGTGGAAATACTTGCCTTATCTTTTCCTAGGAGGGGGTTGCTTAAAACACAGCTAACATTTAGGTGTCCATTCTCCACGACAGAGAGAAACCCACACTCTCACACACATGCACAGAGCAGGAGGCAGGATGGCTGGCTGAGGAATTTACCTGTGAACTCTGGAGCCAGACTGCTTAGTTCACTTGTAGGTTCTGACACTGCTGTGTGACCTTAGACAAGCGACTTAAACACTGTGTCTCTTTATATGTAAAACAGAGACAATAAAAATCACTTCTTCATAAGCTCGTTTCCTGATTAAATGAATTAATAGATTTAAAATGCCTAGAGCCATGCCTAGCATGGTGAGTGTTCAGTAAGTGTCATCGTAATATGTAGTAGCCACCTAGGGAGAGCAGATGATCCACGCAGCCTTATAACCCTCTCTCTCCACTTAGCAGAAAGGTCCTCAGTATTCTGTATCCACTGATATTCTTTTACCACATAATCATTAATGGCTCACTTCTGTCACCATGTAGATGCAATGGACGTTTTCTTAGGTATTTAAGCTGCTTCCCGTTTTTCCTCCCAGTGACACAGCATGGGACGTCCTTGGGCGTCAGTTCTGCCCGTCAGCAGCTCCTTCTCCCGATTGTGCTCCTAGAAGTGGAACCGTCGGGTCAAAGGCTGAGCGTATTTTCTGACCTGAGATATGGATCCCAAGTGTCCGAGACAGGTTATCCCAACAGAGGCGTTTCCTCTGGGGCCCAAGTCCAGCGGTCAGGGCGGTTCCTAATCTCAGCCATTTCCCCACGGCCCCGTCCCCCCACGCCAGTCAGGCTGCAGCCTGTGTGTTCAGCTGAGGCCACTGCAGTTCCCAACAATCCTGTTTACTCAGCTCTGGGCAGGAACACAACCTGGATGTTCTCTCTTCAGGGGCTATCACGGAACTTTTGCTTTGAACTTCATCCAAGAGAATAAAAACAAACACATCTACCATGTCTGCTCTTCCACCACGGGCCTCTCCCCTGGCACTTGGTCCTGCTGGCTGACTGTGTTTACAAAAGCATCTGCACTCCCAGACCCTCTTCAGTCGTGGTTTCCCCACTCTTGCCACTCAGCAGAAACCTTTTTGTTGTTTCGGGCTAACTCATGCTCTGCTTCTCCCAGGAGCACTGCTCCCCTGCGATCTGAGCCTCCCCGAGTGGGGGAGGGAAAGCTCTGGGAAGTGGAGCCAGACACATCTGGGCTGGGCAGCGGCTCAGCTCGGCCCCAGCTGTGTGTACTTCTCCTAGAGGTTTCCTTTCTGTGGTCATGTCCTCTGCTGAAACCACAGGCAAAACGATGGTCCGAACGTGACCCTCTCAGTGTCCGTGGAGGTGGTGTCTTTAAAAGCTCCGTGAAGGATTTTACCAAGGCAGGTGACGTACAGAAAGAGAATGATGGTCTCTCTCACCTTCTCTCCATCAAGAGAAAGATCCACTTCCAACTCTCTTTGGAAGTGCTCTAAACTTCCTCTTTGTTCTTCCTAAATAAAATCTCTCTTTGTTACTGTGAAAGAAAAAAAGAGAGAATGGTGCACTGGGCTTAGCTTTTGGTCTGCTTGCTGGCACGCTGAGCTGTGGGTGCTGTTTCCTGGACCCCCTAGAGAAGGGAGGCTGCTTTGTCTCCCAGAGGATCTGAGCAATCCTTACACGTCCTCTCTGCCACTACCTTAGTTAAATAGAATCGATTGTCATAGAGGGCGGTTAGGCCAAGACTAGCACTCAAGTCAAAAGGGTCCTGACCCTGGCCAGGATGCTCCAAGATGGCCGTGTAAACTGTAGCAGCATCTGCCTCCAAAGGTGGGAGCTCCACCCAACTCCCATGCAGCACCCTCCATGCAGGAGGATAAGAACCTCTGCAGGAGAAAAAGAAAAGCCTAAAGACTTAAGAGGAAGGTCACAGCTCTCAGCACTCCAGGCGAGCTGCCCACGGCCTGTGTGTGTGTCGGGGGGCGGGGGGGGGCACTGCCCCTACACCTAGATCAGATGCTCCATTCTCACACGATCACACCTCAAGTGCACATAGAGAACAGGCCTTTTAATAAAGAGAATCTCAGATGAATTAAGGCATAAGAATTCAGAGTTCCTTGAGCTGGGAATCAACCAAGAATGGATTAACAAAGTGTGGAGTGTACACCATGGACTACTGTTCAGCCATAAAAAGACGGAGACTTTACATCTTTTGTATGAACCTGGATGGAGTTGGAGAATATTCTTCTTAATAAAGTATCACAAGAATGGAAAAGCAAGTGTCCAATGTACTTGGTACTGATATGAAACCAGTAGATGAACAACTACAGGCCCACACAAGAGAAAGACATAATTATACTCAAATGGGCGG
>NW_003852461.1:5864204-5876516 GCF_000181295.1 Otolemur garnettii | reverse complement strand
GGGGAGGAGGTCTGAGCTCTCTGCTCTCCTCAAGGGCTTGGCTGCAAGAACATGAGCTTTGCAAAGCAGAGGAGGGGACAGGCCTGGTGACCGCTACTCACAGGCAAGGGAAGCTCACCTAGATTGAGGCCCAGAGAGTCCGCAGAGGTCAACTGACTGTAGAGAGAGTGGGGGGGTGGGCAGCCCCGCCTGGCGGTGTGCTCTCCATCAGTCACTTACCCTCTGAGGACCTGAGTTTCTCCAGGACTTGGGGTGAATGTCAGAAGGACCAGCTGAGATGAGTGCCCAGCTCAGGACAGGCACTCCCTGGGTGGAAACGTGTTTGATTGCTTTCTTTCCTACCCTGGCTAAGATTCTTGGTAAAATCTTTCTCTAGCTCCCCAGGAGGCCATCTGTGGCTCCTTCTCTACGAGAAGCAAACTTCAAGTTCCAAGCATAGGGTTCAGCCGCTTCCCCATTCTGCTTCCTTCCACTGAACTCTATTTCATGAAGCATCCTCCTTCAAGGAGGAAATCAAGCCACTTCCTCCTCCTCGGGACTTTTTTGCAATGTCTACTTTTATTAACGTCTGGCCAGATGGCCAAGAGCAAAGACTCAGAATCCCTTGATTCAGGGAGGCTCTGGGGCACTCTTCCCCGGTTTCTGCGCTGACTCAGCCCCCAAAGCTGAAGTCTCCACCCAGGTCTCCTCCCCACCGTGCTCCCCGCAGCTCTCTTGTTGTTCACTCCCGCAGACCGCCAGGCTGCTGCCGCCCCGACAGCAGGCCGCACTTCGGGGATGTCTGCTCAGCCCTTGTCTCTCCTCCGGGATGGCTTTCCCCACTCCACTGCTGTGTCTGCCTGCAGCCTGCTCTCGTAATGATGAGGACTGTGGTCACGGATGGACAGACAGAGGGCTAGAGAGAGTCAGCTCTCCAGCAGGGTGTGCAGCCTCAGGGATGTCCCCACGTTCCCATCTCCCCATGTGCTAAATAAAGGGGACTTCAACAGGTTGGCCCAGGAGTCCCCTGAGGAATAGACGGCAGCCCCTCCCCCCACCCTGCTGCTTTCCATTGAGCCCTCCACTTGCTGGTCCCTGAAGCTCAAGTTTAAGCTTCAGCACTTCTCCTTCAATCTGTCATTCATTGGGCACTTGCTGTAGGCCAGGCCTGAAGATATCTGAATGAATACACAAAACCTACTCTGAAGCAGCTCACAGATGAAAAGCATAAACTTTTGAAGGTTATAAAAAAGGAGGTCATTGCTAGGAAAGAACCTAGACTCCTTAGAGATGTTTTCTTTTATCTATTTACTTATTTTTTGAGACAAAGTCT
Source organism: Otolemur garnettii (assembly GCF_000181295.1). Lineage (NCBI taxonomy): Eukaryota > Metazoa > Chordata > Mammalia > Primates > Galagidae > Otolemur > Otolemur garnettii. The sequence goes on along the minus strand of NW_003852461.1, from coordinate 5,875,204 downwards.
CACTCTATTGCCCTGGGTAGTAGTGCCATGGTGTCGTAGCTCACAGCAACCTCAAACAAACTCTTGGGCTCAAGTGATTCTATTCCCTTGGCCAGCTAAGTAGCTGCGGCTACAGGTGCCTGCCACCACACTTAGCTAGCTTTTCTATTTTTAGTAGAGATGGGGTCTCGCTCTTGCTCAGGATGATCTCACACTCCTGAGCTCAGGCAATCTACCCACCACAGCCTCCCAGAGTGCTGGGATGACAGGTATGAGCCCCTGCACCAGCCTCTTAGAGGTGTTTCCCCAGATGAAAATCCATGTTGAGTCTTGAGGATTAAGCTGGTCTCTAAGGTCAGAGGAGGTAAAGGAAGGGTGTTTCAAGGTGTGGGAACAGCATGTGCAAAGGCTGAGAGCCCAGTCTGAGATTTAGTGTTAACTCAATACGGCTGCTTTGCAATGCTCATGGGCGAGCAGCCAGAACAACAAAGCACATATTGCACATTCTAGGACCTTGAACCTCCCCTTACAGAAAGAGAAACCTCTGTCCGGTGGTCATCTGTGGAAGTTTCCAGTGCAATCTGATGTGGAGGAGCTCACCAAATCCAGAAAACAGAAATAACCTCTTGAGCCTGGGACTTTTAGTGAGTTTCACAGCAGAAATGTCTGACCGAGACTTGAAGAAAACAGTCTTCAATGTAAGACAAATATTTAGAGTTTTAAGAGCTCAGCCTACAAATTAGGAAGGATGGGCAAGTTGACTATCGCGTGTAACTTTGTTCTCCCTAATTTAAAGCAGACTTTGTTTTCTGGTGGAAGATAGATCGAAATCCTCCTGCCTGCTCCATAATATGCTGGAAACCACTTCTGAAGAGCCAGCGTTTCATGTTGTAAGAAACCAAATTTAATAAGGTAGCAGAAAGAGAAAGGTGACGTCAGTATGGCTTTATCGGAGGATCAGGAGAAATGTATTGTTGATTTGACTGAGGTCGTTCCAGTCTTAATTGTAGAAGAGGAGAAAAGTGAAATTTTCCGTCTTCTTTTTCAGTCCTCTTTGCTTCCTCCTGCCCTGACCCTGATATATTCACTCCCAAAAAATAAGAGTTGCTCAGCCACGGGAAGATTTTTCATTTCCCTTTCCTCGTCCCTTCTTGATGGAGGGGGTCGAGACGGTATTTGCTGAGGACCTGCTCCATGCTTGCCTCTCACTGCATCAACTTTCACCATAATATGTGATTCTGCAAAATAAGGCAATCACATCAAAAAATGATGGAGACTTCACAGCTTTTGTATTCACCTGGATGGAGCTGGAGAACATGCTTAGGAAAGTATCACAAGAATGGAAAGCAAATATCCAACGTACTCAATACTAACGTGAAGCCAGTAGACAAACGAATACACATGCACACAGGAGAAAAACTCAGGTCAATTCAAGATGGGGGGGGAGGAAAAAGGAGGGAAGAGGAGGAGGGAGGAGAGAGGGGGATGGGTGTGCTCCCACATAACGGGCACAACATAAGGACAGTGACACATCTCTTGGGAGTGCGGCACAACTACAGCAGGGTCTGTACCTAACAAACACAAACATTGTAACCTAATTGTACCCTACCATTAATCTCAAAAAAATAAAAAAGTAAATCAAGGCTCAAAGAGGTTAGGTGAGTTTGTGAAGGTACACAGCTCCAGTACTACGACGTGTGACTGTTAAGTTAGCACTTCGACCTTCATTTGTGGGCAGGTGGAAACCCGTGCTCCTTCTACCTGTCCCACTGCCTTCCTGTAGTCCAGAAATTTGTTTGATGGGGCGTGGCTGTCTGTGCAGTGTCCACGAACGATGGGATTTAAAGAAATGGAATCATGTAAGCTCTGTGTAAAAGTTCCTTCATGTATTCATTCAACAAACAATTAGTGAGCTCTCTGGTGTGTCAGGCACTGTTCTAGGAACTGAGGATAAAGCAATGAATCGAATGGGTCTGTGCAATTCACGTGGTGTGAGCAAAAGAGTTTGGCGGGTATGAGACTCAGGAGGAGGACTTCTAGGATCACATGATAACCGTACCCTGTTATCATGCTGTGTGACCTTGGGCATGTTACCTAACTTCTCTGGACCTCAGTTTCCTCATTTTTACAGAGTAGCGTTTTTCAACCCTTTTCATCTCAGGACACACTTAAACCTGTAGTTAAACTTCCATGGCAGACTTAAATTATGTCAATCCAAAAAAAGAGTAAAAAAAGAGACTAGAATTTCTGTGCTTTAAGCTCCTTTTGAGAATAATTTAATTAATGATCTTTAAAAAGTTTCACAGCACACCCAAGATCCTCTCAGAGCAGTGTGCCATGACACACCTGGCTGAAACTCCCTGGCATAGAAGAGTAAGTAGCAGTCCCCTCCGTTGCAATTGTTCCAGGGATGGAATAAACTGATATTTGCAAAGGAGTTAAAGCATATGAGGATTGATAAATAAAGAGTGGAAGAACATTGGCAGGAGCAAGGTAAATAAAGCTTACATTGTATCACCCAGTCTTACGGTGACTGGAGATGGGGTGTGCTGGTGGTGGATTTGCACTTTGACTTTGGTGGCCAGGGGGTTAACAGACTTGCATTGCTGGTTCAGAAGGCACAGAAGGTTCTACAGCCCCGCCTCAGCTTTGCTATGAATGTCAGTTACCTTTCGATTATCAATTTAAGGACACGAGTAACAAACTGCATCTTTATATGCAATTTTTATCGCATCTCGTGATGTGATATAAGTTATCGATGTGTTCGTGAGAGACGCATCATCTGAAGTAGTCTCAGAGGCCAGTGAGAAGGCTGCGTACATTGGAAGGTACAGCCGTTGCTGGAACATCACTTTATAAATAAGAACAAGATGACAGAAGCTGAGCCATGGCTTATAAGGTCCCCTCTCAGTTCTTATCTCGTAGATAAGGCTTGCCCAGCTGGCTCCGAGGCTGTACTTGGTGTGCTCTTGGCCATGAACTGGCAGGAGACACGTGTAACACTTGCACTGAGGTTTCAGAGGCACAGAGGGTTCCACGGCCTGGCCTCTGACCCTTTGCTATAAATGTCAATTACCTTTCCATTATCAATTTAAGGACATAGGTAACAAGTCACATCTTTACATGCAATTTTTATCACATCTGTATTCTGTCTTTCTCTTGAACCACATCTGGCTGGAATCCTTTGGCCCTAGGAGTGGAAGTGAATACAAGGAAACTTCTGAGATTTACCTCCCCTGAGTGAAAAGTATCTCGTATGGCCTCCGGCCTGTCGCCCCAGCCATGTGGTAATGCCTCTTCAAAGGGCTCTCTGGATGCCAGAATGCTTGGAGAACGATCTTATTTTAGCACATTCCTTTCTGCTGTCTGGGAGTTACCTGGACTATACTTCTGAGGCCCAGCATTTCGGGACATGGTTAACAAACTGCATCCCTGTTATGGTGGATGCGAAGGGAGGACCCTGGCCTGGGAGGCTGGAGATGAAAGTTCAAGTGTCATGTGTCTGTGCCCCTCACACCTTCTGTCTGTTAACTCCCACGTGTCTGTGCCCCTCACACCTTCTGTCTCTGGCTCTAATTCCTCTGACTGTAAAGTGAGGCGGTAAAAAGGAAAACACATACACACGCTTCTTTATTACTCATCTTCTCGGGACCAGGCATGTCGCGTGTCTTACCTGACGTTAACAGCACGACAAAGCAGTCAGGAGTATTATTCCAACACGGCAGGTGTAACGGAGCATCATGGGAAGAGGTAGAGCAGGGCTGGAGCCCAGTGACAACTTCAGCCTTTAAACTGTGATTACTTGGGCTTTTTCTATAGACTGAATGTCTGTGTCCTTCCAAAATCTATGTGTTAAAACCTAATCTCCAAGGTGATGGTTTTAGGAGGTGATATCTTTACAACTGATTAGGTCATGAAGACAGAGCCCTGGTTAATGGGACCCCAGGGAGGCCCAGTGTCCCCTCTACTACACGAGGACACAGCAAGAAAACAGAAGTCTGTGAACTGCAAAGTGCCCCCCCCCCCAGACACCAAACCTGCCAGGACCTTGATCTTGGGCTGCTCAGCCTCCAACAGCAGGAGAAATAAATTTCTGCTGTTCATCAGCTCCCCACCTATGGTGTTTCTGTTATAACAGCCCAAATGAGCTAAAACATCTTTCTTAGAATCCTTCCAAGCCAGGATTCTCCGAGTTTGGAGACTGTTGGGGCTATTCACTGGGCTTCCTAGGGGTCGGCTATCCCATCCCTGAGGTCGTTCTTTCCCTATAGCTCAGAGTTGTAGGTAATCTATCTTTTCCTATGACCATAGGTTTTATTTCAGCTAGGAAGACCCTCTGGCAAAAAGGAAAACGGTGACAGATTGGCACACCAGTGATAGAAGCTGTCCCTCATTTCGTCCTCATCTCTGGAGGCCAACCATGATCAACACAGAAACCTGCCTTCAGAGCAGGATCAGAAACCTCCCCAGGGTGACTCAGTCAGCTTCTCTGTAAGAAACTTGGGTCTCTGGGGATCCTGCGTCAGCCTTGAGACGGTCCTCTGGGAGCCCTTTCCATGTCATTGCAGAGGGGAGACCAGTAGTGTGGTCCCAGGGAGGGAAAGTGGACCAGGAGTCAGGGGATGAGCCCTGGGCAAGTCCCTCATCTCCATGTGACTTTCAGTAGAGTGACTCCTACATGATAACAAAGAAGTCATTGCAGGTGGTATGGGGTAGACAGGCGGCTGAAAGTTTGGGAATGAGGCTGTACCAGGTTTGGGTCTCAGTCTTGTTTCTTATCAGGGAGACATGAGATGTGACCTTTTAGCCAAGGGGCTCTTAACATGTAAGCTAGAGTTCCTCAGCTCTGAACTTGGATCTGAACTAGAAGACCAAGCTCTGGCTGTGCTACTTGCTAGCTGTGAGGGAGTGGGGAAGTCACCTAACTCCTCTGGGCCTCTGCTTCCTCACTTATAAAATGCACAGCATAATAAAAGTTGGAATGAGGATTAAAGATGTGCATCTAAAAGTCTCACACAGAGTATTCCCTCCATAACTGTTAGGTCCAACCCATCTTCCTCCCCACTCAGCCTGGATGAAACCATCTGAGAGGTGCTTTGGGGCCCTACCTCACTGAGTGAGCAGGGCTACTATGAGCCAGACTACACACAGAGATGGGTCTGTAAACTTATCTGTAGGTAACTCATGCACAAATAGCAACAGACGTGTGCTGGCCAGGTTCCAGGCCCACTCGGTGGGTGTACAGAGCTCCCACAGACACCCCACAGAAGAAGCAGGTGTGGATGTAACAGGGCAATTCAGCAATGCCAAGCCCCAGACGGACAAGGGGCCTTGCTGTTATAAAAGGCAGTCATCAAACTCATTCTGAGTCTAGAAATTGGGTGGATTCCTCCAGGTGAAGGTCCCAAGTCTGGGACTTTTGCCTACTCAGACAGGAAGAAGAGGGGAATTCCCTCCACTCCTTGATAGTTTAATCCTTTTCTTTCCTTTTTGTACCTGATGCAGGCAGGGAAAAGCAAACAATGAGTTCAGAAGTCAAACCTGCCATAGTTAACATTTTCAGTTGACACCCAGAGTGGCCAGGGAAGAAACGCATGCTGATCAGATGTCCCCTTTCAACCGGCTAAGCAAGTGACAGGCACTGACATTAAGGAAACCAGACCCTGCCCCTGCCCTCAGGGAGCTCAGATTCCAGGGCAGGCAGGGAAATTCAGGTGAATTCCAGGGGTGATACTAACAGGTTTCTCTGCTGAGATGACTGCATAGCCAGTGGATTCACATCAGGACTTGCATTGATTTCCCACCTACAGTAGGAAAGGGGACCCCCATCCAAGGGTCTACTCATGATTCCGGGACCACAGAGGCTCTGATTACACATTTGGGTGGGATCCCTCCAAAGTACAGAAGCTGGAGGGGATTCTTTCCTCTGGAGGGTCAGGGAAATTCTGAAAGATGAGTAGGGACTTTGCAGGGACTCAGAGGTGCAGGAAGGGCACCGTGGGCAAAGGACGTGCGAACAAACCATGGAGGTAGAGCTGGGCTGAGGTTCCCAGGGGAGCTCTACATTCTATCATGATTCCGGCTCAGGAGGTGAGGGGGAGAGAGGATGAGAGCAGGTTCCTAACATTCGCCAAGGATAGGAATTCACGCTCGACTCTGTCTCACACTGGCCGTGATCCTCGGCCCCCGTGTGAGTTGTGATGTGCGTTCCCACTTTACAGATAAAGAAACCAAGGCTCAGGGTGGTTGAGAATAGCCAGTCGTGCAGCTGAGTTAGGATTTCAAAGGCAGGCCTATCAGATTACAAGGTCCATGCTTCTTCTGTTCCATGCCGTTACTTCTGATCTTACGATGGAACTTTTATATTACAAACAAGCATCTGTGGAGCACTGCTATGTAACAGGGGTGATTCTAGCCTGGGGATAGAGCAGCAACCAGGTGAGGACCCTGTCCTCATAGAACTTCTACTCATATAGAGGAGGACATCTGAATCAATTCCCATGGCAATTTTGGATAAACTAAGCGGCATGGGGGAAGAAGGGAGTGAGAGACTGTTGGTTGGGGAAGAGGAGGACTGCCTTCCCTCGGGTGGTTGAGGAAAGGCTCTCTGAAGAAGTGACACATGAGTGACACCTGAATGATGAGAAGCAGACTAGCACGGGTGATTTGGGGGCTCTGCAGGTGGAAGGAAGTGCAAAGGTCCTGAGGTGGGCTCCAGCTTTTGTGTTCTAGGGACAGAAGTCAAGCCAGTGCAGCTGGAACAGAGGAGCCATGGGCACGCGGGCGTGCACGGTAGGAGATGAGGTCTGGAGGACAGAGAAGAGCCAGGGAATGCAGTCTGTCTGCATGAAGGGGATTTAAGGACAGAATGTGAAACTGGGCCAAGATTTTATGGTTAGAGTTAGACGAGTAACATCCCTGGGAAAGTCAGCTTGGTGAAAAGAGAATAATACTCCATTCTGCCTCCTCCCCAACTGTGTGGCCTTAGACAAGTGACTTAACCTCTCTGGAACCTCAGCCTCTTCCCATGGATGGTGAAAATTGTAATGCCTGCCTCAGAGACAGGAGGTGGGGATTAGACATCCAGCCTCTTGTCCTGTAGAGAGTTAGTGAAAACTCCCCTTGGGGACCATGGGGCAGTTTGAAGCTAGTCCCTGGAAGGACTTAACAATCAATGTCTTAACTCACAGGGCGTCCCCTGCCCATCCTGATGAATGGCAGGCCTGAGCAAGCAGGCTCTCTCTCAGGGTGCACTCTGGGAACAGCTGGGCTGCTCCAGGTGATGTGGGTCCATCTGAGGCCCACACTTTGAGTAGCAAGACTCAGAGCCACGTGGCCTCTGTAGCACAGGCAATACTGGAGCCACCACAGAAGGACTACAGAGCCAGAGGCTGCCTTTGCTTCAGTAGTTTGTCACTGCAGTCATCAGATGAACGGACGTCCCCACCGTGCCTGCTACCCAGGAGGTCCCGCTCTAGGAAGTAGGGTTTCAGGGCCGGCTCTCACAGGACATTCATCCTAATCTCAAGCAGCGAAAGAAGCAAGGAATTCAGATAACCTAAGTGCAGGCCAGAGGGGGTCAGAGTGTTAGTTCGAGAGGGTCAGGGAGATCTCCTGGACGACGACGTGACATTTAGGTGGACAGCTGGCCCCAAGGAGGTGCACAGCCAGAGCCAACAGCACTGTCGGGAGCCTCGGCCACCCAGCCAGTCAGAGCCACAGCCAGGTCTCTCTGAATCACGGACTTGCTCTTGCTAGCATCTTCCACGCTGCAGGAACCAAGCTTTGCAAGAGAGCAGCTGCCAGCTGTCCTTCCCAGCAATGTCAGAACAGCTGCTCTGGGCTGCAAAGATATCTGCTCTGAGCAGAGGCGGCCGCACCACCTGACAGGTGGTTATGAAATCTGCCTCCACACCAAACAGATTGCACCATAAACACCAGCCAGGCCTGGCTTCAAGTGTCCGTCCTCCCAAAGACTCATGACTGGGAAGTGTGATTGCCCTCTGATCGCTGCTAATAATAGCCCTTACTATATTTTTGTTAAGCAACAATGAACTTTGAAACTTGGGTAGCCAGTCACATCATCACATCAGCCGGGCTATCCCTTGAGTAAAGTTCACCAGAGTGTGAAAGTCCAGAGAGCTGGAAGTTTCTATTTAAGGGGGAAAGGGATAGAAATTCGTCTCAAATCATGATCCTCATGGGGCAGACAGGGCACATGCCTTGTTCAGGTTAAGTGGAGGAGGCACAGATAGACCTGGCATGAAACTCTGAGAGCAGCCACATGACCGCCCTTCCCTCTGCCAGTCCTAGTCTCCTCATCTAAATGGAAGGTGAATCCCCCCTTACATCCAAGGTTCACAGAATGCTAAGCTCGGTGACTGGTGCATTGTAAGCCCAATAATGAGGGTGGAAGAAAGTCTTCTTTACTACCTTGAGAAGTAAGAACAGATAAGAAGACAGAGATTCAGAAAGGCTAAGTGGTTTCTCTATTCTCCATATCCAGGAAACACTCAGATTTGAAGTCAAGCCCACCTCTGAATCCCCGTATCTTTCTCCAAATCTTTATGCTCTCCCTACATCCTCATAATTTGCCACCCACCAGAGTGAGAAAATTCCACCCCGGGCGAGTGAGTGATATTTGGCTGACCACTGGCTTCTCCGGGATAGAGGAAGTGGGGTGGAAACAGCAGCATGGCAGTTCCAGGCTGAGACCTCAAGGGGCATGGTCAGTTTCCAGGTGTCCCTTGTCTCTGCTCACTCATTTCCCACCAGAAGGGCAAGCCAGAGGCTCCTTAGCCTGGCCCACAGATGCGAGAAACGGAGCAGCCCCGGACCTGACCCAAAGCTCTGCCCCCCTGCAGCTTGAACCCAAGATGCCCAGCCCACCCCCAAACAACATGAATGACAAAAATAAGGCTCCTTTGCTGCGGTGGAGAGAAATCAGAGACCTGAGGTCAAATCCTCTGGCTGCCATGTTCTAGCTGGGAAAGTCGCATGTCTCTGAGCTCCCCCAAGTTACTTTCCCTTAGCCTGGAGGTTCCCCAGCCCCCCAACCTCTGTCTACCCATGACCTCTGTCTGCCTGTGATCTCTGCCTGCCTGTGAAGGCCTTCTTGATTCTCTTTCCCATGGGAAATAAGGCCTCCCTTCCTTTTGGTCCCAGCCACCCACAGAAAGGATCTGGGCCCCAAGAGTCCTCTGGAGTCCTTATCTGTGTATGTGGACTTTTCTAACTGCAGAAGCTAAGCTCCCTCAGGAGGGGGACAGTCCCCACGCCACCCCGGATGCCCAGAGCCAGCTCTGTGCCTGGCATGTTGCACCTGCCCGTGGATCCTCGCCGATTTGAACTAACCTGAACGAAGGTGCTCCAGCTATCATCCAGGGATAAAGTATTTAAAGGTTTTTAAAAGAATTTCAGGGCTAAGTATAGAAATTTTTAAAAATCCATATTAAAAAAACACATCCACGAAAACAAACGTAAGCAAACAAACTTATGCCAAACACAACTCTGGGAGGTTTTTGCAGACTGGTCTCCCATCTAAGGCCTGTAATTTCCCCACTTGGCTGACAGTGGCTTTGGCCCAGCCCATGCTTCACAGACTCCTGGCAGGCAGCCTGCTTGGGTTTTGGTTTAGTTTTTTCTTTCTTTCTTTCTTTTTTTTTCCCTTAACTTTCATCAGACCTGAAACTGAAGCTACAGACCTTTCTGGAACCTCTCACTTGCAGCTGCCACGCTTCAAGTCACCTGCTTAGCCTTCCGGATTCTGTGCATTTATAAATGTGTCTAGAGGTTCAGTAACAAGCTGGTAAACAGTGGGTTCCTTCTAGAAGGAGATAAAGGGAGGTTCTTTCAGGAAGGCCCCTCTAATTTGCAGACTGTCTGTAACCCAGGCCAGGCCTCCACTCCCCAGAACAGACTAGAACTCACGGCCTGGCCTGCAGCCCAACTGCCAGCAGCGAAAATCTGAGGACCCTGGAGGGGAGACGAAGGTGCATGAAAATGAGGCAAAAGGAGCTTTGCTGTGAGGGTGACGGGGAAGCATGTGTGTACCTAGCTGCTGGAGGCAGGCAGGGCGTCTGATTTATACCATGAAGCTCTAGGGTCACGCTCGGCTTGTGTTTACGTACAGGCTCTGCCGACTTCTACTGAGCAAGCCTCATGTCCTTATCCACGAACTGGATAATACCTGCCTTGCAGGGCTGACACGAGGATCAGGTGAGTTCAAGTGTGTGAGGGGCTCAGCACACAGTAGGAAATTAACAAATGGCAATTCTTGTTATGGTCGCTGCATTCAATCACAGAACTAAAGAGCCATCGGAGGGTTCCAGTCCTCCAGCCGCCCCGCCTCCGTGGCCATGGCAGCTGCCTGAGCCTGCAGGCTCCCCAGGCAGCCCACTCACTGCACTCTTAAAAAGTTCTTCCTTAGACTGAAATCAGGAATGGTCTCTCTGGAGCTTTCACCTACTGGCCCTTCCCTCTTGGAGCCACTGAAAACAAGCCGATTCCCTCAGCCCCATGGCTGCTATCTTCAGGGGAGACAGCTCTCTGGCCTTCCTTGAGGGGACAGCAGAATTCTTGCAGCTTTAGTTAGCATATACATATATGTATATGTTGTATGTGTGTGCAGAGACACATATACATATGAAGAAAGAGCAGCTGCACACACACGTGCACACACATGTAAATACATATAGGCAATTACAGGGCACTACCTAGACACTTACAAGAGGTATCTATCCAGGACACAGGAAGCCCAGGACACCTTCTTAAAGGGAGTGGTGCCAAACTCAGTGGGATCTGTGAAATATTTGTATGAGGTCCTATTGCTGATAGTGAGAAAACAGCCTCAAGGGACGCCTCCCCACTGTGGCAGTGGTTGACAGCTGATCTCTATAAAACCTGTAAAGCTAGACATCATTATTGTCCATATTTTACTGTTTTTTCCATTAAAATTTTCCTCCCTAGGCCCAGCCTTCCCAGTACCCTGGGCTTGGGGCTCTTTTTTTTTTTTTTTTTTT
>NW_003852461.1:5824673-5863962 GCF_000181295.1 Otolemur garnettii | reverse complement strand
TATTCTTAGGCTGTTATTAGGTTATAGCCTTCATATAAAAGGTATAAATTAGTTTCATAATAGGGGTGTGTACATTGGATACTTTTTCTTCCATTCTTTGGGCTCGGGGCTCTTATTCCATTAATGTCTTTAATAGGATGCCCTGGGTTTGAGTCAGGCTCTGTCACTCACAGCTAGGTGACCACTTCTGGGGTCCTCCATGTCACCATGGCAGAACGGGGATAGCAATGCCTATTCCCTGGGTGGCTGTGTGTACTGAGTGAGGCATCTTTGGGAAGTGACCCAGCACGGGGCAGATGTTTGGCAGAAGTTTACTTTCTTTCCTTGTTTGACAAGAGGATGCCTGCCAATCTGATATCAGACCTCCTTAATAGCTGATAATGTCAAACTATGTTATACCTTCCAAGGCATTTGCATTTGAACTAGAGTACCAGCCAGTCTGGTGGTGAGCCAGGCACTGTGCCCAGGGGATGAAGACCCCTGAGGCTCTGGAACTCACACTAGAGAGGAAGGGAGTCTCTGTGGCCAACTGTGACAGCGGCTGTACCAAAGTATTACGCTCACAAAAGGAAATAAGAATTTAATTCAAAGTGGCGTGATCGGCAGACGCTTCTCATGGTGGCAACGCTACAGTCCTACACGGTAACAGAGGTACCAGCCTCCTAAATATCTCCCTGGGGCTGCACTCACTATCTACATCCTGCTCTTCTCTTGGAAAATAAAAAAAAGTCCTTCTAAAATTATAAGTAGGATAGTGGCACTTCCCAGCCAAAAATTCTGCCACGACTTGTCTAGGGCACTGAGGCCTTCCGTGAGGGGCCTGGCTTCCTCTGCCCCTCCACAGTGAGACAGGCAGGGCCTGGGGGAGCCAGGCTGCTCCACTCTCTCCCCAGGACAAGTGCCCATGTGGGACCTCTGCCCAGCCTGTTGGGAGGCTCCAGGGTCACAGAGGGTGAGGAGAGGGGCAGGCTTGAGCCTTGCTCTTGGCTGGGTGGGATCTCTCGGAGGAGCTTTGCAGACCCTCCATCAAAGTGCTGATCAGCATCATGGCAGAAAACAAATAGTATATAAAAGGGCTCAGTTAAAAAAGAAATGAATGTCAGGATTATGTTTAGAGGTGAGGGAAGCATTAAAGACCAGCAGGAAGGACTGATGTCCCCCAAAACTAGCAACAAGGGAAGCCCCTATCCCTCTGTGAGTGGAAGGGAAGAGGAAAAAATACATTCTGGGAAACCAAGGAACCACACTTACCTCCAGCCCCACCAGGAGTTAAGGCCAGACTACAGCAAGGAAGTTCGGGAAGGAGAGAGGGACAGACCCTCACCTCTCTTTCCTCCTACCTGTCCCTCTCCTGCAGGAGTCTCCCTCACACCAGATCCTGCTAGAGTCTGGGTGATGCAGTTCTTAGAGATTAGGCCCCTGGGGCTCAGAGCAGGCAGAGAGGGGCAAAGAAGTGGATTGAATGGGAAGGACGGACGGACCACAAAAAAAGAATTGCCAAGCCAGCAGTTGTCCCAGCATCCTCCAGGGAGAATAGGGGTCACAAACACTAAGGGGGCAACCTCTGTCCCAAGCAAGAGAAAGCCATTTAAGGGGCAGAGTGAGCCTGGCTGAGCCAGCAGATTTCCCAGCCAAGCCAGCGCGCTCACCTGGTGTGCAGGGCCTATGCCCAGTGCATCTGCTGGAATGTTCCACATGACCACAGCCATCTCATACTTTGGCCCATGCACAACTGTGGAGGACAAAGGGGTTGTTCTCCAGTGCTGGACCTCTCCCATCCTCACCAGGACCAAGACGTGGACAGGCAACAGGTGCCTTTGCTGCCATCATGAGAGAGGCAGAGATAGTCCAGGTCCAGTGATAAAAATAATGAGAAGAATAAGTGCGGTAACGACAATCGTCCTGCACGCTCAGGTCTGCGGCCACTGCGTTAAGTTACACAAGCTTCTCCCAGACCCTAGGAGGGAGTGGCTATTACTATTCTCATTTAAAAGATGAGTGAGGCCCAGAGCAGGTAAGCAGCTTGCTAAGATCACTCAGAGTGGGTGGAGGAGTCAAGCCCGAGTCTGCTGGGGGCAAAGGTAGCTGCTGACCACATTGCCAGTCTGTCCTCAAAGCCACCTGGAGGCCACAGACATATGGGAGAGGGGCAGAGAACCCTGCCCATGGGTTATACAGGCTTCCACTGTCAAAGGATCAAAGTTCCCTTCTCCACAGGGGTTTGGCAGCACCAGCCCTGCACACTTGATTTTCCAGCGATGCTGATCCCTGTGGTGTCCTGAGCACACACGCTGGACCTTTGCTCAGGCTGTTCCCTTTGCCTAGGGCATTGCCTTCTCTCTTAACCCTCTTGTGGCTGGTCTAACTCAGTTACGCTTTTTAAAAAATTTTTTATTTATTTGTTATTTTTGAGACAGAATCATACTATGCCTCCCTCAGTAAAGTGCTGTGGCACCACAGCTCAAAGCAACCTCAAACCCTTGGGTTTAAGAGATTCTCTTGCCTCAACCTCCCAAGTAGCTGGGACTGCAGGTGCTCACCACAATGCCCAGCTATTTTTTTGCTGTATTTATCATTGTTGTTTAGCAGGCCCAGACTGGGTTTGAACCTGTGAGCCCTGGTTTATGTGGCTGGTGCCCTAGCCACTGAGCTATGGATGCCCAGGCTCAGTTAGGCTTTCATATAACTTGCTCCACAAAGCCCTGCTGGACATAGAAAGTCCTGGATAGGAGCCCCTGCGGGGAGTGTTCACACACAGCCCGCTGGGAGCCCCACCACAGGACTTGGTTTCCCCAGCCAGGCTGACAGTCACCTGTCCTGACCCCCCATATATGAATAGACGTATATGTATATGTAGAGCAGTCACTGCTTAGGAAACTATGGCCAGGAGAAGGCCCCTTCCCACACCTGGAGCAGGAGGGCTGTGATCGGCAGCATGATTCCCACCCTTGCAGAAGGTCCAGCAATCCACAGCCACCGCCCACGTGCTGGTCCTAGGACACAGCGCAAGGCAGAGGATGAGCACGTCTCAGCTCGGCACTTACCAGCTCTGTGACCCTGGCAAGCTGTTTAACATCCTCAGGGTTACTGAGAGAATGAAATGAAATGACACACGAGAGCCCTTAGCACATGCTGGCACGGAGCAGCAGTGCACTTCCAGGGCCTCCGTGAGCGCAGAGAGGTTCAGAGCACTTCTAGAGCCACCAGGCGTGCACAGAACCACAAAGTGCGTGCAGAGAAACACCGAGGGCTCCCAGAGCTGCCAATGCGCTCACAGAGAAACAGTGAGGGCTCCCAGAGCCACCAATGCACACACAGAGCCGCCATCCACCAAATCGCCTCCTCCCCGGTCTCTGGCAACAAACCCAGCTGGGGGCTTTCTTCAGTGACCTCTCTCCACTGTGTCCCAGCCCCAGAAGGAACTCGAGACAAATTTGCCATCAGTCCCTTTGGGCTACTCTAACCGAGTATCAGAAACCCGGTAGCTTATAAATGACAGATATCTGCCTAGCATGGTTCTGGAGGCGAGAAAGTCTGAGATGGAGACAGATTTGCATCTGGTCAGGCGCCACTTTCTGACTTCTCGCTATGTCTATGGCTGAAGGGGCAAGGGCTGTCCCTCCCTTGGGCCTCTTTTATCAGGACACAATTCCCACTCCTAAGGGCTCTGGCCCTCAGCCTACTCACCTCCCAAAGGCCCCGCCTCCTAATGCCATCACACGGGGGTGGAGGGGGGGGAGGATTTCAACAGACTGGGGACACCAATATTCAGACCCTACTATTATCCTCCCCCGGTTCCGTGCTATGAGTTTAATTATGGGTGGGGGGAGCTGGTGGGAATTCCCCCTCTATTGTTTCCTCTTGCTGCCTAACACATTCCCACAAACTTAGTGACTTAAAACAACGTGAACAATTCTGGATGTCAGAAATCCAAAATCACTCTTGCTAGGTTAAAGCAAGGTGTTAGCAGGGCTGGGTCCTGCTGGAGTCCCTCGGGGACGCTCCTTCCTCAGTCTTTTCCAGTAACTGGGGGCCGCCTGCACGCCCGGCCCCTTCCTCTACCTTGTAACCCGAGGGCAGCATCTCTTTGCTCTCTGCCCCACGCTCTGTCCTTACTCCTCCTCCTCCTGACTCTGTCCGTCCTGACTCTGTCTTACATGGACCTCCCTCAGCAGGCCCATCCAGATCAGCCAGAACAATCTTCCCATCCTGAGAGCCTAATCTTAGCCACATCTGCAAAGTCCCTTTCATGACAGGTAACATATTCAAGGTTCTGCGGATTCGGACAGGGACATCTTTCAGCTATTGGTTAGCTGACCACACCCAGGCCCAGAGTCCTGACCCTCTGGCCATCTGGGGCCTCAGAGAGGAGAGAGATTATGTTGTCAATCCACATCCCAGACATAGCTGGGAAGTCAGTGGACATTATTCCCTTTCAGAATCACGGACACTTAGATGAAGGCCATGGTGTGCAGTTTTTAACTGATAGACTTGAGAGCTGGGCCAGGCTGGCGCAGCGGCTTACACCTGTAATCCTAGCACTCTGGGAGGCCAAGGCAGGAAAAATGCTTTGAGGCCAGAAGTTAGAGATCAGCCTGAGCAAGAGTCAGACCCCCGTCTCTACAAAAAATAGAAGAATGAACTGGCTGTTGTGGGGGTGCCTGTACTCCCAGATACTTGGGAGGCTGAGGCAGGAGGAGGACTTGAGGCCAGGAATTTGAGCTTGCTGTGAGCTATGATGTCGCCATGGTACTCTAGTTGTGGTGACAGAATAAGACCCTGTCTCCAAAAGAGAAAGAGATTTGAGACAGGTATATACTGGAGCTCGGGCCACACCCAGGTAAGCTGCAGCCTCCCTCTGGTGAGGCCAGAGGTATCTTTCTAATGAGTTTCCAAATCCCAGGCTTTTTTATCACTGGCCCAATCTCAACCCAGCTTCCAATGCGATCAGTTTCCAGAGCTGATCACCTCCCTCTCCAGCTTGAACCCTTCCAAGATTCTCCACTGCTGCCAGGACATCCCAACTCCCTGGGATGGTTCCGACTCACCTCAGCTTACCCCATTCTCAGCCTCTTCTGCCCTCGCTCTTCCTGCATCCAAAGGCTGGACCTATCCCAAGGATAGCACTGCCTTTCTCATCTTCACTGCCCTGATGACAAAACCCACAGCTTCCTCTTACCAAACACAAGTCACACGCCAGGAGGCACGCTGACACTCCGGGGCTCTGCGAGTGCTGCTCCCTGATTCACATTCCCACCTGCTGCCTCAGTGCACCAGCCCTGCAGGCCGGACCCCAATGTCACCTTGTCCTCCAGGCAGGATCACTGCTGCCCCCCACCCCCCAGCCCGGGGTCACCGCTCATGCAGCATTGCAGCTTCTCTCCACTTCCCGTCACCCCAGTTCTGCACCTCGAGCTCTTTGGAGGGTGTTGATCTCCTAATCACTATTGTGTCCCTATCACTTAAGCTTTTGACTTGGTACAAATTAAAGACTCAATGAAATGTTGGAGAAAAGAATGAATCGATGTCTCTCCCCAGGCTCTTTGCATCCTCCTTGCAAACCTGCTCTCGAGGTACTGAATCCTGCGAACAGATCAGGCCAGGAGTCCTGCTCTCAAAGTACTGAATCCCGAGAATGTATCAGACCAGGAGTCCCTGACAGATCCCACTTGACTGGGATCCAGACCCCAAGTGGGAGGGAGGCAAGAGGTGGTGTTCTAAATGCTTTATACAATTTTAGTCTCTACTCATTCAATCTAGAGCTACCCTACATGGTGGATTCTGCTATTGCACCAGCTTTACAGATGAGGAAAACGAAGCACTCAGTTAAGATCTGCCTCAATCTCATCACTAGTAACCTAGGAGATGGACTTGGGATGGAACTGGGGTTTGCAGGCACCTCCAGAGTCTCTGACCTCCTCTTTCACTGCCTCGTGCATTTATTAAGCACTTACTGTGTGCCAGGCACAGTGCAGATGTTCTATATGTAACACTTACTTAATCCTCCTAATCACCTTGAGATGTGCTATTGATCACCCCTGCTGTAGAGATCAGTGCAGCCACGACAGGGCTAAGGCCTCACACTTATAAGAAGGAGCCTTTTGACTAAAGTGCAAGAGTTGGCTTTGACCTTCAGTCAAGGCTCAGCTGAGGAAATGGTCTGGGGGGAATAATTTTTTTCTCGGAGAACAATGCAGGTTTTCAGAGGCAAAGGGCCCTTGGGCCAGCCCAGACCTAAAGAGCCTGGATGGCTGCCAACAAGCAGTTTGGACAGCTCAGGAGTAAAGCTGGTGGTCAGAAGCCAGTGCCTTGAGGCCTCTTTCTTCGAGCTGGGTGGAGGGAGAAAGGAATGGGCTTGGAGTCAGTAGCCCTAGAATAGGTGGCATTGCCCCTTCCCTAGCCCCTCAGTAGCTGAGTAATTTTGGGCAAATCACTTAACTTCTGAGCCTTCGTTTCCCCATTTGTAAAATGAGAGAGAGACTATCTCCTTTGCAGGGCTGCTCTGAGAATTAAATGAAACCGGTTTGTAAAGTCCCTGGTACAGGCCTGTATAGAATCCGTATCTATGTTAAAAATAATAACAGGTTCACGGAGGGAGCTGGCTGGGGATCACACAGCCTCTTCTACCCAAACTCCTCTTTCTTTGTAGCCTTTATTTTCATCAGTGACTTCAGCGTGCTGTCAGTGGCCGTGATTTAAACCCCCCAAGTCCTCTTTGCCGAGTCCTGGAAGCCCCCTCCCACCCCACTCCCGGTTGGGGCAGCCAGCACGTGCCCAGCAGTGTTCCAGTGTATCTGCCCAGGGGCATCCTTGCTGTTTCTGCCCTTTCTGTCTTTCTTCTGGGTCAGCTCCACAACCCTCTCAAGAACTAGACACCAGCACAGTGCCCAGAGCAGTGATTTTCAATCGGTGTGACGTGACACACTGGTGTGCCATGAAAAATTTAAAGAGATCTTTAATTAAATTACTTTTGAAAGAAGTTATATTTGCTGAGAGACATGAGCAATCAGAAAGCTTTGGAGACTACTCCGTCTGACGGTTCCACGGTCTCTGTCAGGTGCCTGTGCTTGGATATGCGAGAATAAAGCAGAGAGCTGTACCCTCTCCAGTACTGTGATGCAGGGACGCTTGTCACCTCTGAACTTCAGTTTCTGCTTTGGCGACAGGGAAGAACCTGCCCCATGAGGCTGTTGTGAGGATCAAATGAGATAATCACAGAGGGCGCTTAGCTCAGAGGACAACATTCACTTTTTATTGACAGGAGAGGAAACAGAGGCTATAGCATATACGAAAACTCCTCTTAGGTCCGATGCTATCAGGTGGTTGTGTCCCCAGTGGCCTGACTACAGTTGCAGTTCCTGTCCCCCTCACCTGGGCCCTTTGGGGCCCCAGAGAACTCACTAAGGAAGGGAACCATTGCTTTCCTCCCCTGACACCCCTGTGACTCCAGTACCCAGCACATAGCACGTATCAAATAGCTCTGGGATTTGGGTGAAGAAATAAACTGATTACCCGTCCTTTTCATATTTGATCCTTCTGTCAACCTTGATTTATACTTTCCACGGTGGGGCACAGAATACAAAGCCCCGGTCTCAAAGGCAGACAGTAAGTGG
This sequence comes from Otolemur garnettii, assembly GCF_000181295.1. Lineage (NCBI taxonomy): Eukaryota > Metazoa > Chordata > Mammalia > Primates > Galagidae > Otolemur > Otolemur garnettii. The sequence continues at coordinate 5,856,349 of NW_003852461.1, read as the reverse complement.
GCTTTCATGGGAATTTCCTAAAGAAATGAATAAATGAATGAATGAACGGTGAACTAAGATCATTTCTGTTTTTAGTCAATCGTATTTCACAAAAATTCCAAAAGTGCTCAGGAAAAGGTCATCTCCTAGCACCTAGCATGTCCCCCCAAAGCCAGTGTCATGGTGTAAAGCTGAGTGATCATCAGTTTCTCCCCCTCCCGTGCACAGACTGCAAGCCCCACAAGGTCAAGGACACTGTCCCCTGGGCTCATTGTCATTTCTTTACTGCTCTGTTCTATGGCTGGCATACAGTGGCACTCATCAAGTGCATGCTGAAGGAACACTTGAGTCTGTAAAGTGAGATATCATCCCAGCCTCTCCTGCATTTAACAGCTGAGCCCCAGAGCATGGACCCGTCTCGTTCGGCCAAGGTCTTTTAGGCGGCTGGTGTCAGCCCAGGTCCACTGTCATCCTGATTTCTTCCTCCCTCCCTTCCTTTCCCCTGGAAGACTAGGACCCGTGGCCCTGGAGGTGCCAGAATCCTGGGGGTGATTCTAAAGAGAAAGGAGAGTCCTTGCCTTGACAAACCCCCCCACAAGAAGACACCAGCAGGGGAGGACCGTGCCCTCCAGGCTGCACGGAGGCCCCAGCACTGCCCTCTACCTGGCTCCCGGCTCAGGGAGGAGCCCCCCAGCCCTGGGCTCACCAACACCATTCAGCTCCTTTTCCACCCACCTGCTCCCCTCCTGGAGAGGCGCCGGTCACACCAATACATGGGAGTGGCAGTTATGGGCCAGGCTGTGTCGCCCACTGCGTATGTGACGTTGGGTCAAATCCTTAACATCACCGTGCCTCAGTGCTATCTGTGCAAAGCGGGCACAGTGGCCATATGTACTTCACAGGTTGTCATGAGCATTTGGAGTTAATGTATGTGAAGGACTAAGGGCAGAGCCCGGCACAGCACACAGTCTGTACTGTGGAGCCTGGGTTCCCCTGACAATGGCGCCCTGCCTCTCTGGTCCCACCACTGTGGCCTCTCTTATTATGGTGCACATCGGTGCTCCCAGCCAACACTGACTCCTCTGTGATGCGGGATCCCATGCCCACTTGTCTTCCAAGGCCACTGCTCCAGGAATTCTCTCCTTCCTCAGCTGCATCGCTGATGTCTGCCTCTCAGACCTGATAACTCTCCTTGGCACGCACACCCACTGTCCCTCTCCCATGGACACACAGACACACAGACACACACACACATGCACGCGCCCTGCTCCTGAGCCCACCACTGCACTTCTTTGTTCCTTGACAGAGGAGGTCCTACAGAGAGCTGAATAGAGGCTCTAGCTCCAAATCCACTCTCCCTGGTGTGCTCAGATTCACCCTGGTCAGGCTCCTGCCCCAACCTGCCTCCAAAACCACTCTCATTACAGGTGGTCAGGGCTCTACTCTCATCAAGGCAACCCGTATGACACAGCTGCTCCCTGCCACCAGAGCCATTAATGCCATCTGTTGGCATTAAGGATGAAGGGTCGTGGCTCCTCCTGACTTGCTGGCTTCTCCACAGTCTCCTTTGCTGGTTCCTCTCCATCTTCCCTAACTCCTGATGCAGGAGGCCAGGGGCTTAGTCCTCGGTCCCCTTCTCTTCCTTATCCACCTGCTTTGAATACCATCTGTTCACTGTGGACACCCAAATGCCTGTGTCCAGCCCAGTCTGCCCCTGTGGGCTTAACAACTCCACGTGGGAGTCCTCTGACATTGAGCATTTAATGCATTGAAGAATCAATGTTCCAGGCTGGGTGTGGTGCTCACACCTATAATCCTAGCCCTTTGGGAAGCCGAGGCAGGTAGATTGCCTGCAGGCACCTGTAGTCCCAGCTACTTGGGAGACTGAGGCAAGATAATCGCTTGAGCCCAAGAGTTTGAGGTTGCTGTGACACCAGGGCACCCTACCAAGGGCGACAAGGTAAAACTCTGTCTCAAAAAAAAAAAAAGGAATAGACGTCACCCTCCAACACCCCAAGTCTCTCCCCTTGCTGTCCTTCCCATCTCAGTTAACAGTGGCTCAATCTTTCAGCTTGCTCAGGTGTGAAATCCTCGGAGTCATTCTCAACTCCTCTCTCCCTTTCACACCACCTTTCTTGGTTGCAGCCATCGTTGTTGTTTGGTGGCCTGGGCTGGATTCCATCCCACCAGCTCAGGTGTATGTGGCTGGCGCCTTAGCCGCTTGAGCCACATGTGCCAAGCCAAACACAACACCTTTCTAATGTCCACAAATACTGTTGGCTCCTCCTTCAGAAGATGGTAGCATCTGACCACTGCTCACCCCTCTGGCTCAGCGTCTGAGCACCGTGGCCTCAGCACCATAGCTTCACCGTGGCCTCCGTGTGTCCACACTGCGCCCTTCACTTGCCTTTCACATGGTCTCCAGAGCAATCCCGCTGAAACATGAGTCAGACTGGGCACAGCTCTGCTCAAAACCCACCAAGGGCTCCTCACACTGGTGATAAAGCCAAAGCCATCACAATAGCCTGCAAGGCCCCACTCCCTTCCCTGGACCCCACAGCCTTCCCCTGCCCTGTTCCCTCTTGGTCCCTGCTGTGTCCCCCCAACCCCAAAGCTGCCTCCTGGTAGCTTCTGAAAGGCCCAGCCTTTCTGCTCTGCTCCCCCCACCTTGGTCCTGCCCCAGGCTCTCCGTTTCCAGGCCCTCCTGGTCACCCCCTGCTCCCTCTCCCACCTTCTGCCTTGCTGTTCCCGTTCCCTCTCCCTCTCCCATCCCTCCCCAACACCCAGACAGCCGGTGTTTCCTTCACTTGCCTTGGGGTCACCCCTCTCTGGAATGTGAGCTCTTTGCCACTGAGGATTTGTTTACTGCAGGCTCAGGAAACATCTCGTAAGACAGAAACTGCTGGCTTTGTCTTCCTCTGTTCTTTGTGAGGGAAAAACCCGCTTCTTCCAGCAGTGCCTTCCCCTGGTGCCCAGCCGGGTCTCCTGCAGCCTCTGTGAGCCTTGTGAGATGACAGGCAAACCAAGAGCAAACGGAGGCAGCTGGGGAATTCTGTCAGAGCTGAGGTCAGCCTGGGCTTCAGAATCATCTTCCAGAAACCACCATTCTTCTCAGTGACTTGGTGACAGCCTTCCAAGCAGACCACACATGCGGACTTGGGCAGCCCTGGTCCCACCTAGGGACTGCTTGCTCTTCCTCGGTGTCTGCTAAATGCTTCTTTTCCTCCTCGGGACCCCCCGGAGGTCACCCCAGCCCCACCAGCTCTCTAACCCCTGGGAAACTGCCCATCCACAGCTTCTCCTGCAGAAGGCACACACGTGCCTCTCTCACAGTGCACAGCTCTGCACCTCCAGACGGGGCGGAGGCCATCCCCTGGGTAGGGAATGTCCTTCCTCCAGCTGCCGCCCCTCCACCCTGGCCTTGGGCACAGTGGGGCTCCCTCTGCCTGATCTCCGCCATGGACATGGTACAGACTAGGTGGACAGCCACCTTTAGCCAGGGCTGCGGTGTCCCCAGCAATGTGAGGAGCCAGGTGGGAGCAGAGAATTATATGTCAGGGAGTGGCCACGATCACAGGACAATGTGAGAGGTGCAGAGAGGTGACGTGGAAGCCCAGTGGCCCAAAGGCCTAAGTTTGCTGCGCAAAGTCTGACAACAGATTTGAAATTGGGACTGCCCCAGCACACCTCTCCCAGAAAGCTCCCTGACCCCCTCTTTTCTGGTGTGGGGAGTCTCTCTCACACGTGTCTCCATGGCTCCTCGTGCTCACCTGGGCTGCGCTTCTGTGCCTGGCTCCCTGTGTGTCCCCAGCTGCACTGAACCCCTAGAGGAAGGGACCAGGCCCCCCGTTTCTTTGCATCCCAATGCCAGACCCAAGGACCACTCAGGAAGCACTGACAGGCGGACGGGCTGAGGAGAACCCAGACCATGCTCTGTGATGGCAGTAAACCTCACGCACTCGTAGGGTAACTTGCAGTTGGTAAAGCAATTTGGCATCCACAATCTCATTTCCACCTTGGAACAACAACACCGTGAGACAACAACTCACACATTTATTCATTCATTCATTCATTCATTCACTGGTCTAGGCACTGAAATGCAGGAGCAAACAGAACACACAGAATTCCCACCAGGGGGTTGGGGGTGCTCACATTCCCATACCAGGCATCGCCATGCTCAGTAGGTGAGCAGACAGAGGTTAGCTCAGGAAGACTGAGCCACCTGGGCGAAGTCACAGGGCTTCTGGGTAAAAGAACCCAAGTCAGAATGCAGGGCTGCCTTATTCCACGTGGAGGAAAGACAGTTTTCACCACCCCAGAGTCACCTCAGGGAATCGTGGGCTCATCCGTGAGATGCCTTTATTTTTTTTCTCCCTATCTTAGCAACAAATAAAAGGAGACTTGGCAGAAATCCACACTTGGAGACTACCTTGGAACACTTTCCCTTGTCTGATGTGTGTGTTTAACAAAGATGTGAGAAATACCTGCCAGGTCTCTTCTTGCTGGAGCCAAGAAGACAGAAGCCACAGAGCATTGTGAGCACAGCGTCTGCTTGTGTACAAACCCGCAGGCATTTTTAGCAACTTTGGGGAACATAAAGAAAGCTGTTGGTTTTGTTTGCACATATTTTTCGCTTCTGCAGAAGGCTTCTCACCAAGCAGCAACCTCAGAGTTGCCTTTTATTTGATCTTAAGACACACGGTGACTTCACAACTCACTGGCTGAGCTACAGCTGAAAGGTCTAATACTTACCCTGCTCCTGGTTCCATCCTTGGAAAATGGGTCTGATAATAAAGCTTCCTACCTCTCAGGGTGCTTTTGGAGTGCTTCAGAAAAGCTGACCATCCTTTGTGCTGGAGGGAGCGGCCTGGGAGGGGAGGGCCTTGTTAGTATCTGAAGGAGCTGGACTGGAATCCAGCAGGATTGGAATCCCCCGCTTATCAGATGTAGAACCTTCAGCGAGAAACTTACCCTCACTCCTCCGGCCTCAGTTTCCCTCATCAATGATAATATTAGTACTTATCCCAAAAGATTGTTACAAATATCAGCAGTTATGAATATGTGCGTGTAATTGCTGTCTGTAAGTGGCACAAAGTGACCATTATGATCATCATCATCATTGTCATCATTATGTGAGTGAGAAGGTCAACACGCATTTTAGGAATTTAAGACTGTGGATTCATTGTGTCATGCCTTACGTCCTCTATGTGCCTGATGGCAAGAACTCCCCCTGCCAGTTAGCTACTGCTCCAGCTTCTCAGTCAAGTTCCAAAACCGGGAAACATGATTAGGAAGAAGAGACCAGGCCCCTCAAAGCAGTTCCCTTGAGCAAGAGCATTTTACCCCACCGACTGAGAAGACTTTACACACGTCTGCTCCTCATAGAGACTCGCAAGGCAGGGATTATTATTATTCACATTTTGCAAATTAAGAAACTGACACAGCTAGCAGGCGGCAGGGCAGGGACAGAGCCCAAGAGTTTGACTTCTGAGCCCACACTGCTAACCTCGGCCCTGCACTGCCAGGAAGAGTTCTGGTTTGAGGTTTCCTCCCCCTCTGACCTAGTTGGGCTTCTGGCCTCTTGTTTCTGATTTCCCCTGCCAGCAGGAAGAGCAGTTTCTCTCTGTACAGCAGCCTAAGAAACTGGCCCACATGGCCAGCCTGTTCAGGTTTGGGGGTGTTGTGTCTTAGTTCGCCCCCATAGTGACAGATACTGGGAGTGGAAAGGGAGGCCACCATCACTCATCCCTGGTTATCCCTGCCTGGCAGTGCCCACACCTCTGAAAACAGATGTCACTTCCTGCCAGCAAGGGGCACAGGGAGCCCCACCCATGCCTGTCACCTGGGAAGCACACCCCAGACCCCAGAGCTGAAGGAGAGGACAGGCTGGGTGACCAGCCCCAGGGAGCCCTGCCTGTGGGGCCAGACACCAGCACCTGGGAATGACCAGATCCCAAGTCCCACCTCTGCTCCTGAATCTTTATCTGCTTCCTTCAGGATGCCCCACGGCTATTCCCACCAGCCTGCTGTGTGGCCCCACACCCAGGTTCAAAGTCATGGCTCCTCGGTCCAGACAGAGGACAAGACTTGCTTGTGGTCACGAGGGTGTTAGTGGAGGAGCCAGGATTGCCACTTTTCTTATCCCCAGACCCACGACCCTTCCACAGAGAGATGTCCGTGGCTGGAGGTCAAATGCCAGCGAGTTGCTTCGAGGGCTGGGTCAGCTCTGGTTTTGAGTGGCCCATTACCATCACAGGTAAGAGCTCCATTTCTAAAGTAAGAGCAACCAAGTCTGAATTTCAGCATCTCCACTACTTTCCTCCCCTTGGGCAAGTCACATAATATGTGTGACCCTCCAAGTGGAGGGACGGGCATCCTTATGTCACAGGCCGCTGTGAGGACCAGGTGATACAGGGTGTATAAAGCCCTTAGCCCACTTCTGGCAAAGAGCAAGAGGCCAAAACATGTTAGCTTTATTTGTTCCTTAATTTGCCAAACTTTTATTAGACGTAAAGATGGGTACTTGAACATACGTCATTCAATACGCAGCACAGTGCTTTACGGTGGGGATTACGATCTCCACGAAGCAGATGGGTAAAGGCAGTGTCAGAAGGATTGGGTAACTTGGCCAAGGTCTCTTGGTAAGGGCAGCCTTAATTCTCCAGCTCCAATTTCCTCATTTTCTATACTAATTCATAGAGGCTTTTTTTTTTTTTTTGCTCTGTTCTGTTTTATTCTAATTCAAGAGTAATGTAGATGAACTCAAATTACCTTGCAAACTGTCACATAAAACACCTATGTGCAAGATTCCTATAACTCTTATGAACTTCCACAGTGCCTCCCTGCCTTAGAAGAACAACGCTTCTTCTGGCTTGGTCTACTGGGCACTTGCCTCAGAATCACCAGAGTGCAGAGTCCACGGCCCCATCTCCAGACCCCCTGACGCAGAGTTTCTGGGCACAGGGCTGCTTACCAAACTCTCTGGATGTTTCTGAAGCACATTTAAGTTGGAGAATTACACTTTGGGAGTCAGCAACCAGTAAACACTGCTTGATAAAGAAGGAGGACCATTTGCATGAAGCAAAACTCAAACATATAATCCGGGCATGGTGGTGCATGCCTGCAACCGCAGCTACTTGGGAGGTTAAGGCGGGAGAATTGCTTGAGGCTAGGAGTTTGCAACCAGTCTGAGTAACATAATAAGACCACATTTCAAAAATAAATCAAATGTATAGCAAGCTTGAAATGCCACCATGTGTACCAGGATCAGGGTATGACCAGCAGGGCAGATAGAACCTGAACTGGGGACAGGGGAGAGTGGACACTGAGAGTGGGTGGAACTGGTGACCCCCAAACATCGCAGGTGCAGTGCCCACAGGGACCTCAGAATGGGAGCAGTGAATGTCAGTCAGGGTCATCTGGCAACGCTTCCAGGGGTTCCCCAAGGGCAAGGACAGCATCATGACATCAGTCTCACCTCAGTTGTTAGGAAAGGGCCAGAAAAGAAGAGACCCAGGACAAGGCTCTGGCCTTCGGGGGAGCTGGAGAAGAAGTTGTGATCCTGGCTCCCACCAAGCTCCGGTTTCCAGAATAGGGATATAAGACAGAGGATGGTCTGCATCAGGTCTAAGGCACGAGGTCGGTGTGGAGCTGGCAAGAAGGAAAGCTTGATTCAACAGCTGAGCAAAAGCCCAACAGATGTGGGCAGGGGAATGTCCACTTTGGAGAGCTACACGGCCCCTGTGGTGGGATTGCAGGGCTGCAGGGGAGGGGGGTTGAGTGTATGGCTGCAACCTGCACTCTCCATAACCCACATGCAAGCCACCCCTTCCAGTCTGCAGTTTAATGCTGCTCACTGGGGCCTGTGCCACAAGCTCGGGACCTTGAGACACTGGAATACCATATTTACTGTCTAGCAATGTTTGGATCTGTGTAGCTGCCCAGGTCCTCACCGCTGGGTTACACTGCTGAAGTATTCAGTATGGTAATCTGCAGCTCTGTAGCCTGGGAGCAGTAGGCTATGCCCTATAGCCTAGGTGTGTAGTAGGCCCTACAATCTAGGCTCCTGTAAGGACACTATAATGTTCACACAACGATGAAATCATCTAAGGATGCCTCTCCCAGAACATATTTCTATTGTGGAGCGATGCATGAAGGTACTAAATCCAAGAATGAGCCAGGCCCTACAGGCATTATTTGAATCTTGTTGGCATCTGTCTGATCAGCACACACTCGTTTTCCTCCTAAGCGCAAGCACAAACAGGGGCCAGATCCCCAGGGGATTTCAGACCGGTGTTCTTCCCACTGACCAGTCTAAGCTGTCCTGGTTCTGCCACCCGGGTGACAGGAGAGAGCTCTGCTGGGGGTCTGAGCCTGCTCACCTGTGTTTGTGCGACAGCAGAAAACAGGAGAGGAAGCAGGAAAGTGAGAAGGAGGCCCCAGGCACGCAGCACTCCTTGGAGGAGCACCCACGCCTACAAGCCCTCCATCCAACCATAGACTTACGGAGATGAGCCCTGTGTGAGCCTTTGCTTAATTTGGGACTTCAAAAAACGTTGGGAGCAAACTGGTCTGCTCACTCGATAAATACAAGGAGGAGGGACAAAGTAAAAATATTTCCAGATGGGTGGCTGCAAATAGAAGAGACAGATGCCCATGTAGTTGATTGAAATTTTAGAAAGATTTTTTAAGTTGATGATGAGGGTTCCTGAGTACTTAAAGTGGCCACAGTGTGGGGAAGGGGATTTTGGAGCCACACAGCTCTGCCAGGTGCGAGTTTGATATGAGGACAGGGCATACAGCCTCCCTGAGACCTGGGTTTTCATATGGATGTGTCAATAACACCTAAATTTGTTGGAAAAATTAATTATGCCATATCTCATAGATGCTGACTACTGCATCTCTGAAATAAGGGTATATCTTATAAGCTATAGCAATGTAGAGTCTATGAAACCACTGTGTATGAAATTCATCATCTACTCACTAATTGTGGGCAACTATTATCTAGTAGGAGCCAGAGGCGTGCCTTGGAAGACACCCTGCAGCAGCTCACAGCCATACAGCAATGTCAGGATAGCCAGACTGCCGGAGAATCCAAACCACAGCTTGTGTTCAGTGCACGTTGGTCACGGTTTGTCACATGAATGCAGGTACCCAAGTCTGGGATTCCAGATTCCCTGGGCATCAATCTGTTACCATAACACTACGGACCACCAAAACGTGCCACATATTCTGAATTCAGAATTAGGACCCATAATTTCTGATCATCTACAAAATGAAATCTAGCCACTAACTGTCTCATCTAATCCAAGTCTTCTGCTGTGAGAAACATCCAGAACAACCCAAAGTTTTTCTACCTCTGGGTTTTCCACGGGCTCTTTCTTCTACCTGGAATTCCTTCCTTCCTTCCTTTACCCTGTGCTAACGGTCCCCGTATTCAGCAGGGGCAAATGGACACAGCTTCTGTCTACACATCACTTCCACCCTAGGAGAGGAACAGTAGAGAACAAGTGAGGGCAGGGCCTGCAGGAGTGCTGAGATTATACAAACGGGGTACGCCTCTCCCTACCGGCCACCTGGCAAAACCCTGCTCTTCTTTCAAAACGTAACTCAGCCTCCCTCTTCTAAGAGGCGCCCTCACTCCTCGGGTTGAGCTGACTTCCCGTCCAAGGGGGAAGCCTGTGGTGGCACCTTCCTCTCTGGGTCTGGGGCCTCTGGTCTCGCTTCTGGACGCTTAGCTCCTCGAGATCAGAAATGTGTTTCATTCACAACTTAGTTCCTAGGCTGGTGGCGCAAACATAGTGGGTCCTCAATAACTACCGAATGGAAATGAATTGATTAAGGATTTATTTTGCGATTGGTGGCTTCCTCCCCATGAAAAATCTTATGAAAGATCCAAATAGCCCTTTGCATTTAGCTTCCTTCCTCTCGGGGTCTTAGTAACTGTCTCTGCTCCATCAGGGAACAGAGTTACCAATGCTCTTTTTCCTTTTTATTTTCCTTTCTTGTCTTGTCTTTTTTATCTTTCTCCCTTTCTCTGTTTCCCTCTCTCTCTTTTCTTTTTCTTTTTTCTTTTTTTTGCTGCAGTGGCACCCTGGCATCAACTGCAGTAGTACCCAGAAAGTCCAAATGTGCAAAGAAAGCCCGAGTGTCCCTGCAGCTGGCAGTGGGAACTGAAGGTTCAAAGCTCATCTCTCGGGTGACGCCTGTGGCTCAAAGAAGTAGGGCGCCAGCCCCATATGCCGGAGGTGGCAGGTTCAAACCCAGCCCTGGCCAAAAACTGCAAAAAAAAAAAAAAAAAAAAAGAAAGAAACAAAGAAACAAAGCTCATCTCTCCTTTCCTTCTCCCAGGAAGGGTAGAGGCTGATCCCCTCCACCCTCCCTCTCACCTCACATGCTGAATCAGCTGTCACTTCTTCAGTGACCAGATTCACCAGGAGCAGATAAAGTAACCAGAAGGTAACAGGAAATATTTATAAAGTTCCTAATACATGCTAGAGCGGCCCGGCCCTTTTAAAGATGATCTAATTCTAATTTTGTTTTTCTTACCACCCCCCTCCTTTGCCCAAAATTCTTCTTTCTCAAATTAAAAATAATCCTGTATTGTTAGGCACCTTAAATACTTTTGGGGAACAAGTTTGCGTTATAAATAGATACCACTATGAAACGCAGTGTTCATTTAATCCCCACAACAAACCTGTGGGGTAGGTTTTAGTAATTCTGTTTCATAACTGAGATCAGCTGGGCTCGCAGAGGAAACGCTGTTGCCCAAGATCATCACTGTAGGAAGCTGGTGATCGAGCGCAGCCCTAACCCCCGTGGGAGCTCACCATGCCTCAGTACCACGCTCACTAACAGGTTTATGCTCACTAATTTATTTGATCCCCCCAAACCCCCAAAACACGTTTTGGCCACATTACAACAGAGAATGTGGAGGATTAGAGAGGTGAAGTAACTTCTCCAAGGCCACGTAATCAACAAACCCCCAGCCAGGCCTAGAACCAAGTCAGCCAGGTCCCTGCCCAAGCCCGTGCTTGTACCTGGTTGGTGCCTGCACAAGTGTCTCCCACCTCTGAAACCCTCTGCGTTCCTCACCCCCTTTCTCTCTTTTCCCTCCTAGGCAGGGCTGGGGGGATGCAGAAAGGCTGGGGCCAGCAGAGTGGTGGCAAGTCAGGTCGCCCTGCAATCTGGCTGTGTGAGCTTTGACAAGTCATTCAACCTCTCTCTGTCTCAATTTTCTCAGCCACAAAACAGGAATTATAATAATAGCAATCTTAGACGTATTGCAGTAAGGCGTGAAAAATGCTTAGCATCTGGCATACAACAAGCACAGCTGGCTCTCCGTCTCTGTGGGTTCCATATCTGTGGATTCAACAGACTGCAGAATGATACCATCAGAGGGAGAAAACATTTCACTAAGTCCCAAAGAAAGCAAAGCGTGCATTTGCCAGTCACGGAGTACTACGGTGAATCCATGCAAATAAAGTGACGTGTAGGCGTGATTAGGTGTGGCCAGTCACCTGGAGGTGATTGGAGTATATGGGGGGAGGAGCACGGGTTATGTTACAATGCAAATACTACCCAGTTTATGTCGGGGACTTGAATATCCTCAGATTTTGGTATCCTTAGGGGTCCTGGAAGCCATCTCCCCAAGCTAATCAATAATTGTTAGTTATTATTCTGTGCATGTAAAAAGCCTAGCAATTAATAGCTGCTCTTGATGTTATTACAGCCGAGCCCGTGTCCTGGTGCATTCCACATTCCCGTGGAACTTTTGACAATAAGGCAGCGAGGTCCAGCCTCGGAACTAGGCCGAGAGGGGAAGCCGGAGCCTGTTCTCTCCCAGGCTGAAGACTTCTGCTCCCTTCCCTGTGGGCAGCCTTCCACAGAAGCCTACCCAAACTGACAACTGTATACCAGACCCTCTTGAGTCCAGAGAAATCGAAGAGCCATAGGGTCTCCCTGCCTTTCTTCAAAATTGTAGGAATCATTCGAAACATGATGTTTACCATTGTAACTATTCATGAGTCCAATGTTGTGTGTTCAGCACTATCCGAACCCCCAAACTTTTTCATTATCCCCAGCAAAATGTACCCATGAAACAAATACTCATCTTTCTCCTCCCCCAAGCCCTGGTCACTTCTATCCTGCCTTCCGTCTCATTTGAAAAGAATTTTTTTTTTTTATTGTGGGAAAATACACACAACATAAAATGTACTTCTTCAACAATTTTGACGTGAACAGTCGCAATAAGTACCTTCACATTTCCCACAACCATCACCACCATCCACCTCCAGAACTTTTTCCTTTTTCTAAAATGAAACTTCGGCCCCTTTAAACCCTAAGTCCCCTCCCTTCCTCCCCTCAGCCCCTGGTGACCACCATTCCTCTTTCGGTCTCTCTGAATCTGACTGTTCTGGGTATCCCAGATAAGTAGAATTGTACACTATTGCGACGGACTTATTTTACTTCACATATGTCCTCCAGGTCCATCCCTGCATAACGCACGTCAGATTTCCCTTTCCAAGGCGGAGAATATTGCAGTGTGTGCTGACATGCTGTGTTTCTCTGTTCCCTCGTGGGGGTGCTTGGCTGGCTTCCGGCTTTGATGTGGGTAGCCCTGCTGTGAGCGTGGGTGCACGTTGCTTCCTGCCTTTGAGCTGCTGTGGTCTACAGTGGAGGATGGACAGGTAGATTTCACCTGCAAGTTGCCCTCAGCGAGCCTATTTCACCTCTAAAATAGGAGTTTCCTTACTCCCTATCGGGGTAAATGAGGTGATATGTGGTTTAGGGCAACGCTGGCCATGCTGCAGGTATGAACGTTAGCTCAGCCGTAGCTGCTGCTGGTGGGCAGAGGGTGTCCAGTGAAGAGAGAACTGTGAGCAGGGTGGTTAGCTAAAGCTTGCTCATGAACTTCCTGGCAAATAGGAAGACCTTGATCTTCCCAATGAAGATACAGACTCAGGTCCCACCGCCATGGCAGGGAAGAGGTGGGCCTGCCACATAGCTCTCTGGGGCTTCTGGCTTGGATCTTGTGAGCAGGGGAGGGCAGGCGCATATGAAATCCCCCCCCCCCACCATGTCTGCAGAACTGCCCTGGGGGCAAAAGCAAGCTCACTTGTCCCAGGCCAGTTAGTGTGGGAGGGGAATCTGGGAAGACAGGGTGAGGAAGGGTGTGCCCACTGAAGTAGGAGCAGCCCGGGCAGGAGCCCCAGGGAGGGGGAGGAGCGTCTGCAGGAGACCAGGCAGCCTCTGGGGCGTGTGCAGGGCAGGGTGGGGCCGGGTCACTGAGGACGGAGCAGGGGGCCCTGCCCAGTCCTGCTCAGGGCCCGAGAGGGCTCTGATGCGCCGCCCAAGGTGGTGGTGCTTCCCGGAGGTTAGTCAGACGGATTGGACTGAGGTGCTGCCTGGCAGCTGTTTTCCTTCCTTCGAACCACAGGCAGCATTTTAAAAATTATATGTGTGTTTTACCAACATCACATACGTAGTTCAAAAAGTCAGTTCTGCAAAGCCAATTCCCCTGCACCCCCAAAACGTACTACCCAGAGACAGCCACGTCCAGTATTTCTCCCAGTCTTTAAGCCCATGTTCCCCAATGCTGTGTTTAAACATCTCCCCTCATTTCTCACTGTGAGGGACGCCCTGTTCGCCTCCTATTATGGAAGAGAAGGACTCAGCTCTCCCCTCTCACCCCCACTCCACGTTCCTCCCACCTTCCATCTGGTTCTAACATGATTTGGGTTGGATTAGTGTTTATGATGCGGTCAGTTACTGCCCAGTCCTATCAGATTATGATTCAATTTTTGCTCTTGTATGACTTATTCTTTCTGAACTAAGGGGCCTCCTTTTAAAATACTATTTGCTTCTAAATACAGTAGGCCCTCCACAGTTGACCACCTACACTGACCACCTCCTGAAGCTGACCTTATTTTCACAGATCAGACACACGCCACACATACGGTAGGCCTAGTCCCTTATGTGAACCATCTCTGTATGTTGACCGGTTTGTCACAGGCCCTTGGGTGGTTAACTTACAGAGGTTCTGCTGTACACGCTTGTCCCCTCTGTGGGAAAGGTAAGCCTCCTCTTAGAATCTTCATTAAAAGACAGGACCCCTCCTTGCTCTCTTTGGGGTGCAGGTACCTCTCTCGCCCCTTTCCTCTCTCCCCCATCTTCTCTCACTCCCTGCTTTCTCCTCGCTCTTTCTCATCTCTTCCCCCCACTCTTTCCTTTCTTTAATATGAAATTAACTTATACTCTCATATGCTTAAAAGAAAAAACAAAGAATCTTCAGGCCCATCAGAGAATCCGTCCATTTGCCTCCTTCCTTCCAGAGTCCTCCCTGGTTCGCCTCTTACACTGGTTCTTGGCCTGCTATCGCCCATTCGTGGAGCTCAGGATACATCAGTGGGGCCCCTGATGTAGACAGGTGGGTAGAATCAGAAGCATCTTAGCCCGATTATCATAATTATCTATAGATTCTACTCAGACGATACCAACTGTGTGCTTCTAGGTACCAGAGAGGTTCGATGCCAGGGGCTGTGGATGTGGAGATGAGTTAGATGCCATCCCTGCCTTCAAAGGACTCTGAGCCAGTGGGGTAAACACTGTGTTGGGCCAGAGATGAGCGTGGGGAGGGATGGGCGCTCAGAAGAGAAGCCCGTACTTCCCTCAGCCTCTGGAAGGGCCAGGAGTTAGGAAAGGCATCCTGGAGGAGGTGACACTAACGAGCCTCGACTTGTCAGGAGCGTTTTCTAAGAGCACGGGGAAGGGACTGCAGGTAGGAGAACGTCATCTACACAGTCACGGGAGCGTGACAAAGCATAACTCCTTCTGGGAATGTCAAGTAATTAATTAATAATGATCATGAGAAAGGATTCCAGTTGAGGGATAGGCAGGGTCTTCTGTGCCAGGTAAAGGGCCTGAGGGCAGTGCAGTGCCACACAGGGATTTTAAGAAGAGATGACAGGGCCAGGCCTGAATTTTTTAAGAGGCAGGATGGCTGCCCTGTGTCAGATAGGGTGGGGGAGACACAGGCTAGTGAGGGTCACCTTGTGGTCTAGCCTGAGCAAGCACTGGCACAAGATGCAGCACAGGGCCTGAGAGGCCTTATGTAGACAGACTCACTTTGGGGATCGGGGACAACACAGGGAAGTTGACCGATAATTCCCAGGTGGCCAGAGGAAAGGGTGTTTCCATGTTACCTGTGTCTCCTGGGAAACCTGAAGCCACTCTGTGCTGGGAGGAAGGCCACTCCAGGAAGGTGAGGCACCAGAAGTGGCTCACCATCTGCTGAGCGGATGGATGGACACCCGGAGGTGGAAGGGGCAGGACCGGGCCTTGGGCCTCCAGAAATTAGAGGCAGAGGCAGAACCGTAAGGCTGTGAGGAGGGAAGGGATGGGACAGCCTGGTCGGGAAGGGCGAGACTCAGGCAGTCCTTGGCTTAAATACCCACCTGCCACCTGCATCCTGAGCCTCAGTTTCCACATCCGCAGAGTGGGACCGTAATCCCAGCTCCTTTATGGGGCAGTTGGGAGGATTAAAAGAGACCTTGGCTGTACATTGCTTGGTGTGATGCCTAGAACATAAGAAGTGCTTCGTTTTGGGACTTCCTATTTTTTGTCTTGGGAATTCAGAACTGCTTCAAAAGCAATGAGATTTGACCTCCAAGGACGAGTAAACAGGGCTGGCTGCATAGGCATGGGGCCGTGCAGGCCCCCGAGGCTCTGCGCCCAGAAGGGCCCCTTGTGTGTTTGAATCTCTGTTGTGCCATCTTTGAGTTCTTAACACGTTTTGAATGAGAGGTCCCCCCTGCATGGGACTCCGTAAATTTGGTAGTTGTGCTGTGTGGAGGAGAACACAGGGCAGAGAAGAAATGGGAGTACTTTCGAACCAAAGGGCCTTGAGCAAAGGAGTGCCGGCCTGCCCCAGGAGCAGTCAGGGTGAGGGCAGTGCTCCCCGCTGGACAGCTGTGCGCCAGGGGAAAGTGGTAGAAGTTCAAAGTGGAAACTGGTGAAAGCACAGAGGTGATGGGAGGAGTCTGGACGGCGTGTACTGCACACACAGGGACCTCTAAAGGTCTAAGGTCAGTGATGGTCAGACAGGACACCTGTGGAACTGGAGGTGGAACGCTGTGGGAAGTGGTATGGTCCGCATTTTACAGGAAAAACTGAGATCCAGAGAGGTGATATAAAGAGGGCTGCAAAACGATATTCTACGTCCCTAAATACTTTTACCTTTGTGAACGCCTTTCTCCAGGAAAGTATCTATGTGTGCATGTGTACATAATGTAATTATATGTTGCCACTGCTTTGGTGTAACAGCAAATATGTCACTACTCTCTACTAAAACTTTTTTTTATTTTGAGACAGAGTCTCTCACTTTATTGCCCTGGGTAGAGTGCTGTGGCAGCTTCAAACTCTTGGGCTCAAGTGATCTTCTTGCCTCAGCCTACTGAGTAGCTGGGACTACAGGTACCTGCCACAACATCCAGCTAGTTTTTCTTCTATATTTAATAGAGACGGGATCTTGCTTTTGCTCAGGCTGGTCTCAAACTCCTGAGCTCAAGCAATGCACCTGCCTCAGCCTCCCAGAGTGCCAGGATTACAGGCGTGAGCCACTGTGCCCACCTTAAACATGTTCTTTGACCTGAACTCTGGTGGGTGTCCTGCCCACAGGCTGAATGAGCACGACATCTGGATGTGGGTCCTCAGAACACATGTGGCAGCCAGAATTGCAGGGCCTCCCTGGAACGGGTGGGCAGTCCTCTTTCTCCTCCAGGGCGATGCCAGCCAGTCCCGCAGGCCCCTTCTTCTGGAGCCTGCTGTACCGCCAAGCACTTTGCATCCCCATTTCCTGTCTGAGTTTGGAGCTAGAAGGTGGGGATGACTGAAGGGTGGAGAAGAGATCTATGAATGTCCAGGGTCTGGGGAAAACAAAATCCAAGGTCTCGTATCTGCAGGTGTCTGTGACTTTAGCCCTAGTGTCACCTACACTTTCAACCCCAGGGCTGCCTGCTTGCCCCACCCATAGGGAAGGCAGGGAGGCTGAGTCAGCGGCGGCGGCTGGCGACAGTGTCTGGAGAGGAGAAACATCAGCGTCTGTCTGTCTGTCGGGGTTCCAGGGAGACCTGGCTGGAGGTGGGGGAAGCACGCAGACTTTCCTTTGTGTATCAGCTGCTCACATAGCCCGGAGATGGGCAGAGTGTCCACAGGGCAGTCCTGCTTCCCCTCCTGCCTGAGTCTGGCCTCAGTGCCTCCTCACTGGCCTTTTCTTTCCTCCCCCCCACAGAGCCAGGATGGTGACAGGATGGCCTGACCCATGGGCTTCAGTCCAGTCCTCCCATCTTCCCAGCTTTAGCCACTGGAGGTACCTGGGTTGGGGAGCAAGAGACATCATGGGGAGGGGGAGGGGCATCTATTTGGGAAAGGAAAAAGGTCTGGTCTAGCTGTCCGGATACACACCACCCTTCAAATCAGACCCCTTCCCCCTAGGAGTTTATGAATGAATGAATGACTTTCAAACTCCAGGTCTTAGAGGTCACTCCCCTTCTGCCCTCCAATCCCCAAGGTGAGGAGATAGATAGAATCTAACTGCTTCTAAAATAGGAGGGACAGGATCAGGAACGACACCAGCGAGGATTTTTGGAGCAGGGCATCAGAATAGGAGCTTGCTCCGTCCACTCCACTTGTGGACCTGGGATTGCAGAGAGGAAACCTGCAAGTAAGTTTGGACAAAAGTTACTTGGGAAGTTCCCCCTTCATTGCCCCTGTTTTGTCTATGAAAGCCGAGGGTTCGTTGTGATGAAGGATGATGTTTGGAATCACAGTGGCACATCCGAGTTGGGGTTTGCAGACATATTATGAGGCAGCCTGTGGCCACTATGATTTTTGGAGGAAAGAGTAACAGCTGATGTTTCTGGGGCAGTTCTCACGGTCCAGGCACTGGGCTTAGCTCTCTGTTTAAGACAACCTTGTTCATTTTAACATCCGCCTAGAAATCAGGTGCCTCTGTTAGGATGAGCCAGGTGTGCTGCAGGGATCATAAAGACACGAAAGTTTATTTCTTGCTCACACTCTGCGTCAGGGCGCAGGGAGAAGTGTAGCAAATGGTGAATCTGAGAAGCCCGGGGGGGCTCTGAAAGGCCGGGAGGGCTAGGAGGGTGGGGTCCAGAGCCTGGAACTCAGAGGATGGTGAAGGAGTCAGAGTGAGGAGAGTGCTGGAAAGATAAGCAGGAGAGGCAGAGATCAGGCCCTGTTCTTGGAGATTCCAGGGGCGCAGCAGTCTCCAGCCAAGGTACACACCAACAGCCAGCTCAGCTCGGAGTGCAGCTGCTGGTGTGGAGTTAAGGCCAAGGTCCCTGAGCCCGCGGAGGTCAAAGGTCCTGCAGGTGGGGCGCTGCCTCTGTCCCTGAGGAGGGAGGGGGCTGTGGAAGGCAACTGCAGGCCCCGGTTCAGGATGTGCAGCTTCCTGGGGTGTAAGTTTTACCAGGAGATGGGGCTGGTAAGTGATATTTTTTCATAGTCAAATGTGGAAACATAACATATAAGACTTCTGAGAAGGGTGTTCGGGGAGGCCCATGCAGGTCCACGGTGGGGAGCTGTGGGCAGCCTCCTCCTGAACACCAGTGAGGATGGCAGCCAGCAGGACGGGAGACGCCAGTGACAGTGACTGTCCACACTCCTGAGAGGTTACCAGGTGCCAGGCGCTGCTCCAGACCCTTTTTCCTGTTTAGCTTCTTCAGTTCTCTCATGACGCCCTACAGGGATGTGTCATTTTTATTCCCACCTCACAGAGGAGAAAGCAGTGCAGATGAGATGAACTTGGCCATGAGGTTGCACCAGGAATAAGGGTCACAGGTGAGGTGTGGACTGAACGCAGGTAAACAGGCTTCAGAGCCCACAGTCCTGATCTCCACACCAAGTGGAGAGCTTTCCCCACTGGGGCTGCCAGCAGACTCGCTCAGGGTGGGGCGGGGGGAGGGTCTGTTAAAGTGGAACATCCAGTCCCTCCCCTAGAGTTTCTGATTTGGTAGGTCCAAGTTGGAGTCCAAGAACTTCCATTTCTGAGAAGTTCCCAGGTGCTCCTGGAGCTGCCTGTCCCCAGGCTACACTCTGGGAGCCCCTGCTCCGCTTCACACTGCCTCACAAGCAGGTGCACACAGCACCTCACCAGCGCACAGTGGGCCTGCACCTCCTTTACAGTCTGTGTGTGTTTATGTCACAGTGGGGTAGGGGACTAAGATTCAGGTAGCACTAAAAGGCAAAAAAGAAGCCCAGCCCCCTTCTCAGCCCTGAGGTGTGTGGAATGTGGAAAAACAAACCATCCCACAGAGAGAGCAAGGGATACAGGTTCCACTTAAGATCTGGAGACAGGGGCATGCAGGGTGGTGAGCTGTTCCATGGAGGGTATTTGGCATGAGACAGGGAACTCCAGGGGCATGGAAGGGAGAGGGGACAGAGGAGGGAGCAGCAGTGGGCAAGAATGAGCCAGAGTGGGGTGGCAGTGGGGTGCGGCTGCTCCCTAGACAGCAATGCAGGAGAGCAGTGCAAACAGGTGGTCCCCACAAGGCCTCCCCTCCTCTGTCAGAGCCTTCCCACAGCCTAGTGATGACAATAAGAGGGGAGCTGATACCTAAATAGAGGTCTTGGGAAGGGAGGACAGAGAGGTTTGGAGTGAGGCAAAATCAGGTGTCAGTCTCTGCAGAGCCAGCTTTTAAAGGCATAAATTCACGTGTAGCAGAAGTGGCCGAACTTTCGCCTTCAGAAGACAGTCTTCCACCCATCTGACTCATCGCCTTTCAGTGAGCGTGTGGGCCACCTCGGTTCCCCACCCGCTGTCTCTCCTGCAGTTTGCAGTCCAGCTTAATTAAGAGCTCTGCCGGCCGATTAGTCTCAATCACCTCTCTAATTGGGCACCAGCTGTGTTTTCTCTTGACAAGAACTCCTTTATGGAACTTCTAAACTGCATTACATGAAAAAAAAACAACAGTTTCAGGGATTTATGGTCATAAAACCAGGAACACTTGTTTTCTACAGAAATGAAGAGTTCATCTCTTTCTATGTTTCAGAAAATATTTTCGGAAAAGTTGGCAGGGAGGGTATTGAACAGCAAAGTCTTCATTTGTTTATGCTCTGAATGTGAACACTGATTGTGGTTTTGCATAATCACAGGTGTTCGTGCTTAAAGACTTGGGAAGTTTCTTGGCAGAAAAGCAAGACTTGAGGAATTGAAACGTGAATGGCTCCATTTAGGAACAGCCACCAATGATTGACAGAATCACTATTAGTAGCTAATGCTAGCTGAGCTCTTCATGTGGGCTTAACCCTGTGCCAAGCACTTGACATGGATTATTTTATTTAAACCTGACTGTTGCCTTCATGGCCTTATGAGGGAGGTATAAATGTTCACCCCATTTTCACAGATCAGGAAACCAAGGCTTGGAAAGGTGAAAGAATTCATGTTCAAGGTCACACAACTCACCAATAATTGGCTGGCCTGGAACTGAAACCCAGGTCTTTGTCATGCCCAAATCCCTTTCTGCTTCTCTCCAACTAAACAATACCATTAACTTGTGGAGCTAAAGTGCTCCATTTGCAGTGCTTGCACCATCAACCACAATGACCTCTGACATTTGCACAGAGCTGGGTAGTTGCTGAGTTCTTCTGGGTGTGCTGCCTCTTGTGATATGACAGCCCTGTGCAGGAAACAAAACAGTTGCCACAATCCCCAGAGAACTGAGATTTCAAAGGGCCAGGTGCACATGACCAGTGGGACGCCAAGTCGGACCCCTCTGATTCCTGCTCCAAATCCAGTGTTCACCCCATTGCTTCCCCCTCTCAATGTGGATCTTCCCCTTGAAGAAGGGTAACACATACATACACACAGACAGACAGTGGGCCCAGCTTTTTATGTTACCCTCCTCTGTCTGTTGACCAGTTTGTAACAGTCCCTTGGGTGGTCAACTTATAGAGCTTCTACTGCATATAAAGATGTGTATATATTTCCAGCCATTCATTTATTCCTTCATCCGTTCATTCATTCTTTCAGTCCTATTGCTTTTTTTTATCTCCTGTCCTAATTAGCCATGTGTTTGCCACCTGCTATCCCTTCCTTGGGCTATAAGCCCCATGAGAATAAAACCATGTCCTTCTTGATAATTATACTTCCAGGGAAATATAAATATAAACTATATTTATAAAATATAAATATAGTTTAGGGAACTTAGGAGCTTCTTAATGTTTATTGTTGAACATATTTAAACAAGTATCAATTCATTTGCTCAATAAACATTTGTTGAGCACCCAGTATGTGCCAAGGACAGTTAGATCTGAGGGACACGGCATGGATCAGGACAGGTACGGTTCCTGTCTTCCTGAAGCTTTCATTCTAGTGTATGTGAGTGGAGGGAGAGAGTGTTATATACAAGTAAATAAGATCGTTGCTGCTCATCGAGACTTGTGTCAGGTGGGACCTAACAGAGTGATGTGATAGAAAGTTCTTGTCTGAAAGCTGTTCACAGGCCTCTCAGTCAGCAGGGAGTCTCCATCTCAGGGGAGTGGTGGAGTGTGAGCTTTGGACACCCAGAGCAGTGGAGCCTGGGCAAGCCCGGGCAGAGAAGTCATCCCAAGAAGCACCTCCATGTTTTGTTTTGTTTTGTTTTGTGTTTTGAAATGGAGTCTCACTCTGTTGCCCAGGCTAGAGTGCCATGGCCTCAGCCTAGCTCACAACAACCTCACACTTCTGGGCTCAAGTGATCCTCCTGCCTCAGCCTCCTGAGTAGCTGGGACTATAGGTGCCCACCATGATGCCCAGCTAGTTTTTTCTATTTTTAGTAGAGACAGGGACCTGCTTTTGCTCAGGTGATCTGGAACTCCTGACCTCAAGGGATCTTCCTGACTCAGCCTTCCAGAATGCTAGGATTACATGGGCGAGCCACAGTGCCGGCCCATCCCAGTGGCTTTGGAGACAAATGGGAGTTCTCTAGGAAAGGGATGGGGAAGATCTCAGGTGTGTGCAGGGTCGGGGGGCAGGAGGCCAGCTGGCACCATGCAAGGGGTGACTGATCCTTGATGTGGGGCGGGGAAAGACAGGTATGGATCTGGTCCCAAAGTGCCTTGCTGGGATGGCTAGCTCTGTTTGTCAACTTGGGTACGCTATAGTACCCAGACGTTCAAACACTAATCCAGGTATTACTGGGGAGTTATTTACACATATGGTTAACATCTACAATCAGTTGACTTTAAGTAAAGGAGATTATCCATAGTAATCTGTCTGGGCCTCATCTGATCTGTTATAGGTCTTAAGACCTAACCTGAGATTTTTCTGGAAAGAAGAAATTCTGAGAAATTCAGCTTAGCACCTGCCCAAGACTTTCAAATTGGCTGACCTCCCTGCCGGATGTTAAACATGTCTAGTTAGACCTTTGGGAGGTAATTCCTACAAGTCCATCTCCTGACCCATTGGTAGGTGGGTGGGTAGAGACACACACACATGGACAGGGTCCTCATTGCTGCCTGGTTCTGTCCTGCTTGCAGACCCCTGCCTGCCTGATGCATGTCTGTCCAGCGTATGGCTTAGACACCATCCTTAAGGTGATGGTTTGGGTTTTTAAAATATCGCTTCAGCTGCAGTGTGGGATGGTTGGGAAGGGGCAAGGCTGGAGGCTGTGAGACCGCCAGGTGGGAAGCAGTTGCCTGAACTAAGTCACAGCAGTGAAAACGATCTAGAAAAAGGGAACCAATTCCGTGATGAAAGCAGATTCGGCAAACCTTGGTGTCTCCATAGAGGGTGGGGGGAAGGGAGTGCTGTGAGTCCCGGTCCTTGAACATCTTGGTACATGAAATGTAAATGTCATAGGAGAGGGGTCCGTGTCCTGCCCCTGCTGTGTGCTCTGCTTCTAGAACAGGACCTGGCACCTGGAAGGTGCCTGTCACACATTAGTGACAGGAAAGGTGGTGCAGCTCTCGGAGGCTCAGTTCACAGGTGGGCGGGAGGGCGAGGGGAGAAACACAGGGGGAGTGCTGTCCTGCAGCTGGGGAGAGATGAGCCCAGGAAGCCGGACGGCCAGGTCCTCAGGCCCAGAGGGAAGCTGGAAAGATGATCCATGCATGGGAGAGGGTTCTGGGGCTGTGACCGAGCACTAAGGCACGAGTATGGGAATCATACCTGAACCCAGGGCAAAGTCGCCCTCAGAGGGTGCGGAGAGAGGACAAAGGAGCTTGGGGACCAAATCTTGGGAAAATTGTGACATTTAGAGACTGCAGCAGGGAAAGAACTTCTCCAGGGAGAATGAAAGGAGTGGCCAGACGGGGAGGAAGGGAATCAGAGGACCAGGCAGAGAGCACTGTGCAAGGACAGAGCGCTTCCACGGCTCTGAGAGGGTGACATTGACACTGACAGTGGTGACTTTGGCCAGAGCGTCTCTGCTGGGGGTGGAGGGGACAGAGGCCAGACTGCAGGCGTTTGAGGAGGGCACGGGGAATGAGGTAGGGGAGTCTCCAGGGTATTTTCCAACCTTCCTACCAAAAGGTGGTAGCTCATGACCAGTCTCATTTGGAAGGGCCTGAAACTGCCGCATACAAAGAACTTGGTTCCAAGTCACCCGCCAAGGGGCTGTGCCACAAGACAGCAGACCACACACTACCTTTTATAACTTGGCGGGACAGGGACTTAAAAAAGGATGGCTGTGCAGGGTGGGGCCTGGGCCTTGTCAGGGCTGATCACAGCCCCCAGGACGTGCCGGGAGAGAGTCTCCAGGACGTGCGGGAACATTTTCTCAAGGGGAACCACCTTCTCTTGAAACAGCTTGTTCTGCTGAGTTGACAGGAGAGAGGAATGGGGACTCCTCAGTCCCGGGCCTTGTGCCAAGACATGAAGTGAAGACGCCGGGGGCTGAGTCTGGCTGCAGCCTTCGGGCCCTGTGGGGGCCACACCGGCTGTTTGCCTTCTCGGGGCACTGGAAGGTGGCTGGCAAGGTTGGGTCTGTTCCTGTACTCTGCTTCTAGAACAGGACCTGGCACCTGGAAGGTGCTGCTGCTGTCTGAGGCCCGGCTCACAGGTGGGCGGGGTGGGTGAGGCCGAATCAGTTTCAAAGTACACTGACAGAGACTTCCATGGAACAGGCCCTGTATTCATGATTTTACATACTTGCATTTATTTAATCTTCATAGTATTCTATTAAAAAAATATGGTGATTGTCCTTATTTATGGATGAAAACCCTGGAGCTCAGAGAAGTCACCTGCCCAAGGCTCCACAGCTAGTGCACCTGTGGCAGGGCAGGGACCCGTAGCTCTAGAATCTGCGGCAGGAGTGTCGATGGAGTCCTGGGGTACAGGTCCCAACCCTGGACACAGGCAGGGATGAGGGTACAGGTCAGGCCTCCCTCTCCGGCTCCGGGGCCTTCGGGGAATCACACCCTCTGCAACTCTGCTTCCCCATCTGTGCAATGAGGGTCATGCTGCCCTCCTCACAGGATGAAGGCGAATGCCTCGCGAAGCACCTCACGGGGGTCCCAGCCCGGCGAGGTGCCCCTCGTGTCAGTTCCCTTTCCCCTTTTTGTCCTTTGGTGACCCTTGGTCTGCACTGACCAGTTCCAAGAGAGGGCAAGAGCCCTGAACTCAGAATCGGAGCACTGACAGCCCAGCGCTGCTCCTGAGACCTGCTGGAGACTTTGAACAAGTCACTTTTCCACGTCAGAGCCTCAGTTTCCTCAGCTCTAAAATATGGGAAGGTCAGTTTAGTCCAGGATGGCGCTGAGCCCCCCTTCTGCTCCCCTGCAGGTGTCACCGATGGGTCACGGCCTTCTCTGCCACTGAGAAGACCACCCCCAAGGTGGCTTCTCAGCACAGACTTCCTACAGGCTGGCCACCATTCTGCCAGGGGGCAGCTGTGCCATGGGCTAAGCCCCCATGTTTCAGGAGCACACTTGCTGAGATGCAAAGCCTCTGATAAAGGGAGCGTATTACTCTCAGCACGTATTTGTATTACTAGGGAGAGGCTGCTGGGAGCCCCAGCACGCACAGGTGAGGTTGTTGCTGTAGTTTTCTGTCTGGGGTTTTCTTCTGTGCTAACTTGGGTATGACGTAGATGAATAAGCCTGGGGTAGAGGGATGGTTGGGTGCATCCTGAGAACAGATAAGGGGACAGTTAGTATGAGGGAATTACCTCTCAGCCCAGGAAATAGAGACAGGAAATACCATGCTGGGAAATGCACTGGCTAACTGGCTTGACCATTGTCGCAGCTGGGAGATGGCAGAGCTGAGATTCAAACCCGACCAGGTGCACCTCCAGAGCTCAGAACGATGCCACAGAAGGCAAAGTCCGTTTGTTTAGCCCCCAGATTGTTACTGAACGCCGACTCGACATCAGCCGCTGTTTTCAATGCTGAGAATGCTACAGTGAAAGGAAATTGTCCAAATGCCCTGCCCTTGTGGGGCTTATAGCGGAGGGTGACATTTATTGAGCACCCATTGTATGCACCGTACTTTGCCAGCACTGGAGCTGCAAGGTCCAATATCAATGGCTCTTCTTGGCAGGAATATATATTTGCAACTTAGCTCTGTGGTTTCCTAGTAGATAGAGGAAGCCACTGCTTTGTCCTCAGTTTTCTCATCTATAATCAAACATGAAGATAATGACAGCTACTTCCGAGGGTTTCTGTGAGGCTTAAACAAAACAGTATTTGTAAAGCACACAGTACTGCAAATTTTGGGCACTCTGTAAATTGTACCTAGCATTATTAATTCTGCATCTCGGTAACTCTGTGAAGTAGGTACTATTTCCTCCACTTTTCACAGAAGGAAATCGAGTCTCAGAGAGGTTAGGTAACTTGCCCAAGGTCACACAGCCAACCAGCGGTAGAACTAAGATAAGCCCAGGACAACTTGATTCCATTGCACAAATATAACAGTGTGGCCACGTGTTTTCCAAACTCACAATTGGACTAGCGGCAGGGCAGCAGAAAACCGTGTTCCTCTTTGGCGTCTTATGCAACAAACCATATGGACCCTCACGCTCTTTCATAACCAGCCCAATGCTAACAAGAGGAAGTTTAACAACAACACAAAAAACAGATCACATTCACAACAGACCACCATATGCTCTGCCATTCCCTGACAGCAGCCGTCCCGACTCCTACTCGGGCGCCCACAGAAACCTTCTCCACAAAAACAGTTTCATTCCCAACTGACTCAAACGATTGATGCCTTCGTAAAAATAAGGGGGCGGGGAGGGGAAAAGTCCGTGTGCTCCTTCAAAACAAATCAGTCTTACTAACCCCTAGGTAACGCCCAGAAAGTCTCAGCCTCTACCTGTGGGCCTTGCTCAGGCTTAGCTCGGGAGTTTCAATTTGCCAAGGCTTTCTGGAACTGAACCCAATTCTGGAAGGCTGGGCTGACTGTGAACGTCAGGGCTCCCAGGCACGCTCAGCCAAGCACCAGCTTCCCATTCCCGCTCTCCTGCCTCCTTCAACCATTCCAGCCCATTTCCCTGCCTGCAGCCACAGCAATCCTGCTAACATGCCCGTCTCCTGTATCTCCACGGCATCACTCACACCAGCGTGCCCTTGTGTGGCCGGGTGGCTTCCACACGCCTCCGGGCTCATGGTGCCGCTTGCTCCACCCGTCCAGCCCCCTGGGCACTCCTCTCCCCGTCCTCTGGGCTCCAGCAACACCAGCACCCCTCTGTTCCTCAAGGCCTTGCACTTGCCCTCCCCCCTGCTCAGCCCGTCCATCCCCCTTCCACTCACTTCTCATCTTCTGAATCTCAGCTTAACTGTCACAGCCCAGAGAAGCTTCCTGGCCCCCACAGTCGCCATCCAGTGTCCCTGTCTCTCAGAGCACTTCATCTTTCTCCTTCCACAGCCCTGATCTCAATCAGTTGTGAGCTTCCGGGGCACCATGAGTTTACAAGGCCGGGATTTGTGTATTTCCCCCCATTTTCTGTTTGGTTTGTAAGTTCTCTGGGAGTAAGATCAAGAAACTTGCACACAGTAGGAGCTTAACGGACATGTGATGGGTCAGGAGAGAAATGGCAAAGTGGAGGAGAGAGCTCAGACCAAAGGGAGCAGGAGGAAGCCGCACAGCACAGCACCCTGCCAGCCAGTGGGCAGCAGGATGACCAACTTGATGCCCAGCAGCAGCTGGAGCTGCCGCAGCAGCTTTTAGGGACTTGAGAATAGCAGTCGCTTCACTGTAATAATTAATCACCAAGTCCCGCCGACACCTACGGAAGGCCCCTCAGCAAGGGGGAAGGAAACTGAGATGTAAGCTGCCAGGGCGACTTCTGAAACCCAGAGACCTCAGCCACTGTGGCGACCAAGATAAGGGTTGTAGGAACAGAAAGATTGGTTATAAGGGAGCCCAAGCTCAGTGAGTTATGGGTATAAATCTAGGGTCCCTGTCCAAGACCTGGCCCTGAGCTCAGCCAGAGGATATTTCAATTTTCTCCACCTGTCTCCGCTGGTGAATTCCCAGGTCCAGAGGCAAAGAAGTTGTTCAGGGGCAGGAGATGAACGTGAACTGGGAAACCACACGGCAAGTTCATCAGTGTACAGCCCTGGAAAGAGCAGCACTGGCGACTCGGCTCAGCGGTGCCCACGGAGTGACGTCTGGGAGCAGGGGAGGCGGCAAGGTGAACGAGACAGAGGCCCCGCATCTCAGAAAGTCCCCTGGGCAAGTGGTGGCAGACTGACACCTGTACAAATGACACTTAGATTATCAAGGGACAGAAAGTGCAACGGAAACGTGATTGGGAGGTGGCTTAAGCTTGGAGGGGAGGAGGAAGGGGGTAAGAAAGGAGGGTTATTAGGCAGCATGGAGTGTGCCCGGCCTTGGGAGGAGCTTCAGAGATGGACTGGAGGTGCACACTTGAGGGTACAGAGTACAAGACTCCGGGGCCTGGCTGGAGATGGTGGCAGGGGCCCTTGACTTCCTCCAACGAGGAGCCTGGTCCTCCTGGGAAGGTGGTGGGAGCGGTCAGCAGCTTCGCGCTTTAGCGTCTCTGCAAATGGCAGGTCCACTCACAAGCCCCAGGGAAGCTGTTCCATTGGGCAGGGTGAAGACGGCGCCTGGAGACAGAGGCAGCACATTAATACATTAAAAACATAAATCTTCCCTCAGATGTTTGCCTGGCTCACTTCCCCATTCCTGAATATTCTATCTAAACAGCACCCCTTTCATTCCCGATCCCCCTGCCCCCAACGCAGCTTTATTCTTCTCCACAGCCCTCTCCCCTACCTTTCATTTCACATATTTACGTGTTCACCTTTCCATCACATGCTTCTCTTCTGATCCTTCAGGGGGCTGAGATTTTTGTCAATTTTAGCTCGACCTTGTACAAGCCCCACTGGAATAATGCCTAGCATGGCAGGTCTGCCCTGCATGTGTGTTGGATGAAGGATGGATGCCTGGATGAGGGGGTGGATGGAGGAACGGGTGGAGGGATGGTTAACTGTGTGCCAGAGAGTCACTGGAGTCCCAGGACCCGAGGGACAGGTGCACGTCCACCATTTCCAGCTGTGTGATTGGGGTCACTTCTCTAAGCCTTAGCTTCCTTGTCTGGGACCTGGAGCCAGGTTAACAGAATTAGACTCTGTCTGAAAGAAAAAAGGGGGGGAAAGGAAAGACTCCTGCCCTTCCCCCTCCATAGCAATGTTGTGATGATCAAATCAGAAAGTGCCTGGGAAGCTGCTTTGTAAAACTGCCAGATGCAGTTCAAATGCCATCAGCAGTGGTGACTGTACTTCAGAAAGAAAGGATTCGGAGGTAGTGACAAGTCTGGGAAAGGGAGGCCTGACTTCACTCTCGTCCCCATCCTATGTAACCTGGACTACGTTATTCCATAGTTTCAGCTGCATAACGGGGAGCAGACCTTTCTTGACCCAGGGAAGGTTCTGGACCAAATCACTTCTCAAAAAATCCTTTCCTGCATTGAAAATCTAAGAATCAAATACTAGTCGCTTGATTTGTAGAAAACGTTCTACTTTCTAAAACCCTTTCCGGCTCTCACCTCCAGATTCCTCACTGACATCTCAGGAGTAGGACAAGGGGGGACGTAGAGCTTCCATTTTACTAATGAGAAAATTGAGGCTCAAAGAAGTTACACGTCTTTTTAATCCTGGATGTAGGCAAAGCCAGGACCCGATGCCCGAGTCCCTGACACCAGTCGTGCTGCTGGCCCCTGGACTTGCCCACTCCATGGGCTCCTCCTGCACTATCAGTCCGTGCTGTGAAGCAATATTGGGGCGTATGGGATCTCCCTGTACCACCACCCCACACCGTCCAGTTCCTGCCATCCTTGCCCCACACACAGAGATACAAAAATTTAACCATCATGTTAGTTTCTTACGGACCCTTCCATAGTTCTCTATGTGCTTCTGAGCGATTACAAACACATCCTCTTACTCTGTGCTGCTGTTGTTATCCATGACATAAACACTGTAGCATGATACAGATCCTTACTCCTCAGCCCCTTGCCTTTTTTCACTCAGCCATAGAACTTGGAGATTTTTCCAAATCAGTACCTAAGAGCTTTCTCATTCTTTTTTATAGCTACATAGTATTCCAGTGTGTGAATACATCATCCTTGCTTTAACCAGCCCCATTTTGATTCAGACTAATGCCACTCTTTTACTATTACAAATAACGCTGTTGAAAAACCTTATACCTAGACCAATTCATTACATTATCAGACAGATAATGCCCAGAAACATAATTTCTGAATAATTTATAATTTTTATAAATATTTCCAAATCCCCTGACCCTCATAGCAGTCGTAATACTTCGCTGAGGCTTTCAAAACAAAATACCATGGACAGATTGTCTCAAATGGTGACATTTATTGTCTCACTTTTAGGCTCCGTTTTGATAAATTGAATTTTCCTCAAAGAGTATCTGTTTCAGCTAGGTTTTTAGAAAATCTTTTTGCATAGAAGCTTTATATTATTACCTTTCTTGGTTTCACTCTCTGGTTTCTTATTTTAAGTAATTGCCTTCTCTCCACTGTTCCTCTCCCCCTTTTCAATAACGAGGTGAGCCAGTGGGGCCTCTATTTCATTAACTTAAAAAGTCTTTTGTATTTATTTTTCTGTTTGCCAACTTATTTCTTCATTTTTTTCTTTATTAATTTATTCCTTCAGCTTTCCAGCCGTCCACTGGGGTTTTCTTTCCTACGTCGTTGACATATGTTCGGTCCATTTGTTTCTGTACTTTTTGTTGCTATAACTATTAAGGTACGAATTTTCCTCTGAGACAGTTTTTATGGTATCTCATAGCTTTAATGCATGATAACTTCATCAATATTGTTTCAAACTGCCCCATCTAAATTAAAAATTATTTAACTGGAGTATATAAATCTTGAATCAATTATTTAATTGCATTATACATTTTGACTTTGATTGCTTTGTAAAACGAGAATATTACCTTAAGTATTTCTGCATTTTGAAATTTTGAGATTTGGGCACTTTACTATATGATACATTTTTGTGAGTATAAAATGAGCATGTGGAAAAGCAGATGTAATCTGTATTTTTAGGGTACATCCTTTGAAATGCATGAAAGTCATTTTATAGCCATTATTTTGATCTTTGTTACCTTTATTTACTAATTTTACTTACTTCATTTCTTTATCCATTCACTTTGCTCGATCAGGAATTGAGAAATTAGTTTTGCACCATGATTATTTTGTTGTCAATATCTTCTTAGGCCCTGTAATTCCTGCTTGATGACTATTGCTGCTGTGTTTTTCGAGGCGTGGATTTTCAAAATTTTTGTAGCTCCGTTGTGAATTGCCCCATTTATGCATCCCTCATTGAGTTCAGTATTTTTAAACCTAATTTATACAGTTTATCATATAAGACAGCAACCTTAGTCTCCTTTCTGTTTGAATTTGCCTATTACACATTTTCTCATCACTTCATGTTTTAGACTTCCGAGATTATTTGCGGTTTTCTCTGATGCTCTTTTTCTCTTGATAGGGAAGTTAAAGCTTATTATATTTAATATAAGAGACATGTTAGCCTTTTGTTTCTGTCATCTGACTTTATTTAGTAATCTCAGCTTTATATACACTTTATTTTCAAAGATGTAGGTCTTTCATGACAACTTTATTGAGGTATAATTTACCCATGAATACATGAAATACATAAATAAATAAGACGCACCCTTCAGTAAGTTGTGACATATGCCTCCATCCATGCAACCATCACTACAACCTAAATCAATGATTTTCAACTGGTGTGCCGTGGCAAACAATTTAAAGATCATTAATTAAATTATTTCAAAAGAAGTTCAAAGCAGATACAGCTCGTTTTTACTCCTTTTTCTTTTCTGATTAACATAATTTAGGTGGGCTTCAGAAATTTAACTATAGGTTCAAGTGTGCCAGGAGATAAAAAAGGTTGAAAAACACTGACCTTTTAATGAACAGATCCGTCATGTCCCCAGTTTTCCTCACACCCTTCGCAGTTCTACGCCAGTTCCCACCAGCCTGCCCCACCCCTTCACCGCCAGCAATCATGAATCTTGTTGCTGAGTAATACTCTGTTGTACCGATATAGCACAATTTCTTTACCCATTCTCCCATTGATGACCATTTGTGGTGTTTCCAATTTTTAGCTATTACAAACACACCTGCAATGAACACTCACATACACGTCTACATGTCTTTGTGTGAACATATACTTCTTTTTTTTTTTTT